>NC_089205.1:11977348-12289434 GCF_963930695.1 Labrus bergylta | reverse complement strand
TTATCGTGTTTTATTTATAGTTTGGATGTTGGCCAGCCTTGAAGATAAAAGACAGAAGGGGCTACGGTTCTTGGTGCTTGGGAGCTGTACTGCCCTACAAAGGCAAAAGACCTCAATTGTTTCGAAAATGAGTTTTTGTCATTTTTTGGAACATTACAGATGTGCTTCATCATGTGGACAAATATCTTGAGTCAATTCTGTATATTTTGTGAGAAAATAGCGGGTCATTATTGCCTTAACTTCCAAAAGCCCGCAAGAAACCAGAGTCTGCCTTGGTATTGCAGCATTTCAAAACGCTCAAACTGAGTTAAGGTCTTCTGCCTTTGTTTTGCTGCGGATTGAAGTGAAGTTACTGTTTTGCCGCGGTGGAGTCATCAAGCACTTCTGCCACACACAGCAGCTTCAATAAAGTGTAGAACATACATTGTAGTGTTGTGTTATTTTAACCATGGCCGATTGCTCTCAAGGTAAAATGTTGGTGGAGATGGCTTTGAAACGCAGACACCAAGATCAAGGTTAGCACAATTATAGCATAAATTGGATTTTTATGACATTAGATAGATCGACAATTTACTTGTTGAATGGCCAGCTAGCTAGCGTAAGCTAGCTAAAGATCAACAACTAGCCTTAGAAAACTGCTCCCATATGCAATCAGATTGCCAACCAATAAATATTGGTCATATATTTGTGTAAAAAACACGAGGTAGCCTATATAAAACATACACTCACTGGCTACAATAATAAACACAACACAACAGGTGTTGCATGTTTATCATGCAAAAACTGCACACTTACTGTTATCAACTTGCTGTTTTGTGACTTTCAATTAACGTCCAAATTTTAGAATAGGGCTATATATAACTATATATGAAATTTTAGTAAGATTTGATTAAAAAAACATTATTTCTTTAATAATGATTTACAATTAATTATGAGGAATCATAATAATAAAAGAACTGAGCCATAATCAAAAAGTTTCACATGAATTTAAAGTCACATATCAGTTACATTAAGAACAGGAGGTGCATGTTAATTCATGGGAATTGCTATTTACTGTATTAGCCTACACTGCATTATTCAATATGTATTCACAAAATAACATTGATGGTGACAGTCATATATGTCATGTAATGTATGCCAATATAATATACATTTCATATGCATGTCTGTAAGAAATTTTCAGAGGAAAGGCGAAGAGAGATCTGGGTCAAATATTGGGACTTGCCATACACAGCGAAACGATCGTTCATGTTTCACAGTGTAAGCCAGGTACCAACAGCAAAAGTCTGTGGTGATAGAAGACCAAGTCGGCGGGGCAGGTCTTTCATCTACAGGCTCAAAGATGAAGGCCATGTCCCACAGCAGGTATGCAAAAAACATTTCTTGTCAACTTTAGGATACCAACCGTCCAATGACAGCCAATGAAAATCAGTGATGGGAAATCAAATTACATCCCAGCTTACTCCACCAAAAGATAAGAGAGGGAGACATTCACCGGCAGACAAACTCGACCTGGGGCCAGTGAATGCTCACATTGAGGGCTTCCACCCAACTGTAAGCCATTACCGAAGGGAGCATGCCCCTTGCCGCCTCTGCCTCCTAAGCTTATGTATTCTGATTACATTGAAAAGGGCAACAACTGCTCCTCTCTGTGGTGGGAAACTCTAATTCTAAAAAGGTTGAGGTGGTGGAGCTCAGAAACGACAGCATCAGGGACTGGAGGGATGGCCACTCTGCAGTCAAAAGGAGGAACATACCAAAATTGGCAGAACTTAGAGTTGTGCAGTTCCGACGGGGTTCAAGGAAAATGTATGTGAAGATGTCTCATGAGGAGGAGGACTTCACAGAGTTGAATTTCCTGCAGAATAAGTTCCTTCTCAAGATACCCACCACCTTAAGGCCACAAGACAATGGCATAGAGGAGGCCAAGAAGAGTGAAATTCTTAAGAAGCTGTGTCCCTTCATGCCACCCACCAGAAGACTATTCTGGAGCTCCCTGCCAGTGAGCAACATGGATGAATAGTATTAAAAGAAAGAAAGAAAGAAGGATAAACACATTGAACTTAATTTGTACATGTTCCTTTTTTTCTGGTTTTGTCAGCATGCATGTTTAATTTAATAAGTACTTGGTATTCTGAATTTGTAATATGGGAGTTAGATTTAACTAATATCTGTTATGAAGAATTGTGGGAAATATGTCTTTGTAAGTTTATTATGTTCATTTCTGTAATTTCAAAACCTTTCATAGCTATAATTGTCATGTATGAAATTCCATAGTTCCCTAGGTAATCTGTTTCCTACTTTTTTTAAACTTGACTTTAGATTAATTAGATTTTAGGATAAGATAAGCATTAGTAATACTCTTTGAGAGTTATTATTTTAGATTATAGATGATTTTGCATTAAAACATTTACATTTTACTTTCTAAGTGAATTTATTCTTGTGTGACTTTTATTAACTATTAGAAAACTTACACACAACATCATCATCAACAACTTGAATGTGCTGTATGTTTTATCTGAAAACATTTACTGATAGGCATAGTTACCTTGGCATTACAAAACCAGTTGCAAACTGATACTTAAGGATTGTGTCAATTCAATACAACAATGGGGTTACAAAAATAAGTCCTTTGTGACCTTCAAATACGCATTAATTAGTTTTCATTTACATTAAATTATAGTTATATCTATATTTTATTAAGCTTAATTGTGCCATGATCACTAGATTTCCTGTATATGTTATCATTATTATCATATACTGATTTTATATTGTGATCAGCAACCAAGGGGGATATCAAATGGAAGTTACTGCCTTATGCCTTGGCACAACCCCTTATTATTGTACAGGCAATGCAAAGGCAGAGTACCTTATCTTCCAAATAAGGGTCAAAGGTCAAGTTTGAGTTCAATATTTTCATGTACATTAATAACCTGGTTAAGGCGAGACAGTACAGGTGAATAGGGAAAAAAATTAACTCACAGATATCAACATGAAACTTCTCTACAAGGTTTCTGAAATGTAATGTTTAAACATGCAAATAAGGCATTATCTAACTAAATATGCACTAATTTGCATAAATTTCCATCTGAGAAATCTAAACAGTGGATAAACCCAGGTTCAAGATTATTTTTTCATTTTGTTGACATATTAAAGACACAGGTATTTACAGAGGGGATTTTGGATATCTCTTTTTATCACTCCATACATCAGAAAATACTATCAACAGACTTAAAAAAATCGATTTTTGCCATGTTTTTATGAATAAACAGTTATATAAATCAGGCTGTGAATGATATATGATCAAACCCCTCTGTAAATACCTTCAGAATATAAATAGGAATAAAATTGGAAAGTTTGGTGTATGCAAGTGCTACTGAAGTGGAGATTTCTGTCTCAGAGTATGAGAAAACACTCATTTTGAGAAAACAGACATTAAAGATTTGTATTGTAAAATTCTATAAATTCTTACTGGAAATGACTATTTACAGACATAACAGGGTTTTTTTACTCTTATTTTAGGGTATATTTTAGTATTAGTTTTGTATTTATATCAAATGTGTTTTCCCCTCTAAATTAATTTAGCTTTTTCAACAAACAACTTTAATCTGCTTAATTTAGCCGCGTAACCGCACAGACATAAACACAACGACGACCCCTCCCGTTTTGAAAAGTTCCACTCGATATTATTCCGTTATTTCTAAGAGTCCAGCACAGCATCAGCAGTAAGCAGATGATAGATATAGGCTATATATATTTGATAGATATATATTCTGTTATTTATAGGAGATCAGCACCGCGACATCATTCCTGGACTCATCTTGAAGTCGCATATGTTTACACGCTCCTGCGGTACTCTCTCTCTCACACACACACACACACACACACACACACACACACACACACACACACACACACACACACACACACACATGGCACTCGAGCAATAAACTGCTACAGAACCCATGATTCTGTGGATCTATATTTATTTTCATCCCTGACCCGGCACAATTAAATCAAGCAGCCACTGCTGTGTAGCATGCGCATCACTTTTATATCTAAAAATTTTGCCTGCCTTGTCTCACCTTAAAAAGGCAAAGAATTGCCAAATTTCCAATATTCTGCCTGCAACTCATTTGGCTGTACAACAAAAATACTTTTTTTTTTCATTTTTCATTTTTCTCAGTTCTACACTCTGGCGAGTTAAGGTCTTTTGCCTTTGCAGGGCAGTATAAGAGGGGAGTGCTATGTTTACATGTTGAGCCAGTGTTCCCCCAGCTAACCCTTAACATAGTGTTTAAGGACAAGAGGAGCTAGGCAAGATGGGAGTACACTTAACTCTATATTTTGTTTTGGTTATTTTGACTTGAATTCAGAGCATCCCTGCTACGAGCTATGGTTTAAATAATGGCCATTTTTTTATCCAGCAGCTTCAATAACACCAGGGTTTTTTTTCCTGCACTGTTGAACCAAAAGTCAACTTTGAATTTTTTTTATTTTAAGGCAAACCATGATCTTTGCCTTAACATTGGTGCCTTAACCTGACTGTTTCCCAAAGTTACCTATAGTTACTGTATCTATATGTCAGGCTTTCTGGGAGGAATGGATGTTGAAAAGGATCCTTGTGTTGTATGCCTGGATATTTGAAGTTCTGTCATTGAGACTAGGTTGGATTATCTGACAAATATGTTTAATTGTGGGATGAATGGCTAATAGATAGATTACACCGAACTGACTTAAAATTGTTTATATAACCTTTTTTACACAATTTTTTTTCACATCAACCTCCTAAGTACATTTATAGGATACTATCAGCTTTTGCCAGCCAGATGTTCAAAACACACACGCATGAAGGCACGCACACACACAAACACGATTCATCACTGTCACCGGAGGTGTTTAATACACCGAGAAATTCAAGTTGAATCAAAAAATGATTCTTATTGATGATATGTTGAGCTCTAAAGTAGACAGGTAAACTTTTACTACCATTTATTTATTCAGCCTTCGCTGCTGCCAACATGGAACTTATTTAGGTAATGCCTAATTTAGATGTGGATTGTTGTGAAGCTTCACTTTAATTGTGGAATGCTATGGTTTGAAAAGTTGGGAATAGGTCAAAATCTTTTGATGTACGGAGTGGTTGAGGCGACAAGAACAGTTTTTTGATGGATATTAATCTTAGCTTTCATACTTCTTCCCTGAAGAGACTTTCAAACAAGCAAACTGTTATCCATGATGGATTGGGTTACTCTAAAAAACCAACTGCATCCTGAAAATCCCCATATAATGCGGCCTCAAAGCCATCACACCACATGCACACAGTGTATTCAGTCTTATCAGGACACAGAAAAGGTCAGTCTATCACTTATTAACTGTCAATTGAAAAAAATAAAAATATATATATATATATATATTTATATATATATATATATATTTAGTGCTGCTTTATTCTTCTATTTGTAGAATTATATATGTGAATATCATGTGTGATGAAATCAGAACAAACACTCTTAAATTTTTAACATCTCTTTTGTCTATTTTCTTTGTGAACATAAAAGCTCCAGTAAAATAACAGTGTCTCCTTTTATTTATCTGTGGCAAGTAAAATTGGTGGAATCTGAATTATTAAGGACGAGGAAACATATTTCATTTGTAGCGCGAGTCCAGAGGACAGAGGACTCCTTTTTTTCCCCATATGCCAAAATAAATCAGGTGCTTCTTGGACTGTTTTAGGTGAAAAAAGACTTCCGAAGTTTTAGGAAAAACACTTTCAACCAATCAAATCCTTTGGGGTCTAAAATGTTAAACATCATTTACTGAAATATTAAAATATATTGAATCTATAAAAAAAGATACATGACAGCAATGAAAAAGTAATTTGGGTGTGAAATAATGACAAAGTGGTCCACTAAACTCCTGGGAAAGCCCCCAGGGAGAACCAAGGAGGTATCAATATTTAATGTTTCCAATAATGTAGTAAATTATATCCAGTGCAATCGAAAAACACATAAATGCATATTGACAGGATGCTATGATGCACTCTGCATTATGCTCAGGATTTTGGCACATACACTGTACCTATAGTACATATGTGTGAACTCATGAATCCCTCATAATGATACATTAGATTTCAGTTACACAGCAGTATAATGTAGTTTACAGTATACTATATACACTACTGCTAAACTGTGGAACCTACATTAGGTGCTTGGATTTAATATGGCACAATGTATGTCAATGGAGAGGATAACATACACCCTGAAAAATAAGTTGGATCTCAATGAGGAAATATGGAGAACATTTAAAGACTTCATGAAATGTAGAGACATTGGAGTGCTTCTACAGCAGGAAGACTCGGATATTTGCAGAATAAGAATAGTTGTAAACCCCAGACGTTGATGAAGGCAGGATATGGAAATATGTAACTTTTGGTTTATGTATGTGTGAGTGTAGGTACATGTGTGTATGTGTATGTATAGGCACAACATTATGTATTTATTTGTTGAGTTTCATTTTCAGGTACCATTATCTTGGAAATAGCCACACACGTTTATGTTTGCAGGGTTGGATGAGGGGTTGAATATAATGTGTTTGTTTCTTTTTGTTGTAAAAAAAAAATCTGTACTTTGTTGTGCTAAATTACACAAATTGTGAGAAAAAACATTACTGCTTTTGCGCTTATGTCTATCGCTCAATACTGCCTCTCTTTCTGACTCATAGCGTTATTTGTTTTGTGTTATGTGAGCATCATGGCCAGTCATCTGAGATAGCTATTAAAAGTATTGCTCGGCCACAAACAAAATGGTGTGTGCGTCTGTGTGCACATGTGTAGTGTTTCATTTTCAGTGGAGTTATTTCCACTGAGATTGAGCATGTCTGAGAGAAAACATTAATTATAAAGCTCACAGGACTTATTAGCGGTTCCAATTAAACTTAATCATGATGTAATTGAAGGAAAGTTCTTATTTAAAAAAAAAAAAAAACGTCTTATTTATAGATAAGTGGACAAATCAACAGTATCTACACCAGAGAATATTGGGCCATGGCAGAGAAAGGTTGACTGCATTTCAATTCAAACTTAATTACATGTAAAAGAAAATATTATACCGCTGGAAATGTGACAGCCTATTGTGTACTATTTTGAAATCATATAATCTTTAGACAGCACACATACTTACATGTGTTAACAAGCTTATAAATGAGGTCATCATTGTTGATGCTGTGTCTTTATATCCATGTGTAGTGTCCACAAGCTCATGTCTGCTCAGCCTTTGTCATCACAAGTAATCAACCTGTGTAAATAGTTGTAGCTAGCTTTGGAGCAACACAAGATCTGCATTCATTTTAATTATTCTATTTTTTTAAGGTGTTTTCACATTAGGCACGATAGTTTCATACTGTGCCCCAGCACATTTGCTTACCCCTCCCCTCTCCCATCTCCCCAGCTGGTCTGCGTTCACATTAGTAACATCGTTCCGTATCTGAGTACACTTGTATGTACACATTCTAGCAGGTGGCAGTGGGCATATATTTGGTTTGCAAATCCGGCAAAAAAGCAGAAAGAAGAAGAAGCAACCATGGCAACCACTCGCGGACTGAGTACATTATGATAACTGTGGAGGTTTTTTTCATTTCTGAGACGACAACAACAAGGCTTTTCTTACTACTACATCTATCCTGCATCTCAGAGGACAAAAGGGTCCGTGCTGCATGGATACGATGGTTTTTGAAGCGACAGGAGTCATTTAGAATGATGTCATGTAGAAGTTCACTTCCTTGTTTGAGCACGGTTGCATGGACCACACTTGTTGCACATGAATTGTGCCTGAGACCACCTCTTCAAGCAGACTCGGGCACGGACCCAAGTACGGTATGAGCATGGTGTTTACACTGATCACATGAACCAGACTTAGGGGTCAAGCTACTTGGATTTAGTCGCGGGTCCCTAGTGTGAAACCACTCTTACACTCTACTCTTGTAGACCCTTGTAACAGTTGGAATTGTGCAATGTAATATACCTTTAAGACATACTGTGTTGCTTAGTTGCTAGGGGAGTTGCGTCACTAAATGGTGCCTTGTTTGTTTCCTTGAAGTTTGTTTGAGCGGAGCTCCTACTATCTTTTTGCCTCTCAACTCAACAGTAATGTGAAGGTTCATGTGGACACTATTTTTTTCATGTATGATAATATAGCCATTGAAACCAGGCTTTGTAAGGTTGATGTGTAGTTTTTAATAAACACATTGTGGAAACCCCAGAGACATCTGGTTTTGCACTTTTGCAACTCCAATGCTCTCCAATACACTGTTAACCAAGAGGCACGGACCCAAACCGTTAAACCCTCTGAATTGATATAAAGCCAAAAATAAATCATTTTATATATACAGTATATCCATAGAGAAGTCGGAAGTGATTTATGCATGTTATGGAAAATATGATATTGGCTGTTGTAGTTGTAACTTTGTCAATTCTTTAATTAGGAGCGACACTTATATGAAGCAAAGATCGTTCTTTTTCAAAACAGGTGATATATGATCAGAAAGTCTGATGACTTGGTGTGCTGCTGATTTATTGATGAAGCGTATAAAACTGTGATAAGTGGGTGGTGATGGAGACAGCCCCAGATCATGACATCAGGAAATTATGTGTTAGCAAGTAAAAAAAAACATTGACTGTAGGGTAGTTTGAGAAACAAACTGAAAGTCTAGGAATTTATAAACATAGGCCCTATTTATAGGACCCATGGTCTGACATGCATGGCACAAGTTAATTTAGGGAGTTCCTAACCACATGTTGCTGGTAAACGGTACACGATCTGGGCGCTTAGTAAGGCATATGAAAGCATGTGTAGGGAGCAAGGAAACACATTTACTCATTCAGTTATTCATTAGTGTGTTTCAAGCAGAACATAAAGCAATTCAATCAGGTTGTTCCCCTTTGAAAAGTTGCACGTGTAGCATCAAAGATATAATTTTACTGTATATCAGTCCATATATCAGAAGACACATATTTGACAAGGAGCATGCATCTAAGTATTCACACCTTACTCTTTAAATAATGTGTCCCTTTAAAAGCAGGAAAATAGTGCTGCATTTACTTTAGGCCATGCCTTACTTTTGGTTAACATTGCAGTCCCTTTTTTTTCGGCATTTGAAGACAGCTCAATTTGATACCAACATACCCTTTGGCGCAGAGAAGAGCACAATTAGATCTGCCTTTTAAACGACGTGAGCACTGGGTATAAGAATGACAGAAAAAAAAGACAGAACACCTGAGCTGCGCTGCACAAATACCAGTAAAAAGAAGTGGACTCTTAGCATAAAGATGACAACTGTATCCGTAGGCATAAAGCTGATGACAATTTCTCTGTACCTGTTTGAAAGTGGCAACCGCCAAAAACCTCCATCTGATAGAGACTTTGCAATACTTTTGATGCCACGGAAAAAGAGGTCCATAAAACCATGATTCACAGATTTCAACTAAGACGCAACAAAACGGAGACATTTAAAATAATAAGAGCTATGCCAAGTCCAGGCCAAATGATGATGATGATGATGATGGCGGATGAGTGACGTTTTAATGATGATGATTGATATTCTAAAAAAACATACTGTGACTATGTGATGTCTGAAGTAAACCAACTCTAATGCTGCTGAGATAAAGCGGTTGCCTCAGCTACACTCTGAGAACCGATTGATGGCTTAGCATGTGCACACACACAAAAACAAACACACACACACACACACACACACACACACACACACACACACACACACACACACACACACACAGCTCTACTCTAACAGACATACAGACATATACACTCATATTAAACAGACGTGGTTCAGCCAGGGGACAGCCTGGCTGTTAAGTAAGATGGGGAGGAGAGAAATGAAAAACAGGATTGAAGGAGCCAGATGAAGAAAGGAAGAAGAGTAGCTTTAGTCAAACTTAAACTCTCTCTGGCATGGAAGACTAATCATGTAACTATCTCAGCTTTATATACAACTTGCTTCTCAACTCCAGGATGTCCTTGATCCTTAATGTATGAGAGTAGAAAAGAGAGAAAGAAATGAGGAAGGGAGGGGAGGGGAGTTTCAGGTTCTCTTTCCGAAACCAACTTTGCAATAACTTGACAGACATGGATGGTAAAACACTTGAAGGACACATAATGCAAGCCATGTGTCATTCATGGCACTTTTGAAAATGCATGGTTAGTTGTCAGTGTTGGCTTTGAAATGTCCTTGTTTCAAAAGAAGAGATCAAAACCATCACGGTCACTATATTGTAAAATATCTCCCAAATCATGCCTGTTTATTGATTTAAACAGGTGGCATGCCTCACACTCAGGGCAGGTTTACTTCAATATTTTGTCAATTGGCACCTGCTGAGAGATTTGTCAAACAAAGTCAGTAAAGTTGCAGTCATGTTCTCTTTTTTACAGTCTATGGACACTGTTTGACAGCCACTGGATATTTTAGGCTGGAGTGTCTTCTGTTACTCATTGTATGAGATGACGTTGTGAATTAATCAAGCCACCTTAAATGTCAAATAATATTTGACCATTGTGTTTAGTGAGGATCAAATGTTAGAGCGCTCAAAAAAAGGGTTTATACATTTCTACCAGATTATGCAAATTGAAAATATTTTATGACCTTACTTGGAGAAAAAAGACCTGTAGCGCTGTTTCGATGCGCTCCGGCAGCACTACATGTCTGGTGATGATGTATGTCCAGATGTAACCGGGCAACTGGGTCTAGTGAGTGCACCCTCAGGCACCACAAGAGCCGCGTAATAACTAAATGTCATCTGATAGTTGGGTAGATTGCTTTCTTTTACTGTTAAAACAGGAAGTTAGTGTGTCAGCGATGTAGTTTAGGTGAATTGGTAGAAGTTTAAAGAAGGAAATGACTCCCTAGTGGCCTTGTAGCACTTTATGCCAAGCTTACATTACAATCTCAATAATTGATGATAATACGAACCAATGCATGCACACACAGGAGCAGCTCTGGCCAAAAGCTTGTATTTTCCACTCATCGTTTTCCTTCTTGAACTTTAGCCAGAGAAAGAAAGGAAATAATTGCAACATTAATCTACTTGTAGTGGTGTAAATAGTGACCCAGCAAGAGTCCAACCTTTGAAGAAACCTATTTCAAGCAGATGTACTGGAAAGGCAGGAAAGACAGGAAAGCTGATTAAAAGAGAAATACAATGAAGTCATGAAAAAATATCATTGTTACTGCTCTTTTACATAACTGCACGTTTTCAATGATTTAACAAATATTTTGGACACAAAATGCAACATAAGTTAGCTAGTTAGCATGGCTATTAACACCAGCCCAACCAGAGGTGCTGCTTGTCAACAAGCATGGCAGGCAACTGCTTGGGGCTCCAAACTAATAGGGAGCCCCTGAGGGCTCACAAACTAAAACCAAAGCAGTGGCCCAAATTTTGCAGAAAAGACTGTAAAGACCAAAGTTTGTCAATGAAGGTAAACAAAGAAAAATGAAAAGGAATTATCCCTGCGTAGGAGAGAAAATAGAAACAGGAAAAAAGAGGAAGAGGGGTTTAGCGTTGGGACACTGGCAGATGAACGCTGGTTGGAGGGCCCCCCAAATGATTTCTGCCACCAGATTCTAGAATCACCACTGAGCCTCAACAAAAACGTGCTTAGTGGAAATAAACAGCCAGCTTTCCCTCTCTACCCGTGTCCAAATGCCTCTACTTACATGTAACTACCTCCGACATGATTTTAGTTTGTATAACTGTAAATATACACAAATGCTTCTGCACAGTTTCATATCACAGCAAATTGAGCTACAATGTGACAATACTGTTTATGTCCATGCAGACAAAGTCACTAAGCAGTACACTCATACTCACTATTGTGGCAAAAAAAAAACACCTAATTGGCTTAAACTGTGATTTCTGACTGTGTGTATGTCGCACAATGGATATTTTTAGATTAACAATACATGAAGCAAACATATTAAAGAACAGAGTAAATGAATTTGAAAATGCAACCACAACAGCAATAAAATATGAGGCTGCCCTTTTTAAAAACTTGTGATCTTCCTGTCCTCACACTTTGAACCCCATATGGCTACACCACTCTTTTTAACCTTTCATGACATTATTCATGACTTATTCATCATGCTTTTAATATAGTTCACGAGTTAACTGGAAAGGTTATTTATTTTTAACCCATATTTGAATGTTTAGCATTAGTTATTGGTAATCTGTCGTGCATCATTTCTTAGCTTTACTCACTCAGTACTCTTCAGTTCCACTTTGGATGCTTTCTACACATCTGAAATTCCTAACTGATAAATAAATGTATTTAATTTGAATTGCTAGACTGCTGCATCAGAGTTGTGTGGATGTATGAACTATGGAACTGGTCAATAAGGCTTGACTGACACTTTAAATAGCAGCCTCTGACATCAGTGTGTGAATGTGGTGTGAATGGGTGAATTACAAACGGTGTAAAAATAGCTTGGAGTAGTCAGAAACAGGCTTGCTCGCTCAAATGGCTTGGACCCTAAAAGGCCCAGGTATTGCATGCACATTCAATCAGTAGTATTAGCGCTAGCCTCCTGGCTAACATTAGCTCTCTCTGGCCCGCTTTTGTCGGTAACATTACAACAAAAAAAGTTTAGTATAATTTTAAGAAGAGGGGGCTAACATGTTGAAACAGGCTACAATTTACTGAAGCGACGACAAACAAAATGTGTGTTTTTTTTGATTTGGGGGGTGACGGAATTTAAGTGTATAATAAAACATAGTCATTGTTGCTTAATATAAGGATGGACGATGGAGGATGTTTATTCTTTATGGCTAACCTCTATCGGCCCTCCCCATACTACTGGGCCCCAGAAAGCTTTCCCCTTTATCCCCCCTTATTGGTGGTGTGATGGACACAGCCACACGGTAAAAGGTTGTAGGCCGCACAACTCTCCACAGCACTCGCATGTTTTTATTTGCAGCCATTTAAAAAGAATAGCACAGGCTATTTGTTTGGTTAAGCATTTGTTTATTAGAGCTTTTGATTTAAGTACACACAGTGGATTCATTTTGTCACTGTTTGTTTAAGTAAAGTTATATTAATTAATTTCTCTTTTCTTTTGAGTTACCTGGCTGACATGCTCTACTTCCTGGTTTGAACCAAGGATGAGGCTGAGGGTGGAGCTTGGCTTTGTGGAAGAGGACCATACCAAGTGCCTGGACAGCATGGGGGGGGGGATCTGGGTTCCTTGATGTTAACTTTTAGTTGTGCTGTTTGTAGTCCTCCCCTGTGTGTTGGGTTTGGTTTGGTCAGTTGGTTTAAATATCCCCCTCAGTTCTCATTCTGTTAGGGTATCATTGAAAAATATCCATCTGGTCTTTGTGAGATATGCAATGTAGCAGAAACAGTTGAACATGTACTTATTAAATGGAGAAAGTATGTAGCACATAGACATAACATGATGTCAGAAATGGAGAGTGAGGGACTCTGGAGAAGAGATTTCAAAAGTATTTTGGAGTGTGGGGAGAGAGGGAGAGGCCGAAGATGCTTGTTTAAATATCTCTTGAGAACAGGTTTGTTGAGGAGGACTTAGGAATGTGAGTGATAATTAAAACCAGCAGATGGTAATAATGCAACTTTTTGGATGCCAGCTGCCAATAAAATCCAAAGAAGAAGAAGAAGACGTTCTGTTAGGTCTGTTAGTTGAGTTCATATCCTGTCCAGTTAGCACAACTTTTCAGTAGAGTTATGTTAAAGAAACCTGATTTTTTAACTTTTAACCTGTGTTCTCTTGCCTTGACTGCTTGGTCCACGACAGGTGGCCTTGGTCAGAAGACCAGAAAAACGCTATACAATCTCAAGTCCATGTACCATTTCAAATTAAAAAAGGGTTAAAAAAAAAGGTAATGCAGAGAATGAAAAAAATATTCACCATGGCAATTTTATGTTAAATCCTTCATGGTAAGTTAATTTTCCTTTTTTGAACATAATTTCAAGTTTTAGCCTCTTCTTTTTTTTGTTTCTCTGTCCCATTCTTCCTCCTTTATTCTGTCTCACAAACGTCCCATTGTGTCTCAAAAGAAACAAAGAAGCAAGGGAGAGGAAAGGACAAGGAGAGTGGAGCCAAACAAGAAAAAAAGGGATGCAGTTGAAGACATCTAACAAGTTCTGATCAAATTTAAAAAGTGGATCAAGTGGATATGAAGTTTGCTTCAAACAAAGTCCCCACCCCCACCCCTCCAAGCTCTCTTATGCCTCAATTCTCTTTGCACCTGGGGCTTTTATCATCTTTCACTGTGCCTCATGCCAGCATCTCTTTTCACACCTCCTTCAACCACATCCCCATCTGTGTTTCCCTTAAGGCCACAGGGAGCTCTTTGCTTTGCTCTGTTTGCTTCTTACACACCTCTCTCCTACTCTGCTCTTACATGCCTCTTTCGCTCCCCCTTTCCAACCTCCCAAAGGGCCCTTCGCTTCCTCTCTCCCTGCAATTGATGAAAGGAGAAATAAATGAAGGAGTGCATGTTAATTTGTGGTGGCCACTCCTGATAAGCTTTTATCAGAGAGGGGAATCACGAGCCGAATCAGAATGAATTAAGTCAAGGTCAGAGGTCATGGATTTAAAAGGACATTTCTTTCAGTTCAACTCATTCCACCATCCACCATCCAAGAATTTTCCAGAGTCAACATAACTGATTACCTGTGTGTATTTGTTTCAAGATCCAATTACTTGCTGTTCCCCAAGCTTGGAAAGAGTGACCAAGGAACGTAAACATGCTGTCCCTTTCCCAGGAACAAAATTATATGTCAACATGAAATGATAGATCCTGTACTAAAAATGGAAGCATCAATATGCCAATATAAAAAGACTGTGAAATATTCATTGGAAAGCAAACATCCACCATTAAAGACCCTACTTAAGTATACATGAGTAATTTAAAAAAGTATATGTAAAAGTAGCTCATAAACTGGTGGAGCTAATTACTAGCTGTAGCCTACTTGAAACATTGGATTGTTTGATCAGCTGGTAACACTTTACAATAAGGCACACACAAGTTAACATAATTATAAGGGGACAAAAATGAGGAACTAATTACTTGTTAATCATTATGTCTGTGAAGGTTCTCAGTCATACAGTCATGGTCAATTCGAGGCTTGATACCAAAGGTCAACTGGATTGCTTGAAGATCTTAAAGATCTTATGAGGTGAAATGTCTTCAAGTTCTTCAACCAGTCCAGTTGCCTTTGGATCAAGCTTCAAATTTTACTGTATCATTAGTTAATGGGAAGATTGTGAGTGACTCCTTATTAAATCTTAAAGCGTAGCTAATGAATACTAAAAAGAGAACAACTGTTAGAATTACGCAAACTAGTACTTAGTAGTAGTAGTAGTAGTTACTCTGTACTGAATCATTACCTAATCACTAAGTGACCATTAGTTGGTTCTGTTTTGTGTCCCATATTGTAAACGTAATGGATAGAAAATTCCGTACTAATCACACAGCCTAAATACCATTATATTAAACAAGCAATAGCAACGGATCTTTTAGTTGATTTACACAATGACACGGTTGCAAAGTTACACTGCTGTGTGTGTGTATATACTGTATATATAAACACACATAACCTGAAGGAACACTCAACACTCAAAGAACTACTTTTTTTCCAGTGATTGTAATTCTAGACACAGTAAAGAAAGATCTTGTATGAATGTGAACAAAATATCTTATCATTCACTTAACATTAACAAGCTGTTTTAAGCTGTTTTTTGTCAGCGCTTGGATACAACCAATCTCTGCCAAAAGTGTAAGCAGATAGTAATTCGCTCTGGTCATGTGACACTGCACATTATGTCATTGAGAGGTCTTATTTTTCAATGCATTCATACGTCATTCAACAATATTTTAAGATAGGATTAAAGATCCTATAGCTCATACATGTTATGATACTGCACATATCACTGGTGTTACAGGAGGATATTTCTCTCCTGTTTGTGTCATTGCTGTTCAGGTAAACACTGCAGGTTTTAACTCTCTAATAGAACATATACATTTCTACTTGTTCCCTTCCACAATTGTTGCAGAAACACATTGCACACATACATTCTCGAACACACTTGGTCTCAAACTACACTGAAATAAATGAAACCATTTTTTTTTTAACCTACACACACGTATCGACAATTAGGGCCATTACTGTGGCTGCCTACACCACGGGGAACATACTCAGACAGAAAATCACACACTGAGACTGAGAGTGAAGGCAGGGGATGAAATGAAAGGGAAAATGCCAGACAAACAAGGGGGGGCCCTGACAAGAACACATCCTTTGGTCAATTTTTGTTTTCTTTTAAATAATGAGGCTTCTGATTATCGATTTCTCAGTCCCCTATTATTTCCATCAACGTTGCTTTCTAGCGTTTACAATAAACTTGATGCACGATCACCTGTGTTCTTTCTACACGTCTTCATGTCTTAATGTTTCCACGTTCATCTTCACATCTTTTTTTTTACAATTTAAATATTCTCTGTATAATATCCATTCACTTTGTTCCTTCAATGAGAAAAGCTATTTTTTGATCTGGATTTGTTTATCCTGTTTTATTTCATGGTGTAGAAGTGTGTATGACTGTATGTGTTTTTGAACCGAGGAAGAATAGCATATATGGTAGCCGCAGGGGCGGCTGTGGCTCAGGTGGTAAAGTCTGTTGCCTCTCAATATGAAAGAAGTCAAAATGCTCCAGCAACACTGTACTATGAGGCCAACAAACATAACAAGCCCACTTTTGCATGTGCCCTATTGGCTGATATATATGGATGTATTCGACTGGTTGTCTTAACCTTTTTGATTTAAAAAAAAAAAAAAAACCCGTTTCTCAATTTCATACCTACCCTATTTAAATGATGTTTGCAATCCGTTTCCTGATGACCCTGTTGAGGGGCCCCAAGCTGAAACGCGTCGGTCTAATTTGTTAATAAAGTTGATCTTCATACTACAAGTGTTGCTGGAGCATTTTGACCTCTTCAAGCCTTTCACTCTTCATGCTGCTTGTTAGTTGATGAAGTTGTGCCAGAAAATCTGGTTCTTCAGCCTCTTAATAGGAAGGTCAGACGTTCAATCCCCAGCTCCTGCTGCCACGTGTCGTTTGGCAAGACACTTAACCCCAAGTTTCTCTCGCTGCTTCGTTGGCAGCATATGAATGTGACTTAAGGGGATTAGTTACTTCTGATGGTCTGTTATGGCATGGAGTTCACAACCCTGTTAACCAAGATGTCACCAGCTATTCAAATGGGTTGTGAAGCCGAAACATCAGCTTGAAATACTTCTTGGAATAATCCATGTGGCTTCTAGCAGACGTGGAATTAAATAGACTATTAAGCTATTAAAAATATTATAAATATCACACACTCAAGTCAGTACCCAAAATGTATAGTTTTAATAAACATTCATCTATTAGAGTTAATCTTACATTTGGGCTGGCTAAAAAAAGGTTTACAAGAAATAAAACACTACAACTTCCCCCATCCCAATGTCTAATTTGTTACATTCCAGATTGCCAACACCTGGTGCAGCATGGTGCATTCATGTACGCGTGTTCATGAACAACCCGTCCACTACAAGGAAGTTGACATCAAGTAGAATAAAGATTAATAATCAAAACATTAACAAAACAAGAAAACAATTACTTAAAGGGTACATACTAAATGAAGCACATGTATTATTCAACCAAAGTGGATCCTAATATTAGCCAATGAACACATCAAACAAAACATTCAATGAAAATGATAAATAAAGGAGTTTTTAGACTGATTGTTGAGGGAGTCAGTGACTCTCCTGCGGTGAAAGAAACACTCTGAGTAGTCAGAAGAAAAGCACTTTACAAGCTCAAGTCTATTTACCATTTAATGAGGATCCTAATAAAGAAAGAACCACACATTTTTCAGTGTTAAGTAGACAATCCAGTTCAAATGCAAATTTGATGATTTATAATATCTGTAAGTGAAATGAGGTCTGAAGTAGATTTGGAACCAACCTTTTACCTCCAATTTCCACATACTCGAGTACTATGTCACTGTTCACGGCCACTCTTGTCAATGATTGTGTTTCCATAGCAAGCGCAGCGGTCCGTCTCCAGCGCAGTCTATTTTCATCTTAGTCCACTTGTAGGCAGGCGTCAAGCTGGACAGAATAGAACAACCCTTGCAGAAAGTCAGACAAGGAAACGCACAGGGCGTCTGGTCAAAAAGACATGCCATCTCATGTTTGCTCGTTTTTCTATTTATGTGTACAACTGCTCAAGGCTGCACTCCGCTGCACTCATGGTTCAGAAACGGATCCAGTGGGGCATGGCATGCACAATCCGACAGAGCAAAACCGTGTCGCTGACGGACTGCGGCTTGCTCGGAGTGTGTGCAAATTGAGGGTTAAGGCCTTTTTAAACTTAACAATTTTAAAGTTTTGTCTATAATGTGATATTTATGCCTGTATTGTACATTAGGGCCTCTAATATATACAATCTAGCTTAGCAGTAATGTAGCGGAATCAATAAAGCTGGCTAAACATCAGAGGTTAACACATAAACTCTTTAGTTCTTAAGTTGTGAGAGAGAGAAAAAAAGAAAAAAGAGCTCCAGTCCGATAGCTGCATCTGCATGTGTTCCCTCGCCTCTCTTATCTTTTGGGCTTTTTGTGTTTTTGAGAGGCAATGCCAGCATTCTGTCTTTTGGAAAGTCCCTTTCCTGTTTAGTATGTATGTGTTTATCTGAAAGAATCGACTATGTCCATCCAGTTGAACAGGATGAGGAGGCAGTGTCTTTCCTTAATCCTTTTCAACTGAATGCTATCATGCCTGCAGTCTTTTACTTGTTCTTAACAAACATGAGTATAAGAGTCAGAAATACTTTATTAGTCCTCTTTACTTTACTGTCCATTACAGTTGCTCTTACACACAATATAGCAGTAGAAATATAGGACTATTCATCGAAGTATGAATAAAAAAAGGACTTTAAATAAGGGATAATGCAATAAGAACAATAAAGAGTGTTGAAGAAATATGTACCAAGCGCATGTTAAGGAAGAATAAGCTACATATAAAGTGCAGATTATTAATAAATTAGCTTAGTAAAAAGCACAGAGTGTAAGAAAATAATCAATATACAAAGCTTAGAATAAAAGGTGGATATACAATGGTACAACTGTAAATATATAAAACATCATATCTGTATTCTCCCAGGTTATGACAACAAAGTACATGTTAAAAGTTCAAAGTGTTTCTCTGTATTCTAAATGTAACTTTGTGAAAACAAGGGCAGTAAAACAGAGGTGTTTTTAGGTATAAACATTGTCACATTCACTTAGAGTCTACTTTGCCTGGCACTTGCTGCTTGACTTTGGCTTTGCGTCAACTGGGTGTCAAAACCAAGACTGCATGGTTTGTTGCCTCACAGCAAACGTGATGTTGTCCTCATATAACCCTGTCACTCTGCTCTAATTATCACACAAGGATAAGTACAATTAGTCCTGTCTGGTCGATTAGAGCTTACTTTAATGCCCGCAAGACTGCTGCTGTATAGTGTTGTGTATTGTGAAAGATGGCATGAAAAATTGAAATTCCATTGTAGAGCTGCCAAGTACGGACTAGAGAGAGGCTACTGTAGAAGATTCAGAGAGTTATACGTCATCATGAGTCTTTATGCAAAATATTAAGTGACAAAGACAGAGGGAGAAGAAGAAGTCGCTTTGACTTGGCCACACCAAAAGAGTCTTTCCAGCTGTGGTTTGTCCTCTGCATCGTTTCTCTCATAGCTGGTTTTGGTTTCATTCAGCAGGATGTCAAATATGTGTGAATGCAGGACATAGGCAGAAGGACAGCCAAGTGAGAGAGCAGATATCTCTCTTTCACTTCCCCCTCCTAGGGTCTGTCATTCTCGTGAAGCTCATGGCTTTGATAAGAAGGTAAAGAGATACAGAGTGAGGGAAAAAGCAAGACAGAGATAAGGCTAAGCAAGACTCCTTTACGCATTACACTCTCAAGACTTGTTACAGGAATTCATCCGTTTACATCCAGCAGGGTTTTTTTTTTTCTGTCCTTGGGAGACTGTAGACTGATTACCTGATGAGAGACAGAAGAGGAGGAAAGTGCGATCCAATTAGGAAGACTGAAGTGGCTCTGAAAACTCAAGGCCCTTCCACAGCTGGTCAACTTTGAGAAGTCCAATGACTTTCATGCTGGTGGCGTATTCCTGATGAGGTGTTCGGAGTGAAATAAGACAAATGTTCTGTGAAATAAAATATATATCCTCTTCAACAGCTGTGAGTTCAGCTTATTATACAAGAGACATAAACTCCAGTTCATAGCAGAAATGCAAGTGATGGTATCTTTATGCATGTGCTCTATGAAGATTTAATCTTAGTAAAAGTGTAGCTTAATAGGGACGCTGCAATATAACAGTTTCAGTTCAAAGCAGGAAACTGATGTGCTGTACAGAGAGTTTATAGCAAATTTGCAGCTCTTGTCTCTAGTTCAGCGTTTAGGTAAAGAGTCATGATAAAATATCACAATTTCATTACTAAGCTTCTCCCAAACCTATAAAGTGATGTGCAATTATTCAAGAGTGGTTTACTTCCAATTTCCACATGCTCTGTCCGCAGCCACTTTAGTCAAAGTTCTTGTTTCCACAGCGCTCACAATAAAGTGACAGTAAAGTTTCAGCGTGCCACGGTTTTTAGATTTTCATTGCATGTTCCAGCAACTGACCAGCACCTGAGAACGTAGGTTTGCTGTGCACGGGGAACTCTGTTGGTCATATATATTTAAAATGTTTAAACTCTTGATCTCTATTACATTTTTTTTTTCTGATGGAAACATTCAGATAACTTTTTTTATTTGTGGTGCCTAGCCCGTTATATAAATGTGCACTTTTTTCCAGCACAATCAATGCCACCACCAAGTAATATAAAGCATATCTCAACATGTCTAAGTGAAAAACATAGTTACTTGTATAACAAGGGATTCTGTACTGAGCATCAAGAGAAGCAAAGCATTTTTTCTGATTGTCATGTCGGGCAAATCTGAAGAAAATCATCCAGAATCTTGAAACTGAGCCTTATAAAGGGGAGCAACTTGTATATGTGCTAAAGACACACATACAGTACTATGCTAGTGAGAACAACCTCTGTGTTGTGATGGGCTTTTGTTAGTGGTTACCATGGTGAAAATTAGCAAGCCAAACCGCCTGGCTTGATTACCCTTTCAGAGATATGGGGATACAAATAGCAGTAGTTAATCTTGTTTAGGCCACACAAATTCATTGTGACAGCTCGCCTGCTTCAAACCCTGCAGACTGTCGCAGTGTAAATTGAACAGACTGATTGTAAGAGAGAGAGTGTGGGGGGGGGGGGGGGAGAAGAAAACTAGTATAAATTTAAAAAAAGAAAGCAAGAAATAGTTTGGGGTCTTCAGTACTTTGGGCTGGATTTAATTTGTTTGCTGTAGTTGGAACATTTTTCCTTTTTTTTTTTTTTCAATAAACTTTTAAACTAGACAATACAACTGCAATATTTGTATGCAAGTGTAATTTGGCCAGCCTGTGTAGGGGATGCTCTGGGTGAGTTATAGTCCAGCCATTTTTCATAATTTACCAATTAACATGCAGGGAGATATTGGACCCATTACAACTTCACAGTCCAAGTACGCAGAGAGGTAGAAACACCCAAAGACCCACAGATACACACATACGCACTAACACACACGCGCATATGCAAACAAACTATCGCATATAGTTGAACAGTAAATGCATACATAGGAGGGCAGATACATCCTTTTTCAAAAGTTATTACAAATGATTCCTGAGGACTTAAAACATTGGCTAATAACACCACTGAAATGAACTGTGGCTGACTTATGGCTGTAATGATTGCATAGCGACTAAAGGGTCATACATCTCAAAGCAGAAACCTTTCCCTTTTTTTGGGGGGGGGGGGGGGGCACACAGTATATAGAAATTGTATAAGTTAAATAGGGTAGGCTGATTCACAGCGATGTTGGTAATAAACTGGATACTTAATCATAAATGTAGCAAAGGAACCACAAAGGTAGAGGGACTATTTTAGGCCACGTCCACACGTATACGGATATTTCTAAAAACCTGTTCCCCCCTCCTTCCGGTTGCAAAAAACATCCCGTCCACACCAACAGTTTTTAAAAAGTCTCTCAGTCCACATGGCAACGCAAAAACGATGGAAAACGCTCACATAAGCATGCCAGGCCAGTAGGTGGCGATAATAGCTGTGTCTCATTCACATCAAACACTGTAAAAGAACATTGAGAGCATGCATATTAAGCGTCCTTTTGACAGCGGCGATTTGGAAAGATGGTGAAACAAGTCAACAAACACAAAGCCGATTCATCCGTTTGGACAGACGACAAAGTGGAGTTGCAATTAACATGCAATTAAACCTAACAGCAGCGAACAGATGTAAACAAACCGGTAGCCCGCCATCTTGGTTATGACGCATGACGCATGCTCAACACGCAAGTCGACGTGATTACGTCACTATTACAAAAATCTCAGTTTTAACCGTTTTAACTGTACGAATACAAGTAAACGTGATTTTTTTTTTAAATCTCCACCTTGGAATGTGTTTTTCAAAGACTTCGTTTGCAGTGACCAAAAACTCAGTTTTCGATTGTTTTCATGCGGACGGGAGGCCAAAAGGGAGAGAAAATACTATATTTTCAAAAAAATCGTATACGTGTGGATGGGGCCTTAGTGTGAGTAAAATACAAAGGTCTCTTATATTGTCCGTCAAGGGCGTAGGTTTAGATTCAACATTAGCGGGGGACAAACACTTTTCCTGCATTCTGGTGAATTTTTATGCAACAATTTGTGCCTTTTCTGAATTAATTTATGGCGGAAATGTCTTTACTATGTATAGGAAATTATAATTATTTTTGAATTACAATTAATTATTCAACTGTATTGTTCATAACTTTCTGCATATTCAAAACATTACAGGTGTTTTGGGATGTTTTTTTAGGAATCATGTACATCTCAAATCAAATCTAATAGAGAATGACACCTTGTTATAGCCTTAGTATCCAAAATTTAAAACTACATAAAAGCCGTTGTTATGGCTGACTAATCTTTCACTCACTATTTGGAAAAAATGCCGTCGGATATTGTCCATGTTTATTGCACTTAAAATCAATTGATAGGCAGGCTATATAAAGAATAATATCATCAAGGCATGTTGATTTATAGCCTGCTGTTTGTATTAAAATGTTGGCAGGCAGAAGACTTATTCACAATTACACAATGAATAAAACAATAACGTAACACTGCCAAACATCACAATGACAGCGGACTTTAGGAACTTCTGTTCTGTGTTGTTTAACACTTAACTCTTAATCAACATGGTTAAAAGTTAAATGAGTGATAACTTAAACAATGTTATTTAGTTATGCTGGTTCAGAAGCTCTCTGTGTTCAGAAGCTTCTCGCCTCCATGTCGTCCATTCATTACTGATGATTGGACACCTCGTCGGGCATTACCTCGTATACTTTGTGGTGTCACCTCTATACAGTTAATGGGACACTAATGCAAACACCAACCTGTTGCTCTTGCTTTGTCTTGTCACTGTCTGCGCCCGCGACCATAGACTGTATGAAGACTACGACTCCAAACCTGACCGGACCTGATCCATTGACCAAGCGTGAGCGAGAGTAACGTGCCTGCGCACGCGCGTGTGTCTATGTGGTAAGGTTAAGATGGTATGGTCCACTATAGGGGTGTCTGAAATGATTGGGAAATGTATTTACAGAAGGATTATTATCAGAAGGATATATAAATGTTTTGATCCCCCCGAAATGTTTTTCATTACCTCTTTTTTCAACCTTTTAATTTTTTAATTTTTTTTTGAGGGGGACAAATCTACCTTTTCTAAATATTACGCCTAAATCTACGCCTATGTTGTCCATGTACACACACAAACCAAAAAAATCCTTAAAAAATGCCCTGAAAGGATTACTAGATTTAAAAAAAAAATTGTGATTTCCCAACATGACCGTGTCTACTAACGTATATGTGGAATGAAATTAATACATCAATAAACAATCCCATCGTACACACAAGCTCATAACAAAACACTGACTGTTTATTTCTCCTCCTGATGTAAAGAGCGATTAAGCATGAGTCAACTCTTCGGGATTGCAGTGAGCACACAATAGAGAAACTTTCTTGTACCCTATATGTTTTCTGAAGGAAATTCCACCAGTCATTATAGTCTTACAACACTTGTTATGTAGTCTTTGTGAAATATCTTTTCGTCTGCAGATCCCCTTTGTATCTCAGCTATTGTTTGGATTGTATCGTGCCTGTAAACATTTCTTCCTGTTTGGTCTCGAACACAAATTGATTTTCGAACACTCCCTGCAATCTTCTGTAATTTCCCATACGATCGTTTGCTCTCTTAATGCAGACATGTCATGTGTTTTCACACACACACGCGCACGCACACACACACACACACACACACACACACACACACACACACACACACACACACACACACACACACACACACTTCATGCATGGATTTTTTTCTTGAGCCCAGACATATGATACGACTGATTTCTTGGTCAGAAAAAGATTAAGTGGGAGATAAAGAGGGTGGAGTAAGAGGAGGGGGCATTAAACAGATGGGGCAGGTAAATGAAAGTGTTCCATTAAGAAGACAAAGTGCTTTAATCTGTATTTAATCCCCTGTACAGCTGCTGGATCATCATCGTCTAGTGAGCCATGTAGTGACCTGTGACCCAGAACAGTCAATACAGGGCTGCGGCTAATTTTACACCATTAAAAGATATTAATGGAATCAGAAAGTTTGTGCAAAAACCATTGAATCTCTAGTAAGGAACCAAATGATAAAGGTTATGTTTTAAAATGATGCAGTGTTTTATTTTTTCTGAGGGAAGAAATTATTTTGTTGCATCCTACAGTATGCAGGGTGCTATGTGATATGAAACAAAGAATAATACAGACACTGTTAGTATTACGAGTCAAATTTCAAGGAAATGCAGGTTTTAAATGTTTAAAATAATATAATAAAATAATATTTATTTTTGTTCATGGGGTATGCTGCATAGCTCTTATGGCAGAGCATTCATTCCAATTTCTTTTATTTAGGTTAACTGAGAATTCCTCTTAAGGGTAAGATATGACTTTATTATTTTTTGTGTAATTATAAGGAAAAATAACAAGAAGCTCCAAAGAATAAAATATAAAGATATTCCTAAAATAAATTTAAAAAAAGAAGCGTGTAATTGCAATGGATCAAAACTCAGCATTTACCCTCTTTTCACTAACTAGTCTTTTTCTCATCCTTAAACTCTACCCTACATGCAATTATGTGTTGTTGGTTTGTGTGTTTAAATTCAGTCTGGACAAAGCGCACTGAGGGATTAGTAGCAGTTCATCAGGGCCAGGCAATGAGCTCCTTGTTGGATTGAGGAAAATATTGTTCAGAAGATTTAGGAACTATATGTACCAACTGCATTCATGCAAAAGCATGTGCATACAGGTCACATTCAGGGGGCAATGAGAAAAGGGTAACGACCCCCCGTCCTCCCAAACACTACATTCAAAATATTTACTTGATTTTACAGGAGCCAATATTTTTTTCTCAACACCTATGATTTGAAAAATGTCAAGAGCCATATTTTACTTACCTGCTCTCAAAGATTTAATATCAAGTTGTCTAGAGCTGTGTTCCCCACTACATTCAAGCAAGCTCAGGTCAGCCCTCTGCTAAAAAAAAGCCCCACATTCGACCAAGTCAAGGTTGAAAACTACAGACCGGTTTCACTTTCTGTCAAATATACTTGAGTGCACAGTCTATAATCACGTTTCTGATTTCCTGTCCAGAAACAGTCTGTTTTACCCAATCAGTCCTGGGCAACTCTCCTGAGACTGCAGAATCGCTACGTTTGGCTAAAGCTGACGGCCAGTCCTCAGTTCTATTGCTGAGGACTCTCTCAGCTGCCTTTTAAACAATTAACAATCAATTCCTCCTATCCACGCTCCCTGAACTTCACATCTCGGGATCTGCCATCCGTATGTTTGTGTCCTACCTTTCAGGGAGATCTTTAAGGTGGGTGAGAGGAGGATGTTAGTGAAGCTGACATCCATCATGGACAACCCCTCTCACCCCCTGCATGACACTGTGGGGGCCCTGAGCAGCTCCTTCAGCAGCAGACTCAGACACCCACCCTGCAAGACAGAGCGCTACCGCAGGTCGTTCATCCCATCTGCCGTCAGACTGTTTAATCAGACTCTTTAACAACATCACCACGTCATGCTACACACTGTGTGTGTTTTTTTAATAACAAGTTACTGTGTAATTTTACATTATTGTATTTTTTTTTTCTTTTTTTTTTTTTATTTAAATGATGTAAATATGTTTGATCTGTTTTTAACTTCTATTTTTATTTTTAATAAGTATATTCCCATCCCCTGTTTTCTGGAGCTGCTGTAATGCACAAATTTCCCCCACGGGGGATCAATAAAGTTTATCTTTATCTTTAGGAATTACTTGGAATGGAGAATTGTCCAAAGGGCACAATTTGTCGACGGGGTGCCTCAAGGGTCAGTGCTCTGTCCCCTTCTCTTCTCCATAATACACCACCTCACCTTGTGCAATAATCCACACATGGCTTCTCATACCACTACTATGCTGACGGCACCCAGCTCTTCCTGTCATTCCTGCCTGATGACATTACAGTCTCAGCTAGAATTTCGTCATGCCTTGCTGATATCTTCAAATGGGTGAATGAGCGCCACCTTACCCTCAACTTCTCAACTACTGAGCTTATTGTCATCCAGCAAGTCCCTCTATGCAACCACAGATCAATATCCAGCTTGGTTCAGCCAAACTCATGCCTACAAAGTCTAGGAAGCCCGGAACCTATAGATTCAAGGGGCCTTTCTGTTGACACAGTGTTCTCACACACACCCCGCTCTGTTGGACGTGGAGGTGGTACAGGTATCCTCATTTCTAATACCTGGAAATTCAATAAATTCTTCCCACTGAGCAACAACTCCTCATTTGAATATCACACAATCTTGGTTACTGCTCCTATTAAAATGTACATTGCTATCATTTACCGCCCACCAGGGTGTAATCTGAATGATTTTGTTGTGGAACTGGACATGCTACTCTCAGAAATCCCTGATGATGGAACACCACTGATTGTAATGGGAGACATGAATATACACACTGATAAAACCCAGGCAACAGACTTCCTTGCTCTCCTATCCTCATTTGACCTCACGCAGGTCCCAACTCCTCCTACCCACAAAGCTGGCAACACTCTTGATTTAATTCTGACTTGGAACTGCTTGACAACAAACCTGACTGTCACCCCTCTGCATCTATCAGACCATTTCTTTATTCAATTCACAATCTCCTTGCTGGAACTCCCTCAGGCACACCCACAAATGGTGTCATACCACCAAAACATGCGATTGCTCAAGCCAGCTTTTGGATAAAAGCGCTAATTGCAATTGCTAAGTGAATTGTAGAATTGTAGAATTGTCAGACATCAGGAAGATCAGACCATACCTGTCAGAGCATGCTACAAAGCTCCTGGGACAGGCATTTATGATATCATGTATTGACAATTGCAGCTCCTTACTGGCAGGTCTTCCTGGAAGCACAATTAGACCTCTGCAGACGATCCAAAATGCAACAGCGCGGCTGGTCTTCAACTATACCCAAAAAAGCATGTCACTCCACTGGTCATCTCCGACTGTCACACTCTGATTGTGGAACTAACTGCCAAAGTCCATTGGGTTTGTAGAATCTCTTTGCAGCTTTAAGAAAAGGCTAAAGACCAAGCTCTTCCATAAACACCTACAAACTCAGTGATGTTGACGATGATTTTGATGATGATGCCAATATTAAGGATGGTTTGGATGCTGAACTCTCACACACAGCTGTCAGTGTTGTTGTTGATGACGATATATTAAAGTGCTCTGCCTGTCGGCACCTGTGTCAGATTAGACTTAAAGCTGTTTGCTTGCACTTATTGATGTTGTTTCCTCCTCTCAAGATCCTTGCTTGTGTTGTACTTACACACTGATGTTGGTCGCTTTGGATGAAAGCATTTGCTAAATGAATTGTAGTGTCTTTAAGGCCTGGTTTGACTACAGCTGAAATAGGGTCATCACTCTTTCAACACTGACTTTAATCTAATGGGGGCATTTAAAAGTCCATTGGTAGTTATTTACTACAGTAGTTGATGATGTCCTCATCTAAGGCAGAAAAGAGAGTTTGTAAAAAGCTCTGTCAATTGCTTTTCCTTGATGATGCTCTGTTTACAGTAGATCTTCAGCTTATACAATACATATACTGTAGATAATAGTAGAACCTTAATGTTACTTGGATAGAGCTACAGAAGAAATCTACACAGTTACAGTACTACATACTGTAAGTGATGAATACAATCATCACCAAAGCAAGAGCCGCGTTTCGTCTTCGGTGCCAGCCAGCAGTGCCACTACACTCCGTTTTAAATACTTGTCAAGCTGGACAGAATGGATCGAGAAGGACAGGATGTTTACGAGGACTCATGGTCATCACTTTTTCACCTTTAAGTCAAAACAGGCACCAAACGATCAACAGAGCAACCTCTGAAAGACAAAGCAACATGTTGCTTCCACAATTTTCTCTTTATTCCTCCGTGATCTTCTAGTTCTCCTGTGATTTGTGTACAGCTGCTCAAGGCTACGCTTACTGTGCTCACGCTCCAGGAACAGATCCAGTAGGGCGTTTGAATGTGTATGAAAATAATTAGTTAATACTGATGGACACTTTACATAGCAGCCTCTTCCATCACTGTGTGAATGTGGTGTAAATGGGCAGGTGTGACTTGTGTAAAAGCGCTTTGAGAAGTCACAAGACTAGAATTGTGATCCACAAGCTCAAGTCCATTTGACTATTTTCACAAATTGTACTGTTAAAAAGACATTTTCCCATCATGGAGACAGAGCGGTTTGAACTTGTAAAACTACTAAAATATTAAGAGCTCTCAAACTATAAGAAAAACCATGTTTCAAAGACACTGTTTTGTTGCCATGGTTTTTTATTTTTATCAATTTATTTGTTGCAGTTTTTCTTTGCCCAGACTTCAATATTGAATCTAACCCTAAAATGTTTTTGACAGGATAGTTCTGTAATGGACTTGGCACTGAAAACTGTAACTGAACAGAAATCAATAGCACAAGAACACATTTTGTAGGGAAACAAGGTTAGTAGAGATCAGAAAATCCAAATAAATGCTGATTATCTGAATAGTAAAAGTACTTGAAGCAAAGCAGTATATTATTGACCTATAGTTTTTTGTTTTTACCCTCTAAAAATGTGTGGCCAATATTTCTATAGTTGATGCCATCACTTTGAACATGGGCGATATGATGACCATAAATATGAGAGCCATTGACTTTGATCTTTAAGATTATATTCAAGTTTGAAAAACTTTATAAAAAATGTAATTGTCATTGGATCAACATAACAGTGCTCGAACAGATTGTCAAATGGCTGACATTATGGAGCATCACAGTAAAGGAAGAATGTGCAACTTTTTGATCCAGTAGAGGTCGCCTTTGAGCACCAGCATAAAACCAACACAAACTTCTGTTTGGCGACACCTCAGCCACACTGAATCCTCCGCTCTCCTACATCGACACACCTCCAACCCCTCTCCCCTCACGATTGCACGAAGGAGTCATCAAATTGTAAGGCATCATAATTAAGCACAAAACACTAAGCGCAAGCGACGGACAAAATTGTTCCCCATCTCGAGCTGCATTGTTGTGTTAGCAGGCTAATGTTAGCGCTCTTTAATTTGCATGTAAATTAAAAACACTAAAAACACTTACATGACATTAAATAAGCAGTGAGTACAGTATGTTTACTTTTTCCTCTAGTCCTTGACTTAAAACAGCTTTCATGCGCAAGGGGATGAGCTGGCCGGCCGTGCTGTTCAGGTACACACGATGAAAATACGGCTCAGCCATCATCACAACCAGCGCGACTCTCTCACTCATTGTAGACAGTCATGACTTTACAGAGGATATACTGGATTTCTGCTATACTTATGTGTCAAATGTCGCACATTATTCCTTTAAAGATTCTATATGTGACTTTTTACATGTATAAATCGTTTTTTATCGCCCATTAATAAGCGAACGGTTAACTGATGTGAAAAAGTAGATGTTCACTGTCTATCTGTGTTGCCTGTCTAAAATTTTTCCCCGGGTCGTATTTTCTGCGAAAGCTCCAGGAAGTGACATTTTATGTACGTTCTCAACGTCCTCCTCACTCCGCTCCGCTTACAGAGATCAACAGAACAAACTCATCACACACTCCCGGTCTTCACCTGCACAGCCAGAGGCCGCCTTCCACACACTTCTATCCGCTCTAGGAGCTCTCAAAGGCGGACAAACTCATCACACACTCCCGCTCTCAGCCAGTGCCTGCCGAGACTGTCGTTTGCCAAGATGGAGAATGAATACAGACACACAGACTCCTTCACCGACTTTCACATGTGTATGACCACTTACCTCCTCTGTAAACATTATGCCGGTAAATATCCAGTGTTTCACGGCCGATGATGATGCTCGTTTGTGTACGTACGATCACGTATGACGAGCACGCGAGGGAGAGCGAGCAACATGTTACTGGTGCAGTTCGCCTAACGGCCATGCGGTATCGCAGTATCGCTACAAACGCAGTATTTTTGAAAGTTACATATAGCCCCTTTAACTTAGCAGTAGACAGAATCAAACATGCATCTGCATGTACACAAGAAATATTGAGAAACTTTCACAAGATACTTATTTGTTTTCAAATAAGATGGGGCACACGTCAAAATAAAACGTTCCAATCATATTTGCCTTCCAGAAATTAATAGAAAAATATGTTGACGGAAAAAAGTGAAGGATTGTGTCTCAAACATTAAGGTTCACATACTAATAATTAAGAGACAAACAAGAACATGTTTACACTCGTAACTTTTTTAAATTCACATATTATTTTTGTTATCTTCTCCTGGAGCCTCAAACTCTGTTTAACATGGTGAGTATAATGAGTGAGACAGAACTGTGAGCATATCTTTCCTCTGTGGAGCAGATTTGTCCTGTCTCTACCCCCAAACCTCAGGTGGCCCAATCAAGCAGCGGGCCTTTGAAGTGTAACTGACTGCAGGCCGTAACTCTCTGCTCTGTGTGTTTGTGTGTGAAGTTTGTGTCTGAATCTGAACATCATTGTGTCTGATTCTCTTAATGCCACTAATGTTGTGTATGCCTGTGTGTGTGTGTGTGTGTGTGTGTGTGTGTGTGTGTGTGTGTGTGTGTGTGTGTGTGACTATGAGTGTAGGTCTCTGTGTTGCGAGAGAGCATTCCTGCCCCAAAGGAGCAGCATTAAAGAACGGATAACAGTTGTCCATCTGATCTTCCTCCCATGGCAAAGGGGATCAAACAAAGTGTCAGGTGATTTACTCTGTTCTCCCTCACATAGCAGCTAAGTCTCCCATGATAAATGTGTCCTTGAATAACATAAATAAAACTACTACAAAGCAAGGTCTTCACCTACATTCTGTTTACACAGCATCCCCATGGATGTCGCCAATGTGACCCCTGATGGCTAATCCTCTATGCTATCATATCTCCTTACTTTAAGCTTCTTATCAGTGGTTAGAAGTAATGGATCTAAACATTTTAACTGTATATATACAATACAATACAATACAAAACATTTGAAAAAAACTTGTAACCATAGAGTCTGTATGAAAAAGTTGACGCTGCCACAATGACCTCACAAACTTATTTCTGGACTTCAGTTTCAAAGATATTGAGATATTCAAAGATATTCAAAGATGTATAGTCTTCATCTTTTTTTTGTGTGCAGAGTTTACCGAAAGAAGGGTGGTGACGCATTGCCACACCTCTCACCTGAGAGACTATGGTAATAAGATCGAAGCTCAGATTTCTGCATTGGATAGAACTAAACGAAAGCATGTTGGGGAAAAATGTGAAGTCACTATTAATCCATAAATGAAAGATGTGCTGAGTTCCAAAACTATTGGCCTTTCCATGTATTTTCATAGGCAAAAAATATGCTGATTCAGCCTTGTATATGCACTGCTGATGGTGTCAATGCCCAATGTTTTTCCGCAGGCATATTCATTTTCCACTTATAACAGGCTTTGACCCTCATTACAGGCAGATACAACATTTACAATCTCAAATTTAGCCAACAACTAATGTATTGAGCGCCATTTATGTTGCTTGACATCTATTTTAACAGGAAACTACATACCGGATTTATTAAAAATATGTAAGGATGGGGGATTTTAATATGGCGGTTCATTACCTTCAAACTGCCCTATGCAAAAAAGAAAATAAAAGAGAAGGGCTTGTGAGGCTTCAGCTCCCTAGTCTGCTCAACAGATAAATAAGGGACAAGTGTTCACGAGCAGGAGCTCTCTTCACACTCTTGATCTCCTAGATACCACTCACCACAGGGAAGGGATGTGTGAGATTTGGTCTGAAGTGGTTTCCCCTAGAGTATAACCCTTTGGTGCCACTAACCAATCAGGAAAAGCCATGCCTGCTCCCCCTGAGAGGTTTGATTCCATCAGACAGTATAAAGGGCCATGTAGCAGTAACCCTGGCAGACTCTGGAGTGTATTATGATTGGCTACGTACAGGCACACAAAAAGACACACCATTTATTATCCTTAATTGGAGAAAGGTATCAGAGACTGAGGGTATTTTCCTACCTGAGTGTCTTTATCTTCTATTCTTCAAGGCTGCAGAGCTGGGAATTCAAAATCATGTACACTGTACCTGCTGTGTTAGATTGGAAGCAAAAAGGAACAGGCCAAAATACTGCAGTGAAAAGTGATACGATCACATATACTGATTAAAAAGGCAAGGGTTATATTTGGATGAATGGCATTTGCCACATTTGTCAGCTATGAAACCGATAATCAACCCTTAAGTCTAAAAAAAAAAAATACGAGACAAAGAGCGTGGTGCAAAACTCATCTGTGTCAAAATCTAAACACTGATAAGAAAAGGAAACAATATGAATGTTTAAAGAGCAACAAATATGTCCATAATAAGGCTTTTGTTTATTTATTTATAACCTTGATCTGTTAAAGGACTAGGGCCTGTGTGATCATGGATACATGTTTTTTTTTAATAGTTTATTTTTGTTAGCTACGACCAAGTCTGCCCATAAGGGGGGACAAAGGGGAAAGCTTTCTGGCCCCAGTCGCATTGGAAGGGCCCACTCATTTTTAAAGCAACAAAAACCAGAGGGAATGTTAGCCAGAGGCTAGTGCTAACGCTACTGATCGAATGTGCACACGTTGGTTTAAATCATATCCTGGGAGGGCCCATTCACTGGGCCTTTCAGGGGCCCAGCCATGTTTGTGGGTGAATCTGCCTACAACACCAAAATGTCAGCTGTTGAGACAGGTTAGAGCCATCAGGCAAGGCTAATCTAACCAGCTTTTCTGTGTTGTGATAATGGTAACAATGTTTGCATGAAGTAAGTTTAAAGAGTTTAAGACGATCACTTTTGTTGGCTGCACACATTCACACACTGGTGGCAGAGGTTGCTATGTAGTGAGACCATCAGAAGTAACTAATCCCATTCATACACATTCATACTCTGCAGAGGAAGTAGCAGGAGCAATTTGGGGTTAAGTGTCTAGCCCACCAACACATCGAACATGTTGCTGCAGGAGCTGGGGATCGAATCCTCAACCTAAGGGTTGAGAGACATCAACTACATCAACTGATTCAACCCTGTATACGTACATGTTTAATCCAACCCACATGGGAGAACTGTAAGGCACAATATGATGCATTTACCATAGCCGTCACATGCTCTGCCTAATGAGTCCTGAAAATATCAATCTTAACTCAATTGAAATCAATGGCCAAGTGCTTCACGGGCATTTAAGGATTATTTATTTTTGCCATGTCCACCTACCCATTAGTCAGGATTGTCACCCAGACTGTTGGTTAAATTAGTGCTTTGGATGACAAGGTCGTATCTAACACTTCTCAGCTAAATAAAGATAGACACAGCACGTCCCATTTAAATTTGTCATTTCTGCAACTGATTTATGAATATAGATAAGCACTGGGACGTTAGCTGTCTCTTCCTGCTAATTCTGGCAGTTTGTTTTCCCATATGTCCTAACCAATGTTTTTTTTGTGTTTTTTTTTATTTTTATCAGCCTTCATTAATTTTTCAAAAAGACCAATTTATCTCTTCTTTCCCCCTCTTCCTCTTGTCCTGCTCTGTGTTCTTAAACTTTTTTTGTTCAGTGTCAAAATTGTCATCATCCTCATCATTGTGAATAAAAATACAATACCATTCATTTTGTTGCTGTCTTAGAGGCTAATGCTCAAGGTAAGAGTTTGAACCTGTCCCCACATTGTTCTACATAATGTTGTTTTTTTTTAGTGACGAACCTTTCATCATGGTGGTGATAGTTATTAATCTTGCAAACAGATGCAAAATATCAAACCCTTGTGTTATTGGGTGATGGACAGCCCCAAGGTGCCAGATATTGTTTGTACATTTTCTTGTCGTCAATTTTGTGTCTTTTATCTATTCACTTTGGCACTGCAAAAAAGGGGAGTTTGTGCTTATGTGTGCGACAAAAAAACTATTTCTCCTGTGATGGCTGGAAATGGAAGCAGTTTGATTTTATTCTCTTCTCCTTTTTTTTCTTTCTTTCCCTGCTTTCCTCTCCGAGAAGACAACCAAGTACTGTACCAGCCGCTAATCAGCAGTGCTGAGATTAACTCCACACACAAAAAAAAAGAAAGGAAGATATTTTTCTTCTCTGCCTGGACTTGGCAAGCACTCCTCCCTTCCCCGAATCCCTCGTTCGTTGTCCGGACGGAGACGGAGAGGGAGCGTAGAACAAAGCAGTAAGCATCCCTTTGTTGGGATTAGGTGAAAAGAGAAAGGCTCTTGTCTTAGAGGCACTGGGCGCATGTTTCTCCATCTAATTTAATAACTCGCCTTTGTGCCTCTGAGATTTTTTCTTCTCATTTTTTTTTGGGGGGGGGGGGGTTGTGCTTGGCTGTGTGTGTATTTGTTTATGGAGTGGAAACCTCACGCTTGTGAACCATTCCAGTCATGCTGATGTGACGCTATCCTAAACCATGACGAGAGACAAAGTGATTCTAAATAATCCACCCTGACCTGTGAAATGGCAGGAAACACTTTGAAGGCACGCGTGTTGGAGCATCTCTGCGTCGCCTTTGCATGTGTGTTTGATTGTGATAACATAAGGGGGTAAAAATAATAAATCTGCAGAAGTGCAGTACAGCCATATGTAGTTGGCATGGCTTTGGATTTGGTATGCTTTTGTTAGTTTTCATTCATTAACAGCTTTATTTACTAAGAAATATGCATGACGAGTTCTCTTTATCTCTGCATTGATTTAAACTTATTGACCCTTCTGCTTTGAACAGATCAGTTAAAACTTGGGCAGGGAAGTATTCTTTATAAGTGTGTGGATGTATATGTATCATGTGAACAATATGTGGTTTGCTTTAATGGATTAAGTTTATGAGAAAATCATGACGAGGGCACTCATCAGCCTCAGCCAACTTATGTCAACTTTAAATCCTTCCTACCTTTGCTCTCTTCATCTGAGCCTTCTTGTCTTCTATGAGATATCTGTGACCTGATACAACAATGATAGCTGTGAATAAAGTGACATCACTTCATCCCCTCTGTGTCAAGGTCAGGGGCCCTTTGGGATATCGGAGGGGCAGATGCTGCTCATCACATGTCTCAAGCACCCTATTCTGAACATAGAGGGGAAGGATTTTTGAATGAGGGAAAAATTAGAAAGGGATAATCAATTTGGCTGCTAATCCTAATGACCTCACAGGTGGCAGGACTGGGCTATTGACCTTGTGTCAAGCCGGAAATCACTTAGAATTAAGTATTCAAGATTCCAGGGTCTTTAAGAACACACAGAGATCACAGAGATAAGGACCCTTTTATCTCGGTCCTGCTGCCATACTTCAGGATGAATTTTTCTGCTTTACAGCCATCTTAAACAACACAGGAAATCAATACCACCTTTACTAAACCCCTAAACGTATTGTTCACTGCTATTGGCTGCTTCTAACCAACCGATTTGCCCTGACATTGAATGTTAGTGGCTAATGCTCATCTTGGCCTGTCTGTATTTCCCATGCTGGAACAAGAGGTCCATGCAGGTCTATTTATTTAAATTAATTTAATTTCCCCTCTGCTTTGTGTTTACAGTATGTGTGTTTGGGACCAGAGCAACACCAAAACTAATCTGTTTTTCCCTTCTTCCGACTGTCACATAGGAATGTATTTCTGGCAGCAGACACTCAGTCAGCAGGACAAAGTGTAGAATAAGAATGAGAGGAGGATGAATGGGGAAATAAACCTGAGGAGGTTGTTAATATAAGATTGAGTACCTGTACACAAACTGCCAATCCTCAAACTAACAGTGACATGTCAAGGTTACACCACTTATTGTCACCTACACACACAAACACGCGCACACACCTCTGAAACCTCTGCGAGAGTAAATGAGTTATTTCCTTGGGGGTGAAAGTACAGAGAATAAAAGTGTTTTCAAGTGAATATGAATATTTGCAATTTGCAAATGCATATCTTGTGTGCACTTATTTGTGTGTGCCTGAGCCTGTTCGTATGTACATGGGTATCGCTGTAGTTCTCGGGGCACGCTACAGGTCTTGACCTTGTCATTGTGTAGGGGAAGGGGAATATAGGGGGACAATGGAGCTGGAGACAGAAAATCAAAACAAGACCTGCCAGTATACCCTGTGGAGTTTTTAAAGCAAACCAAAGAACAGGCCTGAAGTGTAACACAATGAGAAACATACACACAATTCATTCATTCTGTCCTCATGTATGTGTAAATCCATGCTAAATATATATGTGACTACATGTGAGTGTGGAGAGATGGTCATGCCGCACGAACAAATAATGAATTAAAGAATGCCTGTGCAAGATTATTCATAGGTTATGCTAAGTGCTAACAGTATGCATGTTACTGTCCTGTTTTATGTCTCCAAGTGTGTGCGCTTTGTAACCTTAAGTGTGAGAGTTTGTGTACTGTTGAGGGTGTGTGTGTGCAGGACTCCCCAGCATAGAGAAAGACTATCTTATCTTTATGTTTGCTGAACAGCTTGACATACAGTAGTGTGGACACAGACATGAGCTGCATGCGTAGTTGACTCTATTCATCATCTATTCATCTGCTGTAGAACACTTAAAATTTAAAAGACACTACAAAGGCAGTAAAAGGGGAAAGAGGAGAGAGACACATGGCATTCTTTCAAAATGTATAGACCTTTCAAGTCTTGCTGGGACATTAATGTGACAGTGGTAGGGCTTTATGTGTTGCATAGAAACTTTCTATTAGAAAGGTCATAAACAATATTATTGTCTCCCCTAGAGTTGAAAATAACCACTATATTACTATAAACCCACTTTTTCTATGGTTAAATATTTCAATTCTTTGAGACCAGGACTGATTAATGATAACATGTTAAATATACCAAGAATTATGTAAGAAGAAAAAGAAAAAAAAGATTGCAACACAATTCTAAACCACTGTTTACTTAACAATATGGTACAATAAACTACAATACAAAATGGCATGATACGATCAATACAATATGATACAATACGATGCAAAACCCTTTATTGGCCCCTTGGAAGATGTGTTTTGGACTCAAGTGCTGCACACATTTAGCTGCTTTCAAAGTGCCATGAATATATTTGTTTTGGTGTATCCAAAGCAAGCAGCAACCTCTGGTTTTGAAAAATGAAGCCAATGTGGAAGTGCAAAATCTTGCAGTTTGTCGAGTGTCCACTTGAGGCTTGCTCCAGGAACACCGGGAGTCACATACACATGACTGGGCAAAAAAAATGCGCGTGGCCGACCTGATTGACAGGTGGGTGCGATTTAATGGTTCGTCCAGAGGCTTAAAACCCGCCTCAGCTCCAACTCTAAGCCTGTCGTTATGTTGACTGAAAGTTTGACTGAGACAGCATTTCCAACATGGCGGCTGCTACCGATGTGCCCCTTGCCGTAACAGATGGGTGATGTCATTTAGGCTTCGTCCATATTTACAGTCAGTTATTCACAGGGATTTTAATGATTAGCTTCACAATTTTTTGCATTGAAACCTTGCTTATCTCTTACTCCATTGAAAGTCAAACGAAAGATCTGATTGGTTCGAATAATTACTCACACACTGCAATTTATGCACACTTTCAGCAGCTTCCCAATAAATCAATAAGCCTTCACATTTAGGGACCTAATCAGTTCCCATATGGACGGGCCTGTAAATCTTAAGGAAGAATAAAGGATCATCTTCTCCATGTTTCTTCTCCTATTGGTGGGTTTGACCTTTGGATGGCCTTTAGACTATGGATTGGACCTTTAAATGTTTTGGGTCTCATTTGGTTAATCTATTATCATAGACGCCATGTAGAGATGAGCTGTTAATTAAGGTTAAGTGGTCTGCTCAGCCTTGCGCTACAGTGCAAATGATGTTATCCAACATAACAACAGGCTTAATAAGGAGATGCCCATGTGGTTGTACATGAATAAACATATACAAGCATACATATGAGCAAGTAGGCAAACATGTTGTATGCATGCAATCCTATACAGTCCACATAAGCATGCATATGGATAGTCAACTGTGCTGGAATTCACAAACGCACACGCAGACACACTTTTTCTTCTCCAGTCTGACCCTGCAAGCTTGTTGAGCTGTGTGATGTGAATGTGTTATGACACTCTCTGCAGGCATGCAAAATTAAACAGGGGCTCCCACAGGAGGAACCATACATACTTAAGCTGTGATTTCCACTGCTTTGTATACCGCAGGATGTTAAGAGCTGCTGCTTGAGAGACACACTTATCACACACACAAACAGACAGACATTTACACGATGTTGTGCGACTGAAAATGTAGACTTTGCATTATGTATCCTTGCTTCTTTCCATACCTAACATCATGTCTTGGTTTCTTCACAAGGCATAGCAACTTATTCGACATGCGGTCTGTCTTTGGACTTTTCTTCTTTTCTCTCACTCTTTTCCTCTCGCTGTAAATTCTCTCATGACGAATCGGTCCTCAAGTCATCAATCATTCTGCATTACTTACGACTGAATTTTCTGCTTTTGCTGTACATGCTGTTGTTGCTGACAGCCATTCACGCATAAACATGTTCATTTGTAAACACAAGTACACAAATGAATGCAGTAGAGGAGTCCAGTGATCGATTGTACAATATGGTGGCATAGATCAAACAGGCTCAGCCCAGTATTGCTAATTTGGTAATTTTTTTTCTTAAAGACCACCAAGACTGAGCCTTGGCTGACTCAGGTAAAAAATCCTTGTCTAACAAAAGCCTTTTTCACTTATGCCCTCTTAAAAAGGCACAAACAAAAGACACATTAGCCTTTATATCAATGCAACGTCTAGTTCTACTTAATCAAAATGCAGCCTTTCCAATACATGCACGGAGATTGTAGCAGTCACGTGCATACACTCTACTACACTCTCACATGTGCATGAATTCTCCGCAGAATATCCTGCTGCGTTCTCACATCTACTCACTCGGACTTGCGGCGGAAAAAATACTAGGGACCTGGCAGGTGAAACTCCGGGTGAAATCCGACTGAAAAATGTGGCTGTTTGCGTTCATACATACAGCTCCTCCGGCGAATATCAGGAGATTTTTGCAGGTGTGAAGTACGGTGGCCGGTAGGGGTCAAACGCTCAGCAACTGATGAAAGGACATACATATAGAAAAACGCGCAGCATATATAGAAATGCTGCACATTAAAAAGCAAATGCAAACTACCACAACAAATGCAAAGGCTGAATCACGCTGCAAAGACACAAACGCGCTGCAAAAGAAACAAACGTGCTGCAAATAGGCAAAACAACTGCATAAGCATCAAACGCGCTGCAAGTACAGAAACGAAACTTAAAGCCCAATTCACACATAGTCCGTGTGCGCCGCGGTCCGTCAGCGCCGCGCACTACGTTGTACTTAGCTTCCACTCTAGTCAATCATTGTGTTCACACAGCGCGCACTGCGGTCCGTCTCCGGCGCGTGCCACCGACGGCACTACGCTCTGCTCCGTTTCAAATACGCAGCGAGTCTATTTTCGCCGGAGTATGAACGCATCAAGCTGGACAGAATATGACAGCCCGGACAGGAAGTCAGACAAGGAAACGCAGAGAGCATCCGGTCAATTTCAAAATAAAACACAATATACTGACTCACGATTGTATTTTTCATCAGTTTATCAACATTACGTCAAAACAGGAACCGAATTAACAAAAATGCATCCTCAGAAAGACAAAGCAACATGTTTGCATGTTTTTCTCTTTATTCCTGCGGGATCTTGTAGTTCTCCTGTGATGTGTCATGGGTTCCCCCGCTGCGCTGACGTCCCAGAAACGGATCCAGTGTGAATGGGCGCGAGCCGTCCAACGGCGCAAAACCGTGGCGCTGACGGAGTATGTGTGAGGTTTTTGGGTTTAGTCGGCTATTATCGCTGTTTTTGTCGCAACTTCTCATCTGTGGTTGCTCCTTTAACTGATTTACTCAAGGCAAAATCAAAGTTTATTTGGTCTACCTCCTGTCAGCAAGCTTTCTGCAAGGCTCTGTTGTGTTCAGCTCCTGTATTGCTAGCTCCCCGATTTGATCAGCCTTTTACACTGCAGGTTGATGCAAGCAATGTTGGTGCAGGTGCTGTTCTCCTACAGGCTGATAAGAGAGGCATTGAACGTCTAGTTAGCTTCTTTTCCAGGAAGTTTACTTCGTATCAGTTCAACTATTCCGTTGTAGAAAAGGAAGCGCTGGCACTGGTTTTGACTTTACAGCACTTCTATGTCTACCTTGACTCTGGAATGCCTTTCAGAGTATGGACTGATCATAACCCGTTAACATTTTTGAGCTCTCTGCAAAATCCAAATCAGAGACTCATGAGATGGGCTCTGTTTTTGCAGCCTTATAACTTGGACATACAGCACATTAAAGGAAAAGATAATATAATGGCTGATGCTCTGTCATGTGCACCTTTATAACTCTTTAACTTTACACACATCCTCTTCACTTCTTGTTACACTCCTCTGCAGTCTCTACTTTCCTTCCTCTTAAACTGCTCCTAGGTGCCATGGCTGCTGAGGTTGGAGATGTTGAGTCTGACAGGGGAGGTGTGTCAAGAGTGAGGACAGTTTGATTGGAGTTATTGTGAGTATTAGAACATTTAAACAAAAGAATGTGCATCATAAAGTGCAATTTGTCAAATGTGTTTGTAGATACAAAATATGTGTAGTTATTGATAGCTACCTATTACTGTAATTATTGTTTTTGTCCAGGGTAGAACCCTTGACTTATGGGGGGGGAGTGTGACGGCCTCAAGCTTGGCCTCTTTGATTTGTTTCCCTTTGCTGGCTGTGTTCTCCTTGCAGGTAGATGTGGGTGGAGTCAGGACGGACTATAATGCAGCACACCTGAGCTGGCTGGTTGGGGAGACTACAAAGCAGACCCTGCTCAATCTCCTCGGGCTCTCTTCACTGCTGCATACTGCGGTTAACCTTTGTTTGTTTGTGCTTGGGTTGGAGTTTGATACTCCTCACCGATCTAACACTGTTTATTTTACTGATTTAATTAAACTCCTTTGAATAATGTAGCCGACTATGTGTGGTCTCCCTCTTTTGTCACTGCTATGTTGAGCCAGGTTGTGACACCCCTCACACAGCCTCTTCAGCCTCCTGCCATCAGGGAGACGGTACCGCAGCCTGCGGGCTGGCTCCACCAGACTGGGAAACAGCTTCTTCCACCAAACTGTCAGGAAGCTTAACTCTCTCCCCTCTCTTCCTTCCGTCCCCTCTGCCCCCACGAACACTGTACGTTGAAACCCCCTCCCATTTGCCACCAAGAACTCTGGACTAATAACTCTGAAGCTAACTTTTCAAAAGTACAATCAGTTTACTGCACATTGCACATATTGCACAAGTTTACTTTTTCTTCAAATTTTATTTTATTTTATTTACCATTTTGTACCTTGCACAATTTAGAATGTATTACTGTAAATATTATTCATCTTATTTTTACATCATTTTATTTTATCTATTTTAACTTATTTTGGTTGTATTGCACCGTGGGACGGAGACAAACGCAATTTCGATTCCACTGTATGTCTGGCATATTTTGGAATTGACAATAAAGTTGACTTTGACTTTTGACTTTGACTTTGAAATCACAAAATAAAGCTGAAATGTCAAACCATTTTTACCTGACTTATTTGAAATTTTACTCTAGAGACGTCCCCTGTGTCTGCATGTGTATCAAGCACAGTCAACTATACATGTGTGTTATCCAACAACATGAGAGTGAGCATTGTATGGTGTAAGCACTTAGTGCATTCCTCTAGACTTCATATCACTATACATAAGTGCATGTATGAGTGTCCTTTGTCCTCAAATATTTAAACATTTTATTTCCCACTTACAATATATATAGAATAGCATATAGGCACACAGCCAAATTCAGAGCTCAGATACTGAAGCCATTTCATTTCCTGTTTAGATGTCTCTTTTCTCATGCATAGAGAAAGGCCCATAATGTGTATCTTCTGAATAATATAATACCTGTGAGTATCTCACCCACAAGGGAAAGGTTGATGATGATGATGATGGGTGTGGATGCAGAGACATAAAGGGAGTGCAAGTGAGAAATGCATTTCCTCCTGTTAAACATTCCTCCCACATGGGAGTGTTTTGGCAGGATGAACTTTTTCTCACCTGTGATTTGTTAGCTTCCTCTTGAAAGCACATGAGCCCAAAGCAACATCCTGACCCACTTCAAGTAGAAGAAAGCCAGGCCACCTGCAGTGAAAGCACCAAAATGTCAAACAAGTGGTGCAACGTCAAGGTCCAGTAAATACTCCAAAAGGAGAGCTGCTGAAGAAAAAGAAATCCAAAGGTTAGTAAGATTGAAAAAGATGTAGCAAGCGACAGAATGAGAAATCATGCTTAAAGGATAAACACAACTTACTTCAATGAATGCAATTTCATCAATATACAAGAAAATGAATGTCATCGAGATGTGACCCCAACAACACTGACGGCAGCATACACACACGGAAGTTAGGTTTAGCTTTTTTATTCCAACTCTGCCACTGTCGACATATTTGACATTTGGTTATTTCTGCAAATGCATATTGCACTGAAATGTAGAAAGAGAGCAAGCTTTATATGGTTATTTTAAAGGTCCCATATTATGCTTTTACTGGTTTTATATGCCCTTCAGTGTGTTTTCCAAGTGTCCTGTGCATGTTTAGGCACATCTATGTGCAAAAATTCAAAGTATGCGGAAACGCGGCTTCTCCTACGTCCTCCTGTTAGCTGTAGCATTAGCTGCACGTAACACTCGGTTCTAGCCTCCCTCGATAAAAACTTGTCTGTGCGGCGTCATTGTCAGTGTGAGATCACTGATCTAAGCCCATTGGCTCGTTGTGGCAAGCCCTGCAGCTAATATTGAAATTTCCGAGAAGTGTGCTGAGCAACTGACCAATAACGACAGAGCGGATCGGCAGACCAATCAGAGCAGACTTGGCCCACGTGGGGTCTAACAGTGGGGGCTCAGCAGAGCGTAGCTGATGGACTCAGAGCGTAGAGGGAGCAAGGAGGAGCAGTACATGAAAACAGACACTTTTTTCGGACTTTAGCTATTGTGAACGTACAAAAGTAGGTACATAGATTAAATATACGAACATAATATGGGCTCTTTAAAGGGAAATATTAGGCTGATACCATTGTAGATAAATAGCTATGTAGCTTGTGTATCTAATCTTCGCTAGCTTTAGTCGACGCTCTTGAAAAATATCCTGTTAACGGTAACGATGTTGTATTTGTTGTTTTCGCTTTAGAGCAGGGAGAGTGTATATTTTTTGTGTTTCACCACATAATTTTTGATAAAACGTAAATTTTTGCACATTTGCATCTCCTTTTCTTTTTTTTCTTTTTTTTACCTAAAACATGAATACATAACAACCATAATGATTAATATATGTATTTATTTTCTAAAACTGAAAATGGAAACAACGTTCTGTAACTGCTTGGGATTATTAAAAAAACATGTGCCGTATAACCATTACAACCATTAAACACTGTGATGTATGATGTATCTGCTACCTTCGCCAGGTCTCTGTTGCAAAATTTTACATTTTTTAATGGGACTTCCTGGTTAAATAAAGGTAACATACATAATATCTTCGAAACATGCTCCTCAAATCACTACTATAGATTATTCACCATCATACACTAATTATTTGCTATCTATTTTCCCGTGATGGAAAATCTGATCAATGGCCTCTTGCACAGAAAGTCTTGCGGCCATAACCTGAATTGATAAAATGGCAGCTCAGGGAGGCTACTTTTACAAATTTATGGCCATCCAACCCCATCTTTTGATCATTTAAACAGAATCTAAATAGATCATTTTTAGATTGTTTTGTTACATTGCAGGTGTTTGCTTATTGCCTAAACCACAATTTCCACATACTCTGTCGAGCCGCAGTCCGTCAGCACTGCCACGCATGCTGCCGTTCAAAATGCCAAATGGACAAAATTTTTTATTTGTGTTTTCCAACTGCAAGTATTTAAACTATATTGAACTACAAATTGTATTTAGAGTGCAGTGAATTTCAAGAATATTGTAATTGGACCTTTAGGCTGACTAGCGGTTTTACACCTAAAACTTCACTTTGCCTTTAGAAGTATAATTATATGGACAGACAGTGATGGCCTGCAATAAGTTACAATTGTGGGAGGACTATCTTAGAATTTATTGTAATTAAGTGGACAACAAAGATGTCTATTCTGTTCTATTTTATTCTATTCTATTGCATTCTAATAAAGTAACAAAATAAACAGGTTTCAGATAAAAAATGTCTTTAAATGTTATCAACAAAATCTTAGTTACAACATGTGTGTTTGGGTATGTAAAGAACAATTCATATTAACTGAACAATTGTAATCAATCAATTAACTGACGTGAATGCATTGACGAGCAAAATGTAACACATGTAATTCTCTAACCTAGAACTTAAAGCATTTTGTGTCTGCTCCGCTCCGTTACGTCTCTGTGCTCTCTGCTCCTCCGTCAACAGCCACAGCCCAGAGCAGCAGCACCTCAGACAGCTGGAGTGCCGGGTCAAAGGAGTTCCTGCAGTAATTACAGATTCACTCCCTACAGCACGAGATAACGAAAACCGTATAAAACCCTTCTAAACACATCAACAAACACACATAAGATCATTGTTCTGAACTGTCAAAACGAAGTGTTTTATTCTGAAAACAAACTGGATGTTTTTATGTTGTTTCGGTATTTGACTTCCCATCCCGCTAGATCTGCTCATTTGTATATTGATGCACCGTGATTAGCCTTGTGTATCTTCTGCGGGTGTTCAGGACTGCATGAGCTTGGACGAAGCTGAGAAGCAGTGCAGCGAAGCCATTGGAAGCACATACATTCACCAAAGTAAAAACCTATTAAGTCTGCTGCTGTGGCGAAGCTAATCTGAACACACATGTGGTGGAATTTAGGGCTAACAGTGTAATCTTCCAGGGCATCCTCACAACTATTTAAAAAACTTCCAGTTCCTGCCAGAAGTTTTGTCTGGTGTCAGGCACAAGAGAGAGATTGTTGATGATGTCTTCTGAAAAGTACTCCCCTGTCCTCCTCACGGAGGCGAGATGTTGGCCCATGCTGCATCCTCTTCAAATTCCCCTGTTAGATGAGTTCACTGGGTTCTTCCTGGACATGAGAGAACTTGTAAAAGAGATTATTGGAGCCCTCTCTGGTATCAATCTCTGTCATGCTAGTCAGCTTCACCCCGGTCTTCTTGAGCTTTGCCAGACTTGGGCCACAATTCCAAGCCAGGACATCCTTGTTCATTGACTTAAATATTGGGGCTTGACCTGCTGAAGACGGTGACGAAGTCATCAAAGTCATACAGTTTACCACCAAGGCCATTTTTCAGTGCCAGCTCCACATCATGGTGGACTAACAATAGTGAGTAACTTTTGGTTCTGGGCAGTGTTGTCATCCCAAAAAACTGCATGTTTTGAAATCTCGTCTATGCAGTCTAGAGGTGGTTCCTTCTGCATTTTGTCCTGCAATGCCCTCATACCAAACAACTAACAAGTTTTTTTTTTCTTTTTGGTGATCTGTTGGTTCCTCCTCTTTGCTTGCGTGCCAACTGTAGCAATAGTCTCATGAGTTTCATGAATATAGCCTTTTTGTTGCCAGGGATTCCTGGTAGTACACTACCTTTTGCAAAACAGCACTGCAAACCGACCAGTCATCTGGCCAGTCTTTGCCTGAATCTACCTGGTATTTATATCTTGCGCTATCAGCTGCTTCTTATGTTTAATCCACTCCATGCATTCAAGGCAGCCAGTGCATTGCTTGTTTGTGCATGTTTGTTCATTGGTTTCAGTATCCATGGCTACTGTTTCATTCTGTGGGCTCATGGCCGTTCCCACTGCTTCGTTGCTGGCTGTTACTACATCTGCAGTTCTAGGCCTGGGTGTTCATGTCTGTATTCATGTCAACTGTTCCTGTGGTCTGCCTGTAATCTACTTCATCTGTGTCTCCAGTCTCATCTGTCCCCTGTTCATCACATCCTTCTTGGCTTTGAATGGTTTGTTCAAAACCAAATGATTTAGCATGGATTTCAATCTCAGAACATTTCTAACATTCTTCTTCTCCCAGTTTTGCAGACACAGCATCCTACACATTGCCAGCATTGTCAAAGTTACAATTTGTTGTTACAAAAAATAGTTTGTTAAGTTAAAAAGTCATTTTGTAATGGACTTGTTATTTGGGTGTTCCATTAACTTTGTGTGTTGGTCCGTGGGGGGGCCTCCCTAATAACAAGTTTTACAGACCTCACCCTGGCTGACTCAAGTGATGTTTACCGCAGAGGCATCATAATGAACCGATCATTTTTGGGGAGGTATCCAAGGGTTGCGAAGAAAAAAGTCTTCAGACTTCATAGGATGTTCCATCTTTGGCTTTAAAGTTGTACAAGTACTCCCACAACTGAGTGACCCCCCTCTGACTTGTGTCCCTGGGATATTTTCACATTGACACATGTTGTTGTGGTCCCATCTTGATAATGTTAATATTTCCCCCCTAACACGGCGTATATTTCGGTTTCATGTGTTCCATTCTAACTAAAATGAATAAGAAGTTTTTTTCTGATTTTGTTTCTTCTGAATCCGTTTTGTTGTGCTCAGCAAAGAGGCCACATAGCAGACATGAGGAATTAGAGTGATAGAACAAAATGAGGCAGAGATGTAATCTAGCTGCATTCAATACAGAAAAATCCTATCTTGTAATGTTCAGACAAGTGCCTTTGTTTGTTTCTGCTGTACATCATGAAATAATCAGATTTTAAATAAATTAAATAATTATTATACAAAAAAATAGTTTTATTTCTCTGTTTCACTCAAGTGATTTGTTGTAACAGCCCTCCCTCTTTACATTCACTCTGTAGTTGTCTCTCTCTCCAGACATGCAGGAGGAAGATGGGCTACAAAAAGTGTTTTCTGTTCTGAATCTCAACAACATAGCTGCTCTCATGACTGACTGATTTTGGAGAGTGAATGGGTGGATTATAATGGATGAAAATTGAGCAGATCATGATAGCAAAATAAAAATAAGTGTTCCCAAGATCCAAGGATCCCTTCATTCTTCCTAATGAGCTCCATCCATCCATTAATTTATGCAGCTTATCCGAGGTTGGGTAACGGTGACAGCAAGTAAGTCAACCCAGACTTCCTTCTCCCAAACGATGTTTTCCAGGTCCTCCTGGGGGATTCCAAGGCGTTCCCAGGCCAAACAGGATATATAATCCCTCCAGCGAACTCTGAGTCTAGCCTGGGGTCACCTCCCAGTTGACCGTGCCTAGAAAACCTCCAAAGGGCGGCGTCCAGGAGGTATCCTAATCAGATGCCGAACGACTTCAACTAACTCCTTTCCATGCAAAGTAGTGGCTCAACTCTGCGCTCCTCCCTATTGTCTGAGCTTCTCCCTCTATCTCTAAGGCTGAGGTCCAGCCACCCTCCAGAGGAAAGTCATTTTAGCTGCTTGTATACACTAGCTTATTCTTTCGGTCAATACCCATAGCTCATGACCATAGGTGTTCCTAAAGAGCTGTTCAATAGAATCACGTCGGTCAGTCATGTCATAACACTAATGTGAGGTGTTTGATCCACCACCAGTTACTTTTGCAGTCTCATACTGCATACAAATGATTGCTTCGCTTTTAAGGTTGTGTATTAATTAAATTCTACCATTTTATTTTTATTTTTGGAATAATTTGACTAACAACTTGAGGATGAGTCATTAAGTCAGACATCACTTGCCCTCAGCTGTCAAAGTCAACTCAACAAGAGGTTTGAAGATGATACAAAAGATAAATTCAACATTTTTAAAGAATAAACTGCATTTGACTTTTAATATCCCGCTACAAATGATGGCTTGTATATTGTAACTTGCAAGTTTTTTGTTGTCATTTAATTAGTGTGAGGCAGGTTTGTTCATAAGTAGGGAGCATTGAGTTCATCTGCACCGAAGAAAATACTGACAGCTCATTTGTATTAGCTGCTACTCTGCGATGTCAGTTGGGGTCAGCAATTGGTGGAGAGAAAACATATGGATAAACTCCTCTGGCTTTTATAGTTTTTTTTTCCAAAAGAGGACAGATCATCAATCTGCATATCCAATCTGAACCCCTGTTGATGACAGTTTGCTCGTAAATATGAAACATTTAACATCGACTTCTCTTCCTGAGGACTGCCTGACGAGCAAATCCTGTGTGCTATATCGAATTAAAAATGCAATTACACGTGATTAATTGCAATTTAAATATTTATTCGTTTGACAGTCCTTATAATAATACATTTTATGTATAAAGCACTGTTCATTGAAACACAAACAAGGTGAAGAAAATTAAAATAAGTGCTACAGAATTAAGTCATAATAGAAAGTGAGAGCTGAAGTTAAGAACCATGAACCATTTCCTCAGGTGTTAAGTTCTCTTGACTGAAGTTTTTTTGACAGAGTGTACTCCCGCATGTCATATGTTAGCAGCAGCAGGTGGTCTTGCTCTTCGTCTCAGCAGATCACAGGTGTTGGAACTCTGCTCTTCTCTCATTATCCAACCAAATTCAATTATGTAATAAGAGGCCTCAACTCCTATGAAGTTGAATGGAATTGATCTTGATAAGGAGCAGAGACCCGTGAAATCTGCAGGGCCTGTGACCCACAGACCAAATAATAAGAAATACTGAGAAGATAGATGAGGCTGCCATGATGAGCAGAAGCCTGCTGTGTGTACGTGTGTGTGTGTGTGTGTGTGTGTGAGTATATGTGTAAAATCCCTCTCAGTTCAAGCCGTGGTATCATATTTAAAAAGTCAAGATATGGGTTCATAGATTGCAATGTGTGGGTATTTCATGACTTAAATAAGTGAGAGGTACTTTTTTTTTAAATGGAGTGAGAGTTGGTTTACAGACAGGTGTACACCCAAAGGAATCTTAGTCATTCAGACAAACACAAATACCCACACACACATGGAAACACAAATACCTTCCTCTGTGTCTATGTGTGTTCTTTTCTGTTTACAAAGTCTCCCGGGCCGGCCAAAGCTGCACACTTGTCCAAAGCACTATGCTTTCATGTCAATTTGCCATTTCACAAGGGGCAGACAACTCACTGCCTCATAAACAATCTATCCTTGGCCATGGATGAAAGTTTCTGTGGCATAAAGTTCTCTAAAAGGCACCATTGCTGTCATCTCTATTTTATAACCCGTGGTTTTGAAATGTGGACTTAAATCTTTGAAAATAGCATTTCTATCGTGTAGAATATGCAAATAAGGGGAAGTTGGGGATGATTAACATTTTCACTTGTATTGTCCTATGCTAAAAATAGCTTTGAGGCATAATGTGAATGTGCACTGACTTACTTACTGGACCATTGAGTGGGACCTGTTGATGCTAGACCTGGAACGGACAGTATATCTCTATTGAGTAAAAAAGGACAATAGTAAAAAAAAGATCACTGTAAATATATTGGCATCAGTATGATATAATAGAACTTAATTTGTCAATGATGACAACAAGACAACATTTAAGAACAGCAAGATATTAGAAGAGCGCTTGGAGTCCATGACAACACAGAGCATTAATGCTGTAAATAAAAAAAACAGTAGCCTATTTAAAGGCCCTGACACACCAAGGAGATCGTCGGCCATCGGTCCTAGTTGGACAGTCAGTGAGTGGTCGGCGCCCTAGTTTTGTCCAGCTCTATCGTTACTCGTCTACCTTTTCATTGGCCGAGGCTGTTCGGAGGTTCCATTTATCTCCAGCTATCGTCACAGGTTTGGGAAAGCCTCTTGAGCATATGCCACTGTTGTATCCATGCTTTCACTCATTAGTGCAGTTTCTCTTTCTTTGTCGCCTCCTCTTCTTTTCTTTTTTCCATTGAAAGACCAAGGGCTGACAACGCCAGTGCCTTTTTCAACTTTTTATCAGACAGTATTCACGATTAGTAGGCTACCTATAATACGGGTGGTGTGCGACAGTGGTGTGAAAATGGTCTTGTATCATAACAACGGACTTAGTGGTTGGCTGTCGGCTATAGTTTTGCAGTGTGTTCTAGTGCATCTTTTTGGCCAAGACAAGAGGCAATGTGAGGCGCGCAACAGGCGGCCTTTGTCGTCACTAGTTCTTTGCCGTCTGCTTGGAGTGTCAGGTCATTAAGGAATAGGGATGCTTTTGAGAGCTTTGTTTCACAGTCAATGGTTATATTTAACATAGACAATCCATTTAAGGGTTAATATGGTAAAACTGTGACAGGAAATGTGTCATTTGTTCAAGTGCTGTTGCATTGAACAAGTTTATATGGTTGAGTTTGTGTGGCAGTCAGTGAGAGTAAATAACCACAGAGGAAAGCTGCCATTTGTTCAGGTTTTACTTGGATTGTCTATGTTCCCTTGGCAACTGGTGAAGGGGATTAGTAAGTACTCTATGTCTGGTCTTAGAGGTCAAGGGTAGCTCTCTTTCATTTCTCTCTTCCGTCTTGCTGACACACACAAACAAACGCATAAAGACAGAAAGCATTTCTTTCTGTCACTTGCCCCTACGCTCTTGGTTTAAAATGTAAAGCAGCAGGAGATTAAAAGCCATAATCCCGTCTGTCGCTCTCGTCACCACAGTTTGAAATCAAATTTTTGTGCAGTCTGTCTGAAGTCAATAAGGTTGCTGGGAAGATAAGGCAATAGGCAGACGGTGAAAGAGGATTGGTAAAAGTAAGATGGCGTGGAGAGGCAAAGAATAGGACAAAATCAGTAAAAGAGAGCTGGTAGAGAGCTCAGTGCACTACAAATTTAACAAAAAAATAGAACTCTAAATGTTTTGTCCTGCTTTCTCCCTCAAGCTTACCTAAAATCATCCTTCATTCACTGAGGAGGTACAATGAATTGAATTGCTGAGTTGGTTTGACAATAAGTAGTGTTGAATTTGAGCCCTTTCAAAATTTTGAAGGGCTGGACTTATTGAACATGCATACTTGAAGCGCATTAAACATTACAACGGTAAAATGTGAGCTAACAATTTAATAAACCTGTAGACTGGAAAAATAAGCAGCCAGATTAAAAGTACAAATATGTTGGTGTGGTTGGCCTTAGTTTACCAGATGTTCAGTAGGCAAGGACAGTCACACTTTAACAAATATGGTAAATGGACTTGAGCCTTTATAGCACTTTCTATTCTTCTGACTACTCAAAGTGCTTTTACACTGCAGGTAACACCTACCCATTCACACACTGATGGCAGAGGTTACGGAAGTGATCATTAGTGGTAACTAATCCCATTCATACACCACCAAAAAAGCAGGGGGAGCAACTTGGGGTAAAGTGTCTTGCCCAAGGAAACATGGGACATATTGCTGCAGGAGCTGGGGATTGAACCTCCAACCTTCCAGTTAAGAGGCAACCGACTCCACCAACTGAGCCATAGCCTCCCCTATCAGATGTAAAGATGCTCATTCAACAACAGGTTGCTTAATGTTTTGTACTTTTCAATAGCATGTATCCAACATGTGGATTAAAATATGAATATACAAATTAAACAGAAATCAACTTTGTAATTCAAACAAGGAAAATGACAAAATTACTATACTATAAACCTGTGTTAATGTTAGATGCTCATTTGAGGGTTTTGTTGTGTGAAGAAAGAAAAAAAAACATTACCTACATCTGAAACACTATGGCGCTACGTTGTCAGTAAGAGAAAAGGATACCTTGTGAGTCTAAATTTCGATGCAAAGGGATGTGACAAAGTGTTGGTATTTGACCACCTGGGATGAGAATATATTGACGTAACTCTTTAGGCTTGTGTTGGGTCGACTTGCAGTATACAGTTTCACTCAAATGTTGTTTTGTGTGCATATATGGACCAGTTGGCTAAAGGGATTGTTTTTCAGTGTCTAAATATATAATGATTCTGTCAAAAGGGAAGAAAGAAAACTGGATTTTTGTGGTAAGTCATTAGTGCAAGACCATGTGGTGGCAAATGAAAGCCTATTATAGTGCAATACATTGCTCAGTGGAGTCTATTAAATCCCAGCGCTGATGAAAAGAGGGAAAAGTGATAAAAGAAGAGCTATGAAGCATGTATTCTTGTACAACTTATCTTCTAAAATAGTAATCATGGAACTTGTTGATTGCAGTATGATTGTGTACCAACCTTAAATGGCAGTAACTATCGGTCCGTGTGCACCATGGCAACAATGAGCTTTATGGCTCATTAAATGTGGGTGGCTTAGTGATAATGCAACCACATTCCTTTAGAGTAGTTGACAGATCCAATAGTTCACACGGAACACCATGTCAGTGTGAGATGTCCAATAATATACCACATGCAGACAAATCACCGCCTACTCTTGGCTACTAAGCCCAGAAGACAGGACACTGATCACCTATCATGCTTACACTCGTGGACTACACCCACTCAATCAGGGAGCCAATGGGTCTTAAATGGACCTAATACCAAGAAGTCCTCAACTGCGACACAACTTACTGCTGTTGGAAAGATTTTCTTTAATGGTGGCCACAAAACATTCTGTTTAAAATCCAAGGAAAGTGATAAAGGTCTAGGGCTGTGGTTTTCAACTGGTAGGCCAACACAAAAATATTTCAACTAGCTGTATTCAGTGTGTCATGCATGTGTGGCTGGATAATTCAATTTGAATTTCCAAAAAATTATTAGAATTAGAATTGTTTCCCAAATTTATGTGTCAGGTACTTATATGTTTGTTTGTTGACTACCTAAATAGCCCTTTAGATAAAACAAAAAACACGTACTTCCAGTGATGCAGGTCGCATACACTTGTAAGGTGGTTTATTTACACTGCAACACAGTAGTAGACAGTAATGTACTTAACGCTGGTTGCCCCCAGTGTATTTATTTGTTGTTTATAGTCCAGGACTGAATACAAACATAGGTTGTCTTTCATTAAGAACCAAATGGGAGAAAAAACCTCTGTATGGTGTAGGCAGCTAAGAGTTGGTATGTGAAAGCCTTCAAAACTACGACAGCATTTTGAACCAAAACACTTAGCTTTTAAAGAAAAAGCTGACTGCTTTCAAAGACCACTGCTGTATTGTTGTTGTTTGTGATGGTTTGTTCCATCATGAGTCCAAACCACACAATTTACATTAAATGCATGTCAGTGGTTGAACATTTTCAGAAATGTGGCTCAATAGTTTTATCATTAAGGAGGTTTTGATGGGTCCTGAGCATAGACCAGTTTACAACCACCATGTAAGGGACCAACATTCACAAAATAAGGGTGAGAGCATTAGAGGTGCCATACTGATCAAACCCGGAAAATCCCATCAAAATATACAAAAAATAACCAATCTTGGTAAAAGGAGCCACATAGAGGCCTTTTGATACATGATGTGTATGAATCAGTATGAACGTGACATCACATGGGATCAAACAAGAGCGAATAAAAAATATCTTGAAAGAATAGAAGAATAAATATTGCCCCGGGACTTGCCAATAAAGAAGCTGTTTACCTGTCAAAAAAACAAAGATTAGTATCTTTCAAAGTTTAGGCCTTTACAGTATGCAGTGCTTTATTATTTCATGTGTTAAATCTCACTTCCCTGGTTGTTATTTCAAATTCAAATACATGCAAATAATTATTTCAACTTTTTTCCCCTTTAGTTTTGACTTTGTGAAGGGATTAACGCTAAATACACTAGCAAACTGCAATAATGAAAAGCCTCATGCTGGCCCTGTTTGTCCTGCTTTTGTCTTTGGCCCATCCAGACCCCATACTGATATAAGTCCTATGCTTTACCAAGACAGCCTGTCGTTTTTTATGATGAAACCAGATGAGATTTAGAGAGGGATCTGAGAAAAGGCGGCAAGAGGGATGGATTTTTTTCTCCCCTGACACCCCAGCAGAGGAACTACAACGTCCGATTTTCATTTCAGAGGAAAAACTCAGGGGAGTGTAAGTTATGGACATGACAACAAACGCTGTTTTACTGCCCATGATGCGTATTGTTTGTCCATCTTGCTCTATCCCTATGATGATGCTCTCCTTGCCTGTCAGTTCTGGCGGGTTTATTTGTCTTCTTGTGGACTGTGGTGTCTGTCTTTTTATCTGCCCATTTCATGCTGAGTCAGTTTGTCTTTCAATTGTCCCTGTGTTATTGTGTACCTCAGTCTTTATGCCTGTCAGAAGCTTAAAAATGACGTTACAATTCTCTTACCTTTGCCATCAATTACTCGCCCTAATAATAATGCAGGCAGTATGAAGTGTACTGGCCGATGTGACTCATTCACATGATCTATCCATCTGCTGTTTCCAACTACCACCGCCTTCCTTCTTATTCCCTTGGAGTAGGTAGTATTGAATGTACTACTTTGTGCCTCTGAATTGCCTTTACATTCGTGGTATCATTATATGCCTTCGTTGGTAGATCGTTTGGTGGTTCATTATATGGGCTAGTTTTATGAGCTGTCTCCTGGCTTGGGCAAGAGTCATGCTTGTGATACATGCAGATAATTATCCAGCAGCAATCATCTCTCAGATGGTCAATAATAATATGACATAAGGCTGATGGAGTGGTGGTACAGACTGTGTTACTGCATCCCTATAGGGATTGCACCATATACTGGACCTGCTGCTATGTTTCATGAGGAGACAGCAGACAGGCAGGGATATTGTGTAGTATAATTTCTGTGATTTGAGGAGGAAGGAAGAGGTCTTTGTTGTGGCCATTGGGAGGAACATAAAAGCACATATCCATGTAGTTCATTGATGTGGGAAACGAGGAGATGTGGAGAATAAAAAGAATGAATGCAGGAAATGGAAATATAATGCATTTCTTGAGCCCTCGAGACACACACACAATACAAATAAGTATGCTATGTTTTTTTCCTATGTTGTATACCATCAGAGCACAAGCAGTAGCAATACTGCTCACCCAAGGGACATAAAAGCCAGAACCTGTAATGTCTATTAAAGTACACAGGGTACTGTGTGTGGTGTTTCATTTTTTAGATGCAGGAGTTGGAGAGGAGAAAAATCCAGCCACATCTGCAGGTATCTGTTCTATAGAGATTAATACAAACTCTTTGGGCATGCTTTACTAAAGGTTTGCCTGTGTAAGCATGTACTGTATAAACTTGATATCACCTGCTAACAAATGTGCAAACTGATCTACTAACTGCGTGCACTGAGGATTGCGTCTTTCAGATGGGTAAGACATTTAGTTTGCCTTTATGGGTATGCGATATGGGGCGTTTCTGCCCTAGTGTGCAAAATACTGGGAGGAGAAAATGCAAAGTTAATTTAGTACTGACATTGCCATCCATCAACCCTGGGGGAAAAAATGCGGTAATTGTGACTGTTTCTGAATTTAATACCTTTGAAAGGAAGGTGCTAATCCAGGTGCCCAGTGTTATGCACAGATTTCTGCTGTTATTGTAGTAAGAAGGAAACATAGGCACAATGACAGAAGGCATAAAGAATGCATTTTTCCACACATATTAACATGTTTGGAATGAAAAATAAATGACATACATTTATTGGTATTCCCATTCAATATTTTTTTACAAACATGTTGTTTACTGTTTGTTGCCAAACAAAACTGAACATTCAAAGCCACTGTAGCCTAAACAAATAACACTGACATTTATCTCTTCCTATATCCTTCATTTAACCATCACTACATTTTCAACTGGGGTTTTCCTGGGCTGCGCATCTCTCTTCCAGTGACCTCCTCTCCTCCCTTTACAGTCCCCGGCTGCCTACTGTGGGACCGCTTGGATTGGGAGACCTCACCACTGCTTGTACCCCCATTTTTGCCAGGGCGATTATGGCAATTGTCAGACGCCTGAGCGCCCGTCCCACAGAGGACACAGCTTTCACCTCCTGCGCAATGTATGACAATCCATCTTCAAGAGATGGAGGGAAGAGAAGAGAGGCACTGTTTTCCCCCCCGAGGTTTTGTTGATCACCCAGAAAGTGCAAAGCAACAAAACTTGTAATACGGTATTACGTAATTATTGCTCCATTATTGCTAAGAGGTTTAATATATCAATTCAATCAATTCAATCAATTTGTATAGCGTCAACTCATAACAAGTGTTATCTCGAGACACTATACAAAAAGCAGGTAAAATACCTTACTCTTTGTCTTTTAACATTACAAAAGAGCGGGTAAAAAGACCATAATCATTGATATGTCACAAAAAGCAGGTAAAAGACCTTACTCTTTGTCTGTTAACATTACAAAAGAGCAGGTAAAAGACCTTATTTGTTGCTATATTACAAAGACCCGGCCTATCCATCATGAGGACTTTAGCAAAGCAGCAAAAGTTACAGTGGTAAGAAAAAACTGTCTTATTAAAAGGCAGAAATCTTCGGCCGGATCCCCGGCTCATGACGAAACAGCCTTTACAGGCCTAGACTGCGCTGGGCAAAGAACACAGCCTATATGGCTACACCTTTCTTGGACTATATAATTGGCACTAGGATGGATGCATCTCTTGCCATTTTCAGTAAGAGGTCTGGTGATTATAGGTCTGTTGTTGTTGCCCATCACCTTGTTCTTAAAGCAGTGCAGTTTAAATTGGATATTTGCTAAAATAGATTAAAATTGTATTTGGTAATGTTTAATTTCACTTTTGTTCCAGCAAATCAGAGTTGATGACCAGAAATATAGCCTACATTTTGTTGTATATAAAGGCCACTGCAAAAAAGTGAAAATAGGGATAATAAAAATATGTAGAGATTTAAGGTGTTTACTGCATCCGAAGAAGATATGGATGGGCAAGACACAGGAGGAATAAAGAAACTGAGAGGAAAAATAAACAAGGGGAGGCGATAATATGGTCACCCAAGGGCAAGCATGTGATGACACATGCAGTCTTTCATCATTATTGATTTTGCTGTTGGACATTGTAATGTTTTTTTAAATTGAGGTCAAAGGACAAATAAGTGCTGGAAAATTGCTCTGTGATTGTGAACTATGTTAAAGAAAAAGACACATACGAATAGGAAAGGACACTGACTGATGTTCACTGATTGGGAATTGCACACACATTGGACACAAATGGCTCTTGCTAATGTAATGCACATTTGTCACAACCATCCGCTGGGGGCACAGTCATTAGGAAGAGAGGGTCTACCTACAAAGGTGTTGAAGAATCTGTAATTGAGCAACAAAAGTGTCTTCATGAAGATGAATGTAATTGTATGTGTGTATGAGAGAGATACAAAGAGAGGGTTTATTTCATGGCCATCCTTTTCGGTGTCTTTGTTCTTAAACAGATTGATCAGCTTCAAATCCCCGTATATACAAATATTATTTGACGTATGACTGCTTTGTCTTCTTCCTGTTGTATAGTCCTCTCTTTGCTCCACTAGTTTGTATTATCATTGTTTCCTACTTTTAGTCAGCCAGTTCACTAAATCAGTAGTCCAGGAAGGGACAGTTCCTTTAGGAGAAAATGTGCTGAAATGTTTGGTGAGTTTTTTTAAGTCTTCTGCTAAATGTGCTCAAGACAGTACTATGGTTCTCTGACTTTCAAGGTTGTTTCTAGGTTTCAGTGAGAATAGATCTTCCATTATGTAAAGTTATTTTCCTAGTTGTTTTATTGTCGGGCTGAGGTAAAAGTGATTTAATAAGTTGCCTGCATATTTCTTTTTCAGGGTCACACCGACAGGAGTTTCTTTTTTTTCGGTTTCAAAAATAATTGCAGCTGGCAAATACTAAACAGTTTGAATATATCATGGATACTTTCTCTCTGAAAGCCACACTGTTAGGTGAGTCTTCAAAACAGCAATCATGTATCGACAGAGTTCACTTTGCACTGTATGCTGAAGAGAAAAATGCCTTTCACTCACCAAGTGACATTTTTTAACCTTTTAATTAATTTAAGCTCTTGAGTAAAGAAGTCTGACTAAGCGGCTGAGCCTTTGCCTTCAGCTTTTTCCAACTTCTTGTCTGAATTATGTGAGCATTCATCTGAGTGTCCCTAAACTGTGTTACATGATTAGAGCAGGTCTGACGCCTCATATTTCTCCACACTAATAAAGACAGGATGTGACACAACGCCTAATGTCAGCTTGAGTAAATCATCCTAACACTCTGAAGCACAGTGCAGACATCTCATCTGCTGTACGCTGACACACATATCCCGTCACAGTTGTCAGTACAACTGCTATTACATAATCATACTTAAATAATGTTTTTCACCTTCTGTTACTTGAATGTGGATGTATACCTTCTGTTACTTCAACGCTTGTGTCACACTCTCACTTTATTGTCATCTGTTGTAAACAGCTATATAATAAATATCAACCAGTCAAACATTCAAAGTATCATAATCAAGCAAAAGTTGAGAAAGCCACTTACAGTTCACATCATAGAATGTCTCACACACATACAAAGCAACACACACATCTACTTCAGTCAGTCAAAATGTGCACATTTTCGCAACGACAGTAGGAAAGCCCCCTAAGGGGGCCCCATTTAAAATAATTCACACTCGTTGCCTTGCAAAGCGTGGCATGCTTTATTGCTTTGAAACCAAACTTTGCCAATGAAAGTCAACCAAGAAAAATTAAGAGGAACTATCTGTCTATAGGAGAGAAAATGGAAACAGGAACAAAAGAGGAAGAGGAGTAAAATTTGGGACAATGGCAGACATTATGTTGATAAATGCGGGTTGTAGGGAGCCCAATTATTTTTCCGTGGGGCCTCTAGAATCGCCACTGACTTCAGCCAATCAATCCATTATCATGATACTCTACATAAAGAGCATGTCTAGATAATATTGTGTAATGATATTTGCAGAGACTCAACTTAATTCCTATTATCTAAGTCAACTGTTCTTTATGTGACAGTGGATAAAAATACACAAACACATTTACACAAACAAGACAAACACATTCACACACAAACATACACAGGCATTCAATTACATGGATTCATATAGACAGAAACAGCACATCTATCTCAGTGAGTCTTCATTATAGCTGGTATGTTTACCATGCTCTGCTTTATTAGTTTAATGGTGATAAATATGGCAGTGTCTTCATTGCTGTTGTAGGACATGGGGCATACATCAACTGGAAATATTAGCTAGTTTATAGTCTTTATTCTGTCTTCAGCTATCAAGTATGTGATAAATGTCCACATTTGAAGGCTCATTCTGACCTTGCCTGAGCTATATTGTAGCATTAAATCCTTGTTATACATTTTTTAAATTCTGTTTATAGATTTAAATTTTGCAGGGAGTTTATGGCAAGAGAAACTGCAGTCAGCTGGGGGGCTATAGAGGTAAGACACCAGGGCTGCACCATCAGTGTTTGATTTGGAACAAAAAATAAACTTGCAATATAGGAAAACATTTGTAGAGGAGCTCTGGTGGTATCATGCAACTGTTGCATTTTCCTGCCCTAAAAGAAGCACAAGGCGTGGAAGGGCCCCATATTAGTATTACTTTTTCTTTACTGATGGTTATGAGTCTCTGTTTTTTTGTCTTATTTCTCAAAGTTTCCAGCTATTTCCAGCTAGTTTTCTTAAAGTTTAAAGCAACAAAGTACTGCTTTAATATATCAATCTGAATATGAAATATGATTTGTCATGCAAACGTTTGAATTAGAATTAAGTTCAAATGTTCTATTTCTGTTCTTTAAGGTTGTAAGCGGATTGTTAACTGACTCATTTTCAGCATCTAATTGTGCATCAAGCTGGAACTTGCACTGGTGTAACCCTTTTAAATCATTTAAAGTATCAAAGAGAAAATAATAAAGGGTGTTATAAATCGGATTTATGCTCAGTGGCAACATTTATGGAGAGAAAACAGGCACAAAAGACTACCCTTCATTCACTCATAGATGTGGACAACCCACTAGAGACCCATCACTCTCATGGTTAAATGCACCTATTGAACCTTAGCACCCCGGGGTTAAAATAAGAGGCAAATATTCCACACAAGTGCACGCATAAACTGTAGAGGCATGTCATTTCAAGCTGCAGTAATAAAGTTGTAATGTATCTGGTGAATCATTTATGGCACAGCTGCATCTTGGGAATAATTTGAAATAGTCAAGAGGCACAATACACACACGGTTTAAATGAAGGGCCATTATTCAACTGTTTGTGTCATACATGCAGGACTATTTACTTTTGTGAGAGGCCTTCAGGTTTTTGTTACGAATGCTGCTATTTAGCAAAACAGACAGAGAGAGAGCAGCAGAGTTGAATGGGTTTGGAAAGTCTGTTTGTTCTCCTTAAATCTTACTCTTGAGACGACACTCCATCATTATGCCCCCTCTTCATATCAAGCTGGGATGTCTCTGTTCCTCCAAGTAGTGGTGGGGCTAACGGTTAAAAAAGGGGGTTCACGCCACAAAAACATGTAAGTAACATGTTTGAGCCTACAAGTGACAAGTTGAAGCTTTTGATCTGAGTCTAGATTAACTCTCCACCATGGATATACATAGTGTACATTTGAATTAGCTATATAGGCTAGTCCAAATGTTGCATATTGGGCCTTTAAGAAAAAGTGGTACATACTCAGGTTCATGTTCTCAGCTTGTCTTACTTGCTAACCTTGTCCGGGAGGTTTACTGTCATGATTTTGCCATTCCTCCATGATTTCAGGCTGTTGAATAGTTTATCTGTGCTCCCTTGTCAAAAGGCCATGTTTCGGATAATCTTCTTGTCACGTTACTTCTTTGTGCTTGCCAAGCCACTGCATCTTAATGAGAGCAATATGAGCATCATGGAACCTTGTGAATTTAACCACACTGGTTTGGTTAAGGTTTAAATCAGCACAAATCTGTCTGACAAGAATGAAAGCCCTGAGTGCAATTTATTGCAAACAGGATTTAATCTGCTCATGCGTTAAATTGACTCCTGATCCTGGGACACACAGCTTTCTTAATAAAGCAGTACCTGCTCTTAATTAAGGCAACATGAGACAAATAAAATAAAATTCTACAATTATATATTGCAATTGAACAACATTGTTTAAAGCAATCCTTTCCCCAGACGGAATAATTAAAACTACTTCAATTTGACAGTTCTGTGCCTTCTTCTCCTCTACCCCTCATTCCCTGCATGTGTCCCTATCTCCTCCAGCACACAGACTCACACAATTAGCCCAGTCCAGAAGGTAGTGGGTTTAGCAGCTGGAAAGATTGAGATACAGAGCTCTGTCTTTTTGTCCTTTTTTTGCAATTTGGTCTGCTTATAAAATAAGACATGACATAAACCCAGTTAAGCATCATGTTTTTAATTAGACCATAAGACAATTATATATTTTTTTTTGTTAAAGTACAAATACACTATAAAAATGTGGAACTTTCATAATGATTACATATTGCACACAAACAGGAAGCAGAGTTGGGATAATCTATATATTGATTATGACTACACAAATGTGCTTTGTGGTGAGTTTCCTTCACTCCTACGTGTTTCTTATGGTGTGATGCTCAGTGAGTCTGCTGGCGGGACTCCAGTCCAAACATCTTGTTTTGATGCATGTGCTTTGGATGCATATTTCCTCAGGTTTGTGGTCCTTTCCTGGCGTGTGGGCTGTTTTGCGTATACTGTTGGGTAACAGTTGGGTAGGAGGCCTAAACCAGCAAACAGATTGTGAACACTGATGAACAGCATGCCTGCCTTGAACCTGCAGAGACCAATGTCGCAAGGTGTGTGTTTTTTTTAGTGTTAGTGTGTATGTGTCACAGTTTCCCTCTCAAGATATACCAGATGGTTGTGGCACAGCAGAAGGGAAAACTGTCATTATCATAGGCTTTGACGCTGTACCAGTGTTTCTGCTAACCTGTGTGCGTCCCAAAGAGAGGAAAACACAGAAGTGTGGACGAGAGCAGATAGAATTAGCAATAGGCTGACCTTGATAAAAGCAAACTAAAATAAACAATGTTTACCCATGTTTGTCTGAACTGCAGAGTTTTGTCCCAGAAGGAACTGATGATGATGATGATAATGATCACTTGAATGAACTGGCAATAAAATCATAAAGTAGTCGTAAAAACTGCAAATGAAAATGGATATGCCATTCAATTACGGTGTCAATTCTTGTAATGGTTTGGAGTGTGGTGTATAATAAAACATGATGACTCACCTCTCCTGTGGGGATAATATCACATTATTATCATTAGAGAATGTAGCATTAGAGATAGTATAATGACCTCATAAAAACTTACAAATATTTGAATATACATATGTGGGTACACTGCTCAAACACAAACATGCACACACCATGGATGACTTAACATTGAGATGAGGTTCCAATGAAACAAACAGATAATTATACTCTTTAATGGATACTTGCACTTTACAGCATCATCTGGAGCTTGATTATACTACTATTTAAGAGAAAATATATACAGTTGTAGTTTTAAACAGATGGACATGGACTAAACCATCATCCCTTTGCATTTACAGAGAAAGCACACCAAAATGTAGGGCTATATGTTTCATTGTGACCAATAAGGAAAGGTTTGGGATTAAAAATGCCCTCAATGTGTCCTGCTTGTAATGAAAAAGGAAAGGACAGGTACAGCTTGTGGTTGGAGGGCAATTTTGCTGTGGGAGACACATTACAAAGAGCAGTAACCAAAGAGGGGTATTACAGTAAATAAGAGGCGGGGTGAAGTGCATTTTGGGAATGGATGGTGAGATAAAATAAGGTGTGGACAGAGGGAGAGAGGAATGGAAAGCTAAAGAAAGGATTAGCCATGCGGCGAACCGGAGAGGTTGAATAGGTAATGAAGGAGACAGGCCAGTAATGCATGAGAATAGGATAGGGGGGCTTAGCAGGAGTCGTGCAGTGCATTGATTACCTCTATCTGTCATTAGCCATAGTCCCTATATATATATATATATATATATATATATATATATATATATATATATCTTAAAGGTGTGTGTGTGTGTGTGTGTGTGTGTGTGTGTGTGTGTGTGTGTGTGTGCAAGTGCGTGTGTCCGTGCGTGCGTGTCCGGGAGGTTGGGTTGAATAGAGAAAGAGAAGGGCACAAAGAAGGGGAGCTGAGGTTTGAGGTGTCAGCGCAAAACACAATAAAAGTGGAGGACAATGAAAACACAAAAACCTCAAATATATGTGGACAACCTGAACATTTGACATTCCCTCCATGCTGGTAAATGTGCATGTGCATTTGGTGTTTTCGTGTTAAAGCCCTCATGCAACATGTCTCCCTGTCTTCTTGTTGGATTTTATAGGATGATGGGCCACTTTATTGCTTATAATTTTTATTGGGACGATAAAATTAAGTGTCATATAATAACACACTGTAGCTGTAAAGCGAGCAGATGTGCTTGCTGCTCTGCCACACCTGCTTTGTGAGCTGGAAAATGGACCAGTGAACCCCACTGTGTTACACAAGTGAATCATACCAGGAGAGTCAAGTTCCCGGAGGGAAGACCTGCGATTATGAAAAGACAAGTGTGCAAGGATGCATATTCGTTTGAGAGAAAATAAGTAGGTCTTTACTGCAGTAGATACTGAACAAATGATGCTGTAATAACAGTTATTCATTTAATTGTCACTTATTTCAACATTTTAAAGGGGACATAATACGTCAAAGTCCACTTGTACAGAGTTTTTGAACATATATTTGGGTAACCTGAGTGTCTACCGACCCACAAAATGTGAAATGAACCCATCCAGTCCTTTGTTTGTGGTCTGCATAAGTCTGACAACACAGAGAAAAATGCTCTGTTTCAAATTGCTCTCCTTGTGATGTGACAGTGAGATTCTGGTAAAAATAAAAATACCCACCCCTCCTGTCTTGTCTCCGGCAGTTTTTTGTTTTTCTTGTTTTTCCCAGGGGGCATGCTCATGAGTTGCCATGGAAGCTCAAACCTGAGCTCTTCAGCACACCCTGTGGAAGAGAGGGGCGGGGTTAGGGGGGGCTCATTGCATTTAAAGAGACACACACACACCAATATGGAGCGTTTTGAGAGAGCTGGTTTATACAGGGTCACAAACCTCCTCTGGTGCTTAATTCATGTTATATTTTGACCAAAGCACAGCACAGGTGTTTCATTTAGACCACAGGGGATTGTTTGGAAAAGGTGAGAAAGGGGTATATAATCTGTCCTCTTTAAATTAAGGTCACAATATTTACCATAAACTAGTTGGTTATTAGCATGATAATTAGTAGCATAGTGAATGCTTATTAGTTATTTTGAAGCGCTTATTAGTACCTTGACCATAGTCTATAGCTAATAGGTCATTAAGTAAGAGTTTGCCCTCAACACCCTCCTAATAACTGTAATGTATTGATAGTCAGTTAGGAAGTTGTTGAATCATGAATTATGATCGTTAAATGCCTCGCCTACTTCTACCTTATAAGGGTCGTACAAAGCAAAACATATTAAGATCATTATTCATGCTCTTTAACTGCCTTACTTACCATCAATACACAGTAATAAGCATGCTAATAAGTAACTATAGTTAATAGTGAATATTGTTGTTTTAATTTCAAGGGTTTATGCAAAGTAAAAATTGTTTAAACAGTCTGTCAGCTGTCAAATGCATTAGAAGAATAAATGATGTATTCATTGTCTCTGTTGGGAATCTTTCTTTGCAGAATGCCATTATATAGATATTTTTTAACAGAGGTGCACCTGGAACACTATTTTATTAGGGCCCGGTTCATGCGAGGACCCTCTTGAAACCCTAGCGATTATTATTATTAGGGCCCGAGCACGAAACCCTAGCGATTATTCTTCTTTTTATTGTTCCTCCTCTTTGCGGCCACTTTTGAAGGCCTGAACGTGCATGAAAACTCACCAAACTTTCCACGGTCATCAGGTCTCGCAAAAAATTTGATACTTTGGTGGTTTCGTGAAAGAAATTCGCAAAATGGCTCAGTGGCGCCCCCTTGAAATTTTCAAAATGGCCTCCCCATAAAGGCTTTTTTAACGTACACTCACGAAAATTGGTACGCATATTAAGCTTCTCGGGATGCGCTAAAAATCCTCCTGCGGCGTTTCAAAAAACCCGACAGGAAGTCTACAAATTAAAGTTGAATTTCACGATAATGGCCCAAAATCGCTCAAAATCACTGATTTCAGCCTTCACATTTCAACGCACTTGCCCGAGGGCGCTTATCCGATCGACGCAATCTCAGTGTCAGTGCGTGCCAGACAGGCTCTGCATATCTTGTTGTGCGCTGCACGTTATTTCGTCAAAGGGCGTGGCTGTGGCGTGCATTTTAAGTTTTTGGAGCGTTTTGGCAAGTTGCCAAAAAATGAAATGCTCATATCTCTGCCATCTAGTGTTCAATCATATTGAAATTTCTCATGCATGATACGGGACCCGCCCTGAACACATCCATGATTGACATTTTTTGATTAGTCACAGCGCCACCTGTTGACAACAGTAAGTTACTGCTTCTCAATTAGCATTAGCCATTGCTACACGGTAGCTCATTTTCCCCACAAAATTGGTGTGGACCATGCTAACATACAACACTTTCAAGCTCAAATGCCTACATCCAATGCTGTTGCCATACGGACACGTCGCTCGCCATCAAACAGGAAGTTGTTTTTTCACGGGCTTAACATAGTCGTACTGTCCCAAAACTTCATACATATGATCCTGGTAGTAAAGTCAAACATCTTATACTGTTTAAGTGAGTGGGCGTGGCTTAATGGCTCAATGGTGCCACCTACAATATTTCAAACATTCAGCCCCCGCAGCACGTTGAACCTACAATTCTGAATTTTACTATGCATTTCCAACATGACAAAACCTACAAAAAAGCCTCTTCAACCCACGCCCAAAACTCAACAGGAAGTCCACAAATCACATCACCATCAAAAAGGAAGTGGCTGTAACTCTAATATACTTTGTTTGATCTTCTTGAAATTACATAGGTATGATCAGAGTTGGCCTCTGAACACAGTGACACAAAACAATAATAAAGTTTAACCATAGCGCCCCCTAATGCAAGGACTAAGTACTACATCATACATACTTTCTCGGATCTGCTTAAAATTTCCCAGGTATGATCAGGGTTGGCCTCTGGACACAATGACAAAACAATAATAAAGTTTAACCATAGTGCCCCCTACTGCAAAGAATAAGTACTACCTCCCATATATGATGTCAGATTTTCACCTAATTTCAAATGAACAATGTCAGTACTGGCCTGATCACATCTAACCTAATACAATTATTCCATTAACATAATAGCGCCCCCCCCCCCCCACATACACACACACACACACACACACACACACATACACTGGAAAGAGGCGGTACTGCATTTCAGATACTTTGTCTGATCTCATTGAAATTTCACGGGTTCGCCTCTGGACACATTGACGTAACAATGGTCAACTTCAACCATAGTGCCCCCTACTGCAAGGACTAAGTACTACATCCTATATACTTTGTCTGATCTGATTGAAATTTCACTTGTATGATCAGGGTTGGCCTCTGAACACATTGACATAACATTAGTCAACTTCAACAATAGCGCCCCCTACTGCAAAAAATAAGTACTACATCCTCTATACAATGCTCAATTTCCTCCAAATGTCATAGCTATCATGACAGTGCCAGCCTGAACTGCTCTACATCAAAATTGTGTGATCTTCATTACGTTGCCTATTTCAACATGCCAGTACTACGACTTTTACACAAATCGAACTGCACGGCCTGCGGCTTAGCCACGTTCCGCTGCTGCTGCACTCCCACGGTCACAACACACCCCGACATGCAGAGGGGTGCGAGGGCCCTTCATCAAGGCTTGCAGTTTTGATTTATTTTTATTTTTTTTGCTTCTACTCTGAAGTCAAGATATATGCACTTGTTTCTGTGATGGAGTCTTTTTTTTGCTCCTAGTTTGTACATACAGTATATTCATTCAAGATGCTTTGTTTTCCTTTATTTAATTAAAACCATAATTTTGGAGTAAAATACAAACAATTTAATTGCTTAAAACACTGCAAGACTCTACAGCATGAACAAAAGTAGGCCTTACAAACAAAAACATTTTCTCAAAGTACACATACAAAGACATACTGAAACACTTTCTTTAATAAGATGTTTTACAAAAATACTAGAATGAAGTGTGATCGAGTTAACCACTTCTGTGAAAGTTTTTTTTTGAAACGTAAAAAAGTTGACATGCTCCCTCATAGCTTAGAATGTGGGCGGTGGCCATTTTCTGCTCCGACTCTTCTGGAGAGTCAGCTTAATCTCCCAGCATGCTCTAGTGGCCCAGCAGGGGCCCTCCACTTTGCTGAGAGAGGTGGCTAGCGAGCTGCTTGTTGCCCAGTGATTTCAAAACTGCATCAAGTGTCTGAGTATTTGTGCCTGCGTGATGGTGTATGTGTAATTGGGGAGTCAAGAGTGCCAGGGAAAAAAATGAAACCACAGACAGCTAATGAAAGATGAAGAATGAAGAATTCAGTAAGACCTTAGATGATGCAGGGTAATGAAACACACATAAGAACACACACGCATACACATGAAACACCCCCCCCCTCCCCACACACACACACACACACACAACATAGGACTGGCATGTGAGGCTTATTAAATCATTTCTAAGAGAGGGAGAACATTCTGCAAGAATGTTGTTTTGCTGCAGTAAATGATTTAGCAAAAACAGCACAGCCAGCGTGCATGCAGGCAGCCGCTAAGCTCCCATCTGCCTTGTTCTTACTAGAGGCCTGTATGAATGCATCCAGTGTTACCAAAGTATCAGTGTCATGTGCATGTGCGTGTGTGTGTGTGTGTGTGTGTGTGCGTGCGTGCGTGCGCGTGCGCGTGCGTGTGTATGTGTATGTGTGTGTGAGCAGGTAAATGACACAAGGGAGCAATGAAGAGAGCCCCTATTTCATATTTACCACAACTAGAGTCAACTACTTTGTTATTATCGATCCAAACTACCAAGTTAGCTGTTTTGCTAGCTAGCCGCTAATGTCTACAGATCAGGAAAGTATTTCTGTAAATCTGAGATTTCAGTGAGGCATTTCTTATTAATCAAGCCATTTAAAATTTTCACCTCATGAGTTTTTATGCTGCTGATTTGTCCGGTCTTCTCTGATAACAAAAGATAAAACTTGTTATAAAATGAATCATAACAAACCATTATACATGAATTACTTGTGTAGCGATGAATTGCACTCTTCATCTTGTGGGCCTCTTCCTATTGGTTGGATTTTTTTTAAAGCGTAGAGCATGACATTAAAAGCTTGTTGGAAACAAATTGACGCCCGGCATGAGAAGCAGAATTTTTCAAATATCAAACTGGACTAAGAGATTAATTTCCTAATTAGTGGCCACTTGTTGACATTATGCTCAAATATGGCATTCGTTTTCAGAGCCGTGTTGGTGATACACTCGTGTGCTTATTCAGCTGAGTGAACCCTTCAGTTATGAAAAATGTCAAGTGTGGCTATTTGATATTTGAAACGCCAACTTCTGGTTCACTCATGAAACTGTGATAGTCATTTGAGTCTCATAATCACATAGTTACACAAGGTTAAGATTGCTTCTTACCAACTCTCACACAGCCATATTTAAATAAACTGTCCTTCTATGCTCATCAGGAAATCCTGATCCATCCATTCATTTCTTCCGTACTTGAATATTGTGATTTTCTATTTTCCTTTTGACACAATGTAAACACAAAATTCACAGAACATCAAGTTCTCATGTTGTATTATCATATTGAGTGTGAATGCATGTAGCAGGTGCTTTGTAAGGCAACAAACATACATCTCTGTACATCTCTATACATCACTTTGTTCACTGGCTATTTGCTAACTTTAACTTATTGCTATTAGCGGCTAAAGAGACAGAGCACAGTCGATCTGTAGAGTGTGTCTAGCACAGGGGTGCCCAACCTTTTTTGAACCAAGATCTACTTTTAAAGTTGCCAGTCTGCCGAGATCTACCAGTCCACATAGTGAGCCATAGCCTTTACCAACAGCCTACAAACGCATTTAATACTCAAACAACAAACAGAAAATAATATCAGATATAATAAATGAGAGTTCTGTAAAAAATAATGCAATATCGACATACTTTTTTAAAAACTCTTATTTTAGGGTAGGCTACATTTTAATATTACGTTTGTATTTATATCACATATGTTTTTCCCTTAATTTTGTTTACAACAAACAACTTTAATCTGTGTGGAGATGTTCACAGACTACAGCAGGCTGCTGTGAGATGATGTTGCTTTTGTTAAATTAGCTGCAGACACGGTGAGAGTGAACGGAGTAAAGTCCAACCGACCGTTTGACCGGGTCAAGTGTGTTCCCGCCTCGGTCCGTAAAGATCACGGATCAACTGTGTGCTGTAGCACTAAAAGTAAAAAGTAAAAAGGTTCGCGTGGTGGCTGGCGCTCCAGTGCAAGTGTGTGTGTATGTGTGTGCGTTTGCGCTGTATGTTGGTGTGCCCCGCGATGCTCACAGTCATGACAGCAGAGAGGAGCAGAGAAAAGTAGCTGCAGCTACATCAAATGCGCTTAATACTCGTAGCATAGTTTCTATATATGACTTTTTGGTAAAACATTTACCCCCACGGGTTTACCTGCACGTCCTTGCGCATGCCTGCACTCTCTCTCTTGCGCGCGCTCTCTCTCTCTCGCTCTCTCACTCACTCTCTCATGCACGCAGCAATTTCATGAATAAATGAAAAATGAAATACAAACAGGTCGGAAGTATACTTGGCTCCCCACACTCGTGTGTGGGAAACAGTGCAATGAGATGAAATTGAAATCACTTTTCTATTTTACAATTGTATTTTATATTGACTAAACATCGCGATGGACTGAGAATCAGTCAGCGATTTACCTGTCGATCGCGATCGACTGTTTGGGCACCCCTGGTCTAGCAGATGCCTGTTGCAGCCAAAAATGGAACAATGAGAGTCCCAAGAAGTAACCAAAACACTAAACTTGAACCAAATCTTGAACCACTAAAGCTGAGAATTGAAATTTAGTATCCATATTATCCTATTTATATTTTTTGAAATACATCTCCAAACTTTAATGCAAACTTGTTAAGATACCATCCTGCAGAGCTCCAATCTAAATTAAGTTTTCTTAAATGCCTAGGGCATAGCTTGAAGTCCTTGGCAGAGTCATGGTGGGTTTTTTTTTCCCCAAGGTCTTAAGGCATATGATGTACCATCTCTCCTTTCTGGGTTTCTTTTGTATTCCCTGTTCTCCATCAACACATCCACCATACACACTGTCCTTCTGTCTCTCTCTCTTTCTCCCTCTCTCTCTCCTTCCTTTCTGTTTGTCTCCCTTGTTTTTCATTCATTCTCAAATTGTCAGGTTTGCTAAATGAGATTTAATACAGGAGCTGTCAGCCAGGCGACTGGTACTGATCAATCTCCAGAAAGCCAGGGAGGATGACAAGAAAGAGGCTGAGTGTTCCCACAGAGAGAGTCTTATCCACAGCTTTGCATATGCATCTAAATGGATACACAAAGCTACATACACATGATACACTTATACACATAAATACAGAAGAAAACTATTTCTATAGGTTTGCCCAAGAATGGATGGTTCATGAAATATCAGATAACGAAACAACCATTGGTAGACCTTTATAATGGAGAAGCTGTATTGCAATGGCCTTTCAAGGCATCACAAGATAAATCCAATAAAGACTCCATAGAGCAGGAATGCATGAAGACACACAATATCAATATCAGTGTCATAATAATCTCAGTGATGAATGGTATAATTTCTTACTGTGCTTATTATCTTGTAGTGATAAATAAACAAGGTCTGCATTACTGAATGAGATCACCAGACATACATCACTCGGCTTATTATGTGAATATAGTGTTTATATGTCATTATACTTCTCGCTAATGTGATTAATGTCATCACTTATTGCCAAATTCACCTCATGACATAAGCCCTGCAATCGTGTTGATTATGATAAACCATGGTGGAAAATGAAGAGAAGAAAATGAGACACATTTTGTTTCATTACCGATATGCCAGGATGTTGATGATGACACGTTCTATTTTCTAGGACAAGAATTATGGGATCTACATAAACAAATTATGACAGCATTCACGTGTTTAATATCATCTCAAAGTCGTATTAAAGTTCAGATTTTTTTTAAGTGAGTAATTAAGAAACATCTCAATGGTGAGGGAATATGTACAGAAGATAATAGTCGACCCAGTCCCAGTTTGAAGAAGTTGGCCACAGTACTTGCACAGAAGCTATGCATAGCTGTGGATGGGGTCACAGGCAACACATACTTTAGCCCACTAAAGCCCTTTCCTTGGCACTGTGTTTACCATATAATGACCCTGCATTTCTATGCATGCATACTGTGCAATGCAATATGGTGTCCATATGCTAGCTGTTTGGTCAGAGAGTGCCATGGCCAGCACATATTGAAATCCAACTTCACATCAAAATGTCACTTTACAACTTCAAAAGAAACTGCTTACCCTTGACGTCATAATTGACTCTTGTTCAGTTTTTTCCCCATGTTTTGTTGCTTATTTGTGTTTCCTGTTATAATTTGTCCTTTCCTTCTCTTGTGTTTCTCACTCATTGTGTGTATTGTTCTATAGGTCTTCAGTGTTTCCTGTTTTATTTTGTAGATCTTGTCCCTAGTGTTAGTCCCTTATTTTGTGTATTTCCCTCCCTTTTTTATTTCCCTCATTGTTCTCACCTGACCTGTTGTTGGTCTCACATGCGTTTGATTACCCACTGTCTCTGTGTTCCTTTCTTTCTGTGTCAGTTCATACCAAACGGCAAAATCCTGTAGTTCATCGAGTGTCCGCTGCAGAGGCACCTGAGTCACTTACACATCCCATTCAAAAAAGCCATTTTTTACAGCAAAAATGAACATGTTTACAACCTGGTTCAAAAAACAAAATAGGTCATTGATTAGCTCTTGCCTTGATTGGCACACTGTGCGGGTAGGGACATTTTTGATAACTGACCCGTTTTGATTTAATGAAGGACAAGACTTATTCACGAAAAAGAGATAACCTGATTGACAGTAGGGCACAGTGTAACGGTTTATCAAGAAGCTCAAAACCCGCCTCAGCTCCAGCTCTCAGCCTATTGTTAGGTTGGTTAAAGTTATTTTGATACATTATTTCCAGCATGATGACAGCCATCGATGGGCCTCCAACCCTCCCTGCAGTAACAGATGTTTGATGCCATAGGTTTGTCCCTTTAGGTTTACAGTCTATGGTTCATACGTCTACCTTTGTGTATTCCCATTGTGTTTTTTTTTGTCTTTCCTTTGGATTTCTTTTCAGTTTTAACTTTTGTTGAACATTTTACTTGGAGAATGAAAGAAAGCATGCTTTACTATTTTCCTTTTAACCCTTTGTTTTATTAAATCTTTTTAATTTGCTGCGCATGGGTCCTCTTCTTTGTTTTAACCAACTTACGCACCAATCACGATCAATCTTTTCCTTGAAAATTGTATCCTGTATGCTGTAAATTGCTTTGTCCTACACCATCATGATTCTTATTCTTGATAGCCTTGTATTCTTTTTTAGGTCATATAGAAACATCAATAATTGTGGATTATTATAAGTGTACCTTAAGGGCTTTTGTTCTTTTTTATTTTTTCCTCCAATTGATCAATTGCTTGCTTTTTATTCTCTTGTTTTCATTTTGTTTTCTTGATTGAATGCAGGTTATTTTTACATGGCAAAACCACCAATAGGGCTGTGCAATTATTGGTCTGTGTGCTATTGATCTTTAGACAGAGGGAAACAAATAAAAAAGGACAAAAATAGAGGAAGAGATGTGGCAGAAAATGTTGAACTGCTGGTCTATTGATTGAAATGAAATCTCACAGAAACTTAAAGAACAGAGAAAGGTGGGTTAGATAAAGGGGCATTGAGAAGGACGGACAAGAAGTGAAAAGTGGAGTATTTAACAATGAAAAGGAGTTACTCACTGTTGGGATGGAAAATTCAAAATGCTTGAAATAATAACACCCTATACTTATCTTCTTTCCATCAACCTCCAAGAAAATAGCTGGGGCTCTTTGGCTGTTTGATTTACTTCACCAATTGCCGTTCACTTTTCAACTGAGATGCTCCTCATGTCGTGATGAGTAGGGAGTGAAGTAGAGGTTTATCTGAGATTGTTAACTTGAGGAGATTTCAAATGCATTTTGAAACCTCTGTGAGAGCTGGTAAACCAAAACACGAATGGAATATAGTAGAGCTGTTATAGAACAAAACCCTTGATTTTTAGGAGTCCGTTATTTTAACAAGCCACACAAATTGGGATGAACTCTTGTATAGGACCAGCTTTGACTCAAATTCCACTTGGTCACATATTGTGGGTACAAGCAATCCTGAAAGAATACATGATTCTGAATAACAATACGCGTGGAACGTGTGCATACCGATTATTCAGCCCAGTGGGACTACAAATAGTCCTCCTTGCAAACCGGCTATCGATTTCCATTTAGTTAAGGGAACTGATGTTTATCTGAAGGTGCCAATCTAATCTTTAATGTTTACATCATGCATAGATTATCTGTTCATTAAAGTGACAGAAGGTCTGGCACAAACCCCCGAGGAGTAGCTCCTTCATTCTCCATTGCTCCTCTCTCTCAGTATGTTGGCTTGTAGACAGATTTTTTGGTCACCTTGCCATCCAATGACAGTTGCATGTAATCAGTGAGATTAATTAGTGGGACATTTTAATATCTCATTAATGGTAACACTTCAATCTTTTTGCCCTCACTCAACCAGTGTGTGTGCATGTGTGTGTGCGCGAGAGGGAGTGAGATAAAGAGAAGGACAAGGAGGAAGACATAAAGAGAGAAACAAAGAGAGAGGAGCCATTTGTTCTAATTAAAATTATTTCAGAGCTGAAATTAACCATAATGGCGACACTATCGCTATTCCCAACCAATCAAACAGGAGCAATTCCTGACCAATAAAAAATCTTTATTTGTGCTTACACAAGAGGGAGTAATAAAGTAGGCTCGGAAATAACTACTCAGGATTTTAGGTAAATATGGCCAGGATATAATCCAGACCTCAACATTCATTAAAGCCTCAATAATATTTTGATAGCACAAATTGAAGGTATAGTTTCACAGATACAGTTTCAGTTATATTCACAAGTTTTCTGTTCTGAGCTGACAAAATAAGACTTTTTTGACTGAAAATCTCATTTTTTTTAGGATGACTACTTATGGCTTTGATAATGTTATTATTATTTGGAAGGAAAACAAGAAATATTTACATTAAGTATGAGGTTAGTGCAACCTGTGTGTGTGTGTGTGTGTGTGTGTGTGTGTGTGTGTGTGTGTGTGTGTGTGTGCGCGCGCGCGCGCGCGCGCGCGTGTGGAATCATAGATGCAGATTTTGTGGCCAGAAGCTGCACAGCGTGGATGGAACTTGTGTCTGGGGGTGGCAATGCTGTTTCTACTGTTATGGCTATGTGGTAGGGTAGGAAAGATATAGAAGTTTTTTGTAAGGGTATAGTGGGAAGTGAGAGCTAGCATGGAGGGGGATGGCTCTTGGATGTCGGAGCTAACTTGAAGCACTTTGAATTGCCTTATTGCTGAATTGTGCTATATAAATAAACTTGACTAACTCTAACCTAGATTTCGTGGAACTGATTGTACGCAACACAGGTGAAGGGAGGTTCCCAAGGGAGGACTTGACAAACCCTATAATGTCCTGGCTCCTGCTGCCAATCAGTCTTCACGATTAAGTTGTTAGGGCCAATAGGGGGCCATGTGGTTTATTTTATTTATTTATTATTTATTTATTTTACAGGGACATTGCATATTGATAAACATAAATATGCCAGAGTTAGCCAAAAGGCTAATTTTCATCTGTTGTCCCTGGCCAGATTTTATAAAAGGCTCCCTAAAAAAACAAAACAAATTCAAACATCGCTAAAAGCTACAAAAACAAGTATTAGTAAAAGCACGTATCCAATAACCTATTAAAGTAAATGCAACGTGCACACAACAAGACAACATGTAACACTATATCCAATAAACACGTACAAATTACACAAGGCCACATATAAAACATTGAGTGAGCTATACCTGAAGCTCACCTCAACAGACAACTAACGCACGCAGGCCACATTCATTTAAAAAACAGGACACATTCACCAACAACCAGACACAAGGTGGCAGCAGTGAGTGAAACAGGTTTAGTGCTGGCAGATGTGGTTATCAATTAGCCAGTGTTTCAGATTTGAACTAAATGAACGATATGTGTTGCGCTCTCTGATAACTGTTGGGATGTTGTTCCATTCACGTGAGGCTGTAACAGAAAAGGCAGACTGACTAAAAACACACTTCCTTATAAGTAAGAATAATGCAGTCACCTCTTGAGACACCCCTCGTGAAGTGATATGTGTTTCGTATGCTTACAAACTCTCTGAGTGGGGGAGGGGCCAAACCATGTGTGATTTTATAAAGGAGGCATGCATTTTTTTGTTTAATCATGTTCTCCCAGCTCAGGAGGTTGTTTTTTTGAGGATTGAACAGTGGTGGAATTGCTTTGGTTTTTTTGTCTAAAACTTTTATTGTCTGTTTATATAAAGACTGTAGTGGTTTTAATGTGGTATGACTTGCCTGAGACTAGCTTGTCAAACAGTAGGTCATATATGAGAAAATCATTGAATGCATGTACATCTTGGCTGCTTCACTGGACATGGAGTTTTCTGATAAATTTGAAGTTGGCAAGGTTAAATTTAATACACAAGATTTCTGAGCATTTAGACCTCTAACCGCCGCCGGCGTCATATTGACGGCAGTTGAAAATGATACAGTTCCCTGGATTTATTTTTTATTAGTTATTGTTTCTATTTATAGACTTAATATATATGCGCGGGAATTTAACAAAGAGCGACAGATAGGTAGGATATACAAATAGATCGATAGAGACCATAGACAGATAGATACATGCTCATTCTTGAGCTGGCAAAGGAACAGAGAGAGGAACACCTGCGTGTCAAGGCCAGTCTGACGTCGGTGCCCACGGGGCCACAGCATCCACAAGAGCTGAGAAGGAGGCAGTGTCAGACAAACATGCACTGCAAGAAAAATATGACCATTGTCTCCTGCAAGGGGTGCAAGCGTCCTGTGAGTGGGAAGTGCACTGTAAAGGTTGAGCACTTTTGCCGCAGGTATGTGCCTTATGTGCCGCGGTGATGACCAAGGTGCCGATCGTTCATTTGTTCATCTGTTTGTTTGTTCGCCGCTGCATCTGTTATGGATTTCTGCAGTTATTTTTGTAGGCTATATAGTTTGTCATGCCCATAGATAGCCGTGTTTTTGTTGTTGTTGTTATTGGCGTGCGTGTGTTGTTCAATGATTTCCTCTATGTCGGGGAAAAAAACCCAGTTGCAGAGAGGAGAGGCAGCATCAGTGTTTATCACTTTATTTGCAGTGTTTTTATTAAAATGCATAGCGTAATATATCCAACAATACAACAGACTAAAAGTTATGTATGTTTCATTATTGTAGAATGTGCAAATGGGAGACGTGGAGCAGCAGTAGAAAACGGCGCACTAAAAAAGCTGACAGATATTGTAAATTGACATGCGACATTTAAAAGGTTACCAATCCTGCCTTATGCTGATAGTCTATTTGGTTTGTAGATAAAAGTAAGTTGTATTTAACTTCATCAAAAAAATGCATTATTTGTGTGCTTCTGAGCACAAACAATTACATTTGCATATGCCGTCTGAAAGATTGCTGCGGCGCTTGGAGGGGGGTCTAGAATGTTGGCGGTCCTAGTGTTAAACCATGCACATACAAAACTGTTTTGTCAGCATGCATTTGAATGTTAACCTCAGGACACACAGATGGCAGGTAATTTACATACAAGCAGAATAAAAGTGGGCCCAGTATAGATCCCTGCGGAATGCCAGTGGACAAGCAGAGGGCGTCAGATTGATAATTAAGTATTCGCACACTTTGAGAGTGGTTTGAGAGATATGATTCTACCCATTTAAGTGCATTAGCAGAGAAATTAAAGGTGAATAACTTAGATAGAAGAACCCTGTGATTTACACTGTCAAATGCTTTTCTGAGTTCCAGAAAGACAGCACCAACAATGCCATGGTTATCTAGCAGTGATTTGATTTTTTCAATGAAGAAGCAATTAGCTGTCTCTGTTGAGTGGTTGAATCTGAATCCAAACTGCATTGGATGCAGGTGATAAGAGCTGTTGTTCAGGTGATGTATAATTTGCTCAGCTGCCCATTTCTCTGCAACTTTAGACATAATAGGAAGAATACTGATGGGATTATAATTGCAGGGTGAATGGGGATCACCAGATTTGTAAATTGGTGAAATAACGGCAGATTTCCACACCCTTGGGAATTCACCCTGTTGAGAGATTAATGATTTTGGTGATGGGTTTGGCTAATGCTGAACCTTAACCATTGTTGTGTCCATCCCAAAATCATCTTTTGCTTTTGATGGCTTGAGGGATCTAATAATTTCTGTGATCTTTGATTCACTAACAATACTAAAATGGAAAGCTGGCTCTGTTTTGTTTGCCAAGCACAGATTAACCTGCTTAGCTCTGTGCAATAGTTGCTACAGAATCGACAAAGTATCGATTAAGAGCTCCAGCTACTTGAGCTGGGTCCTTAGTCAGTTGGGTTGCTAAAACTAGTATTGTCACTAGTTGCTGTGGCAACTAATTGCCATTTGGTAGCTTATCAGTTGGGCATAGGGAAGTAATGCGATGAGGGGTTTCTTCACTGAGCGTTTATCCTTACATAAGGGCACAAGCATCTTGTGTTTATTTAATAGAAATATAGGACAGTGGATAGAGAATGGAAACCAGGGAGAGAGCGTGGGGAATGACATGCTTGAAAGGGGCCAAGGGCTTGAATAGAACCCACGCTGACTGCTTTGAGGAATACACTGTCTCTACATGGAGCAGGCAAATTAACCCCTAGGCCAACCAGCACTCCTTAAAACCTCTGTTTTAACCTTCTAACAGAATTGTTATCCACACTGCAGTAATCACATATACTCTGGGTTTTTGTGTAGTGTTTTGGATATTAGTGGTTTGGATTTTTTTTGCAAATTATTGTCAGCATACCATAATCTTATTGCAGAAAATTACAGCCTTCTATTTAAGACCAAATACACCATTACTAGAGATTGAAATTGTGCTGAATGTGTTTGTTAAGTGTAAAGAGAGGAAGCCTAGGGTATGAGGTAACCTGAGGCCAGATTGAAAAGAGGAGAGAATTTGTGTTAGAAGGTAAAATGTCCCTTTATGTGTTGATCTTTGGGATGAGTAACACTCTCCCTCTGATAAAGGACCGGCACAAGCACGGATAAACCCCAAATAGCCATGCAACAGTCAGTGCTGAATGTGTAAAGTTTAATAAAAAAAATTGAAAAAGATTACACAAATTTAGTAGTGAAAATGCAGTTTCAAAAAAAGTCTGAATGCATGTATAGAACTTCCTGTTGTTGATTAAAAAAATGAGAACAAATGGGAGAGGCTTGTTTTATTTAGGATTCCTGTTGTCGCAAACAATGTTGCATACTGTGTTTTGATTTGCTTGATTTCATTTCAGTTCCTGTTCTTTTAAGGGCCATTCCTTGAATAAAGGAAAAAAGAACACTGATTGCAACATCATTCGTATGATCCAGCACTAAGGCATCACACTGAGTCCTTGATACTTCTACCACAATGACTATCATAATGGTTTTGAAAGCAATCTCTGGTAATGAGTCCTATTGAAAAGCCCTTTAAAACGACTGATTAGAAATGACTGATTTGGAGTCCAATAATTTTGTCCAAATAAACATTTTTACTGAGTTCCATCTGCCCCTCCCAGATTTTCTGTCTCTATACCTCCTGTTTTTACCTGTTGCTATCTTTCCCAACATTCTCCCTTTCTCAGTTTTCAAGTTTCAAGATGTGTTTCTGGGTGTTTCTTCTTCTCCCAGGCTCATCTCTGCCTTTCACCAGTGTATAAAGCAAACACCCTGATAACTGCAGTGGCTGAAATTGATGTGACATGTTTCAGATTTTTTTCCAGTCCTTTAATACTGCATCTTCCCTCCTCATCCCCGCCCTCTCTCTTTTCAATATCCCTGTGCATACTCCTCACTCACTTTCAGGGAGGTGAGCAATTCTAAAGCAAGCAAATGGATTCTATTCTGCAGGCTAGTTATTAAATTTGTTTGCAAATCTCTGCCCCCCTTGCCACTCACTGCCCCTCCCTCAACCTCCATCTCTTCACCCCTCCCTACTCTTCTTCCACAGTCCTTACTGTCATGAACATTCAGACCCATAAAATGCAATGAGAAATAGAGACAGGCTAATAGAGCAACAAAGAAATATGAACCATAAGCCTAAAAATAAAGAAAATAATTGAATACTCCTTATCCAAAACACATAGCACTTTTTCTTTTAATAATATGTTAGGTTGCTTTACTTTGTTTCTACTTGTCAAGTTTGCCTGTTTTTGCACACACACAATCAAGAACACAAGACATGATGGAATAAGTGACAGCAGTACTCAAAAAAGAGAGAGGGTCACCCTTAGTAAAACAAGATAAATTAAACCATAGACGAACAATGAAACAAGAGATAGCCACAAACATCCGATTCGATCCGAAGACCTTCAAAGTCCCCTTCATCCATATCAGTTTGAAGTTAAAACATTCTGTCCGCCATTGTCGGTTCTTCTCAGCTTTCTCCACAGAGCCTGTCAGCATAGCTTCCAAGCAAGATTGCGGACGTTGCTTTTAGATTCTGGGAGTGAGGTCCCACCCACGGACTTTCGAGATTAGAATCCATCATGATGTCTTCTTGTACTTAAAGGTCTAGTGAGGCCAACCGCAGGATAGGATATCTCCCTGATGGAGTTTAGACGCTGGTGTTAGTAGTGTTGAAGGAAGGATGCAGGATGTGAAAAGGAGTGGACTCCTGAGGAGCCAGACCGGCACAGTGTTGAGATGGATTGGGGTGAAGGAGGGTCACAGATCTCAAACTGAAATAAGAAATGTTCAGAGCAAGAGAAATAAAGAGAAGAGACTTTCAAATTTGACAGCAGCAGGATGGTTGGTCGATAGAGGTAGTGGCGAAATCTGGTTGGTTTAGTACTTAAAGAGTAAACACCACTAATCAGCTGATCACCTGAGCATGAAGACAGCGGGAGAGGTAGAGAGGGAGTGACATGAATGAATGAGTATGAAAAAGTATTACTGCTTGAACTTGTGCTGAGCTTCATTTATACAAAGGATATGTTGAAGGGCAGAGAAGAGGTTAAGGCACACAGACTAACAGCCTGTCACATGTGCCACAAGCATACACTGCAGACACAAACAAAGAGTATATGTATTCCACAAAACCCGAAAACCCACATACTGACATTTTAACCTGGACTATTTTCACTATTTCAAATGACAACCACACTAATAAAGATTGGTAAACAAGGGTAATACTCTAAATTTCCCAGACAATGAGCAGAGTGCAACAAAACGATTCCAAAGAAGCATCGTGTTGTTTATCAAGCTTACCAAGGCAGGGTGCACTGATAGGTAAGCACTATCAAAGAAAGGTTTGTAGCATATCAACAATAGTGCAGTTTAACACAATATTTAGCCCACTTGACAGCCAAGAGCTCTCGATTGAAGGCTAAGGCACTATGTATTGCTGGTATCTTTGATTATTTTTACATATTTATTCAATTCAATTTAATAATTCCACATTAGCTTCCCGGATTCTGTCAGATTATGACATTTACAGCCTAACAAAAGCATGATAAATGACAATAATGTGAAAGACAGGAGTTTTCTTCATTAATACTCATCAATAATGCATTATATTTAAGACTATTAAAAGTGCAAGGTTTCTTTTTTTTTCTTTCCTTTTTGGCCCTCAACCAAAGTAGGCATGTCCCTGACTAAGGATTTACATAATCGGACCTAATTTGTCAGATGTTGCCTATAGTCAACTGACGGTCAAAAGCTTTGTTGTTGTGTTTTTGCGCTCATTGATCCATATTCTTGTCTGAGTTAAACCACATAATTAAACTATTTGTCATGTAGATATGGAATAACAATTAATTCTATGATAGGACTTGATCCATAGTTTTTTTCACTCATTCAGTCTCCAAAAATGTGACATTATAGCGATATAACAAAGAAGGCACACACACTCACAGCTCAGTGTAAGCGGTTCCTATTTTAGAAAGCCTTAACAACATATCACACTACAATTGGCGATCTAACAATTAAGCATTGTGCACCCAAACAAAGTACCATTTGATACCAAAACCCGGGATCAAATCAGGGTCCTTTAGATCTTCAGTCTGACGCTCTCCCAACTGAGCTATTTCGGCACAAAAATATATACTGGACCAGAGGACAAACACTACATTCATGAGTAAAAGACAATGAGAAGAAACAGGTTTTTGCTGAATCATGGACAAGAATACTGTTTTACAAATCATGAACAACATGTTATACTACAATTGGCAAGGCGATCTCACAATCACAGCGTTGTGCACCCAAACAAAGTACCATTTGATGTTGAAACCCGGGATCGAGCCAGGGACCTTCAGGTCTTCTGTCTGACGCTCTCCCTACTGACTATTTTCTTCACAAAGGGGTGTACTGGACCAGTGGACAAACACAATATTCATGAGTAAAAGACATTGAGAAGAAAAAGGTTTTCCCTGAATCGTGGTCAAAAATCCTATTTTACAAATCATTGACAACATGTTACACTACAATTGGCAAGGTGATCTAACAATCAAAGCGTTGTGCACCCAGACAAAGTACCATTTGTTGCCAAAACCCAGGATTGAACCAGGGATCTTCAGATCTTCAGTCTGACGTTCTCCCAACTGAGCTATTTCGGCACAAAGTGGTATTCTGGACCAGTGGACAAACATAATATTCATGAGTAGAAGACAATGAGAAGAAATAGGTGTTTACTGAATCATGGACAAGGTTCCTATTTTAGAAATCACTTACTATAATTGGCAAGGCGATCTAACAATTACAGCGTTGTGCACCCAAACAAAGTACCATTTGTTGCCGAAACAGGGACCTTCAGATCTTCAGTCTGACGCTCTCCAAACTGAGCTATTTCGGCACAAAGAAGTATACTGGACCAGAGGACAAACACAATATTCATGAGTAAAAGACATTGAGAAGAAAGACATTTTCGCTGAATCATGGACAAGGTTCCTATTTTACAAATCATTAACAACATGTTACACTACAATTGGCAAGGCGATCTAACAATCAAAGCGTTGTGCACCCAAACAAAGTACTATTTCTTGCCAAAACCCGAGCTTGAACCAGGGACCTTCAGATCTTCAGTCTGACACTCTCCCAACTGAGCTATTTCGGCACGAAGTGGTCTTCTGGACCAGTGGACAAACATAATATTCCTGAGTAAAAGACTTTGAGAAGAAACAGGTTTTTACTGAATCATGGGCAAGGTTCCTATTTTAGAAATCACTTGGTATAATTGGCTAGGCAATTTAACAATCACAGCGTTGTGCACCCAAACAAAGTACCATTCGATGTCGAAAACCACGATCAAACCAGGGACCTTCAGATCTTCAGTCTGACGCTCTCCCTACTGACTATTTTCTTCACAAAGGGGTATACTGGACCAGTGGACAAACACAATATTCATGAGTAGAAGACATTGAGAAGAAAAAGGTTTTCACTGAATCGTGGACAAGAATCCTATTTTACAAATCATTAACAACATGTTACACTACAATTGGCAAGGTGATCTAACAATCAAAGCGTTGTGCACCCAAAAAGAGTACCATTTGATGCTGTAACCCAGGTTCTTCAGATCTTCAGTCTGACGCTCTCCCAACTGAGCTATTTCTTCATAAAGAGGTATACTGGACCAGTAGACAAACACTATATTCATGAGTAAAATACATTGAGAAGAAAGACATTTTTGCTGAATCATGGACAAGAATCCTATTTTACAAATCATTAACAACATGTTACACTACAATTGGCAAGGTGATCTAACAATCACAGCGTTGTGCACCCAAACAAAGTACCAGTCGATGTCGAAACCCGGGATCGAGTCAGGGACCTTCAGATCTTCAGTCTGATGTGCTCCCAACTGAGTTATTTTTGCACAAAGTGCTATTCTGGACCAGTGGACAATCCTAATATTCATGAGTAAAAGACAATGAAAAGAAACAGGTGTTTACTGAATCATGGACAAGGTTCCTATTTTTGAAATCACTTACTATAATTGTCAAGGTGATCTAACAATCACAGTGTTGTGAACCCAAACAAAGTACCATTTGATGTCGAAACCCGGGATTGAACCAGGGACCTTCAAATCTTCAGTCTGGGGGAAAACTGGACCAGTGGACAAACACAATATTCATGAGTAAAAGACATTGAGAAGAAACAGGTTTTCCCTGAATCGTGGCCAAGAATCTTATTTTACAAATCATTAACAACATGTTACACTACAATTGGCAAGGCGATCTAACAATCAAAGTGTTGTGCACCCAAACAAAGTACCATTTGTTGCCGAAACCTGGGATTGAACCAGGGAACTTCAGATCTTCAGTCTGACGCTCTCCCAACTGAGCTATTTTGGTACAAAGTGGTATACTGGACCAGTGGACAAACATAATATTCATGAGTAAAAGACTTTGAGAAGAATCAGGTTTTTACTGAATCATGGACAAGAATCCTATTTTACAAATCATTAACAACATGTTACATTACAATTGGTAAGGTGATCTAACAATCAAAGCGTTGTGCACCCAAACAAAGCACTATTTGTTGCCGAAACCCGGGATTGAACCAGGGACCTTCAGATCTTCAGTCTGACGCTCTCCCAAATTAGCTATTTCGGCACAAAGAAGTATACTGGACCAGAGGACAAACACAATATTCATGAGTAAAAGACATTGAGAAGAAAGACGTTTTTGCTGAATCATGGACAAGAATCCTATTTTACAAATCATTAACAACATGTTACACTACAATTGGCAAGGCGATCTAACAATCAAAGTGTTGTGCACCCAAACAAAGTACCATTTGTTGCTGAAACCCGGGATCAAAACAGGGACCTTCAGATCTTCAGTCTGACGCTCTCCCAAATTAGCTATTTCGGCACAAAGTGGTATGCTGGACCAGAGGACAAACACTATATTCATGAGTAAAAGACATTGAGAAGAAAGATGTTTTTGCTCAATCATGGACAAGAATCCTATTTTACAAATCATTAACAACATGTTACACTACAATTGGCAAGGTGATCTAACAATCAAAGCGTTGTGCACCCAAAAAGAGTACCATTTGATGCTGTAACCCAGGTTCTTCAGATCTTCAGTCTGACGCTCTCCCAACTGAGCTATTTCTTCACGAAGAGGTATACTGGACCAGTAGACAAACACTATATTCATGAGTAAAATACATTGAGAAGAAAGACATTTTTGCTGAATCATGGACAAGAATCCTATTTTACAAATCATTAACAACATGTTACACTACAATTGGCAAGGTGATCTAACAATCACAGCGTTGTGCACCCAAACAAAGTACCATTCGATGTCGAAACCCGGGATCGAGCCAGGGACTTTCAGATCTTCAGTCTGACGTGCTCCCAACTGAGTTATTTTTGCACAAAGTGCTATTCTGGACCAGTGGACAATCCTAATATTCATGAGTAAAAGACAATGAAAAGAAACAGGTGTTTACTGAATCATGGACAAGGTTCCTATTTTTGAAATCACTTACTATAATTGTCAAGGTGATCTAACAATCACAGTGTTGTGAACCCAAACAAAGTACCATTTGATGTCGAAACCCGGGATTGAACCAGGGACCTTCAAATCTTCAGTCTGGGGGAAAACTGGACCAGTGGACAAACACAATATTCATGAGTAAAAGACATTGAGAAGAAACAGGTTTTCCCTGAATCGTGGACAAGAATCCTATTTTACAAATCATTAACAACATGTTACACTACAATTGGCAAGGCGATCTAACAATCAAAGCGTTGTGCACCCAAACAAAGTACCATTTGTTGCCGAAACCTGGGATTGAACCAGGGAACTTCAGATCTTCAGACTGACGCTCTCCCAACTAAGCTATTTTGGTACAAAGTGGTATACTGGACCAGTGGACAAACATAATATTCATGAGTAAAAGACTTTGAGAAGAATCAGGTTTTTACTGAATCATGGACAAGAATCCTATTTTACAAATCATTAACAACATGTTACATTACAATTGGTAAGGTGATCTAACAATCAAAGCGTTGTGCACCCAAACAAAGCACTATTTGTTGCCGAAACCCGGGATTGAACCAGGGACCTTCAGATCTTCAGTCTGACGCTCTCCCAAATTAGCTATTTCGGCACAAAGAAGTATACTGGACCAGAGGACAAACACAATATTCATGAGTAAAAGACATTGAGAAGAAAGACGTTTTTGCTGAATCATGGACAAGAATCCTATTTTACAAATCATTAACAACATGTTACACTACAATTGGCAAGGCGATCTAACAATCAAAGTGTTGTGCACCCAAACAAAGTACCATTTGTTGCTGAAACCCGGGATCAAAACAGGGACCTTCAGATCTTCAGTCTGACGCTCTCCCAAATTAGCTATTTCGGCACAAAGTGGTATGCTGGACCAGTGGACAAACATAATATTCATGAGTAAAAGACTTTGAGAAGAAACAGGTCTTTACTGAATCATGGACAAGGTTCCTATTTTAGAAATCACTTACTATAATTGTCAAGGCGATCTAACAATCACAGCGTTGTGCACCCAAAAAGAGTACCATTCGATGCTGAAACCCAGGTCCTTCAGATCTTCAGTCTGACGCTCTCCCAACTGAGATATTTCTTCACAAAGAGGTATACTGGACCAGTAGACAAACACAATATTCATGAGTAAAAGACAATGAGAAGAAACAGGTTTTTGCTGAATCATGGACAAGAATCCTATTTTACAAATCATTAACAACATGCTACACTCCAATTGGCAAGGTGATCTAACAATCAAAGCGTTGTGCACCCAAACAAAGTACCATTCGATGTCGAAACCCGCAATTGAAACAGGGACCTTCAGATCTTGAGTCTGACACTCTCCCTACCCACTATTTTCTTCACAAAGGGGTATACTGGACCAGTGGACAAACACAATATTCATGAGTAAAAGACATTGAGAAGAAAAAGGTTCTTGCTGAATCGTGGACAAGAATCCTATTTTACAAATCATTAACAACATGTTACACTACAATTGGCAAGGCGATCTAACAATCAAAGAGTTGTGCACCCAAACAAAGTACCATTTGTTGCCGAAACCCGGGATCGAACGAGGGACCTTCAGATCTTCAGTCTGACGCTCTCCGAACTGAGCTATTTCGGCACAAAGAAGTATACTGGACCAGAGGATAAACACAATATTCATGAGTAAAAGCCTTTGAGAAGAAACAAGTTTTTACTGAATCAAGAGCAAGGTTCCTATTTTTGAAATCACTTACTATAATTGGCAAGGCAATCTAACAATCACAGTGTTGTGTGTTTGTTTTTCGTTTCTTCTCAAAAGTTAAGTGGTTTTGACATAAGTCATCTAATTGTTTTAGATATAAGACTTTACTTACTAAAAAATAACAAATATTATTGTAATATTATTTTTATATTACTGTGTCAAATTGCTAAGAAATAAGTCAAATGTAAGAATTGGAGCAGAAGCACACACATTTATTGAAATATTTCAATTAAAAAATCTAAAAACATTTAAATAAAAGGCACATTTCACATTTTAGGACATTTCCTTTAAACAAAATAATGATATATTTGGTGTTTTAGCCTCTAGCCTCAAACAGACTAATGCTGTAGATTGAATCTGAATCTCTGAACTTGAGATTTTACACCTGCAGCAGACTCTGTGAGTCAAGACTGTCTACAACGAGTGGGACACTCGAGTCCAGCTGTGGGTGATTTTCCGAGCAGTATCTACAGCGTGTTTACATGGACGGGACAGTACACACTCCTTATTTGAATGCCATGTAAGCATTTTAAAAAACTAAAATGTGAAGAGACAGACAGGACGGGGCAGACAGAAGGGGAGAACAATGAATCATCATTTATTCTCGGCCCTTTTCCTCCTCATTTCTTCCAGCCACTGCTTCAGTGGCATCCCTGCGAAAGTGGGGCAATAAATGTATCCATGAAATTGCCTGTCGCCACTGTCTTTGTTCCGGGGCTGATGGCATTTGCTGCACTTATTATGTTCCACCTGACGATTGTAGGGCCACGGGGCAGGGGGTGGAGGGGGAAGAGGGCCAGCAGGGGCGATAGGCCTGGGAGAGGGGACAGCCAACATTGACAAATTTGATACACGTTTTTGTAGAATTGTGACATGAGAATAAGAGCAGTGATGAGGAATTGTACCTTCTTTGTGGAGTCCAGCTTCAGGATGGAGCCAAAGGTAGATGTAATGCTGGCTTTGATGTGCTCCAGCCTGCTTAAGATGTCCCGCCCGTAGACCGCCAGCATCCACTTATAGGTGGGAATGGCCACAGGCTCAGGCGGGTCCTGAAACACCACAGGGAACAGGCTGGGCCGGCCCACAAAGTCAGAGCATGCCCCGAGGTACTGGCAGAGGCGCTGCAGCCACTCCTCGCTGTGGTTTTCCCTCAGCTGCTTCACCAAGCGAGACGGGCTGTTGCCCAGGGTCCTCTCCCGCAGGAAGCGGATGACCCGAAGGTCACAAGCATATCTGTATTAAAAGAAAGGGAAGAGACAGAGACATTGAGACAAACACAAAAAGACAGTCCAACCTCTTATATCAGTCTGTTTCAATTACAGACAATTTTCAAATAAACAATGTAACACAATAATATGTATTCTCATTAACATTTTTTTGTACATGCTTACAGTGGTGTCTTTATACTCACTTCTGAGTCAGGATGAGCCTGAATTCGAGCCGGTGAGCCAGGTCAAGCTGGTCCAGGATGGTCTTGCTGCTGGACAGGTAGTTGGTTTTGCAACCAATGCTGTTGCACCTGAGGGTCTCTGTGACCATCAGGTAGTACCTGTCCACGTCAAGGACCTGACGGGCTCTCTTGTGGGTACCGTATCCCACCAGCTGCTTCCCACACACAGGACAGGTTAGCCTGACCTTCCACAAGTGGTACGGCATCCACACAAGCAGGCGATGATTAAAAAAGCGCTCTGGAGTGGGGGCCTGATGGTAGATGAGCGCTGGCCCGGGTGGCTCGTACCACAGCTTCAGGTCGGTCCGTAGTCGCTGGTTTCTCCACAGAGCTGCAGAGATCCATCTCTGGTCCTGGAGGGGGATGGTCTTTCTCATCTTCACTGGCAGCCAGGGTAGGTCAGGGCCAGGGGCAGCCAACACATCCTCCGCTGACATATTGCTGAGAGGATCAGGACCAGGAGTGGTAGAGGAGGCACAGACAGGAGGGTCTGAGGAGGCACTGGAGGGAGCAGCTGTTACAACCTAATAATAAACAAATTATGTACAGAAAGACACACACAAATAAAACATTAACACATCATAAATCACTGAACTGCTTAGGTTAGGGTTTGATGTTTGGCAACAACAACAAAAAATTATCAATAGGATTCTTACAGCGGCAGTGGCTGGGGGGATTATTGAGGCTGATGACACAGGAGAGGGGGGAAGAGAGAAAGGGGAGGTGGTCCTAATATATTTTCTGGGACTCTGGGCAGGGGATGATGTCCTCCCTGATGTTGGTGTTGCAGTGTCGATGTTTGTGGTGGCACTGGGGGACGTACTAATAAGGGGCTGAGAGAGAAACAGGAGGAAATACAGGCTAATGAATATCTACAAACTCATGTATCACTACTAAGCATAATAAATCATTGTGTCATAATAAGACATGATAAAGCATTTAACCAAGGAGAAATTATGTCACAAGCAATACTATAAATCAAATGTATGCCTAGAGTGTCACCATACTGTACCTTTGCAGGCTTCCTAGCCACAGTTAAATTTGGCTTCAAAGCAGCACCATGCGACCCGCCAAACCGTGGTTTTGTAAACTGAAAGAAAATTAATGTAATCTTACAGGATGCATGATCATGTTATTTATTCTGTAAAACATAGAAGTCAGTAGTTAAGAGTCATTGGGTAAAAATCACAAACAGAATAAAGATTTACCATAGCCAGATTCAAAGCAGGCCTCTGCACAGGTCCAGCAAATGTTGATGCTGAGGAGGCAGCAGCAGCGCTTGAAGGACCTTGCCCTTGACCAGTGCCGATAGTGGTACGGGGAAATGGGGTGACAGGGACTGAGCTGGAATGCTAAAGATGTACAGAGACTTTTGAAGTCATTTCAAGCAAACGACACAACAACAAAAATGTGCACACAACAATTTGATGTTAGTTTAAAAATACCTTCTTAGTGTGGAAACCACAGCCACATGTCTGTGGGGTTCAGGGGACAAACACAATATTCATGACTAAAAGACATTGAGAAGAAAGACGTTTTCGCTGAATCATGGACAAGAATCCTATTTTACAAATCAATAACAACATGTTACACTACAATTGGCAAGGCGATCTAACAATCAAAGCGTTGTGCACCCAAACAAAGTACCATTTGTTGCCAAAACCCTGGATCGAACCAGGGACCTTCATATCTTCAGTCTGACACTCTCCCAACTGAGCTATTTAAGCACAAAGTGGTATTCTGGACCAGTGGACAAAGATAATATTCATGAGTAAAAGACTTTGAGAAGAAACAGGTTTTTACTGAATCATGGACAAGGATCCTATTTTAGAAATCACTTACTATAATTGGCAAGGCGATCGAACAATCAAAGCGTTGTGCACCCAAAAAAAGTACCATTTGATGCCGAAACCCGGGACCTTCAGATCTTCAGTCTGACGCGCTCCCAACTGAGCTACTTCTTCACAAAAAAGTATACTGGACCAGTGGACAAACACAATATTCATGAGTAAAAGACATTGGGAAGAATCAGGTTTTTGCTGAATCACGGACAAGGTTCCTATTTTAGAAATCACTTACTATAATTGGCAAGGGGATCTAAAAACCACTGCGTTGTGCACCCAAACAAAGTACCATTTGATGTTGAAACCAAGATCAAACCAGGGACCTTCAGATCGCCAGTCTGATGCTCTCCCAACTGAGCTATTTCGGCACAAAGAGGTATACTGGAAAAGAGGACAAACACAATATTCATGAGAAAAAGACAATGAGAAGAAACAGGTTTTTGCTGAATCATGGACAAGAATCCTATTCTACAAATCATTAACAACACGTTACACTACAATTGGCAAGGCGATCTAACAATCAAAGCGTTGTGAACCCAAACAAAGTACCATTTGTTGCCAAAACCCGGGATTGAACCAGGGACCTTCAGATCTTCAGTCTGACGCTCTCCCAACTGAGCTATTTCGGCACAAAGTGGTATGTAGGACCTGTGGACAAACATAATATTCCTGAGTAAAAGACTTTGAGAAGAAACAGGTTTTTACTGAATCATGGACAAGAATCCTATTTTACAAATCATTACACTACAATTAGCAAGGCGATCTAACAATCGAAGCGTTGTGCACTGAAACAAAATACCATTTGTTGCTGAAAGCCGGGATCAAACCAGGGACCTTCAGATCTTCAGTCTGACGCTCTCCCAACTGAGCTATTTCGGCACAAAGTGGTATACTGGACCAGAGGACAAACACAATATTCATGAGTAAAAGACTTTGAGAAGAAAGATGTTTTCGCTGAATCATGGACAAGAACCCTATTTTACAAATCATTAACAACATGTTACACTACAATTAACAAAGGGGATTGAACAATCAAAGCGTTGTGCACCCAAACAAAGTACCATCTGTTGCCGAAACCCGGGATTGAACCAGGGACCTTCAGATCTTCAGTCTGACGCTCTCCCAACTGAGCTATTTCGGCACAAAGAAGTATACTGGACCAGAGGACAAACACAATATTCATGAGTAAAAGACAATGAGAAGAAACAGGTTTTTGCTGAATCATGGACAAGGTTCCTATTTTAGAAATCACTTACTATTATTGTGAAGGCGATCTAACAATCACAGCGTTGTGCACCTAAAAATAGTACCATTTGATGCTGAAACCCGGGATCTTCAGATCTTCAGTCTGACGCTCTCCCAACTGAGCTATTTCTTCACGAAAAAAGTATACTGGACCAGTTTTAGAAATCACTTACTATAATTGGCAAGGCGATCTAACAATCACAGCGTTGTGCACCCAAAAAGAGTACCATTTGATGCTGAAACCTGGGTTCTTCAGCTCTTCAGTCTGACGCTCTCCCAACTGAGCTATTTTTTCACATGTTGGTATACTGGACCAGTAGCCAAACACTATATTCATGAGTAAAAGACTTTGAGAAGAAAGATGTTTTCGCTGAATCATGGACAAGAACCCTATTTCACAAATCATTAACAACATGTTACACTACAATTAACAAAGGGGATTGAACAATCAAAGCGTTGTGCACCCAAACAAAGTAGCATTTGTTGCCGAATCCCAGGATTGAACCAGGGACCTTCAGATCTTCAGTCTGACGCTCTCCCAACTGAGCTTTTTCGGCACGAAGTGGTATTCTGGACCAGTGGACAAACATAATATTCATGAGTAAAAGACTTTGAGAAGAAACAGGTTTTTACTGAATCATGGACAAGGTTCCTATTTTAGAAATCACTTACTATAATTGGCAAGGCGATCTAACAATCACAGCGTTGTGCACCTAAAAATAGTACCATTTGATGCTGAAACCCGGGATCTTCAGATCTTCAGTCTGACGCTCTCCCAACTGAGCTATTTCTTCACGAAAAAAGTATACTGGACCAGTTTTAGAAATCACTTACTATAATTGGCAAGGCGATCTAACAATCACAGCGATGTGCACCCAAAAAGAGTACCATTTGATGCTGAAACCTGGGTTCTTCAGCTCTTCAGTCTGACGCTCTCCCAACTGAGCTATTTTTTCACAAATTGGTATACTGGACCAGTAGCCAAACACTATATTCATGAGTAAAAGACTTTGAGAAGAAAGATGTTTTCGCTGAATCATGGACAAGAACCCTATTTTACAAATCATTAACAACATGTTACACTACAATTAACAAAGGGGACTGAACAATCAAAGCGTTGTGCACCCAAACAAAGTAACATCTGTTGCCGAAACCCGGGATCTTCAGAGCTTCAGTCTGACGCTCTCCCAACTGAGCTATTTCGGCACAAAGTGGTATACTGGACCAGTGCACAAACATAATATTCATGAGTAAAAGACTTTGAGTAGAAACAGGTTTTTACTGAATCATGGACAAGGTTCCTATTTTAGAAATTACTTACTATAATTGGCAAGGCGATCTAACAATCACAGCGTTGTGCACCCAAAAAGAGTACCATTTGATGCTGAAACCCTGGTTCTTCAGATCTTCAGTCTGACGCTCTCCCAACTGAGCTATTTCTTCACAAAGAGGTATACTGGACCAGTAGACAAACACTATATTCATGAGTAAAAGACAATGAGAAGAAACAGGTTTTTACTGAGTCATGGACAAGAATCCTATTTTACGAATCATTAACAACACGTTACACTACAATTGGCAAGGCGATCTAACAATTAAAGCATTGTGAACTCAAACAAAGTACCATTTGTTGCCGAAACTGGGGATTGAACAAGGGACCTTCAGATCTTCAGTCTGACGCTCTCCCAACTGAGCTATTTCTTCACGAAAAAAGTATACTGGACCAGTGGACAAACATAATATTCATGAGTAAAAGACATTGGGAAGAAGCAGGTTTTTTCTGAATCATGGACAAGGTTCCTATTTTAGAAATCACTTACTATAATTGGCAAGGCGATCTAACAATCACAGCGTTGTGCACCCAAAAAGAGTACCATTTGATGCTGAAACCAGGGTTCTTCGGCTCTTCAGTCTGACGCTCTCCCAACTGAGCTATTTCGGCACAAAGTGGTATACTGGACCACAGGACAAACACAATATTCATGAGTGAAAGACAATGAGAAGAAACAGGTTTTTGCTGAATCACGGACAAGAATTGTATTTTACAAATCGTTAACAACATGTTACAGTACAATTGGCAAGGCGATCTAACAATCAAAGCGTTGTGCACTCAAACAAAGTAGCATTTGTTGCCGAAACCCAGGATTGAACCAGGGACCTTCAGATCTTCAGTCTGACGCTCTCCCAACTGAGCTATTTCGGCACAAAGTGGTATACTGGACCAGAGGACAAACACAATATTCATGAGTAAAAGACTTTGAGAAGAAAGATGTTTTCGCTGAATCATGGACAAGAACCCTATTTTACAAATCATTAACAACATGTTACACTACAATTAACAAAGGGGATTGAACAATCAAAGCGTTGTGCACCCAAACAAAGTACCATCTGTTGCCGAAACCCGGGATTGAACCAGGGACCTTCAGATCTTCAGTCTGACGCTCTCCCAACTGAGCTATTTCGGCACAAAGTGGTATACTGGACCAGAGGACAAACACAATATTCATGAGTAAAAGACAATGAGAAGAAACAGGTTTTTGCTGAATCATGGACAAGGTTCCAATTTTAGAAATCACTTACTATTATTGTGAAGGCGATCTAACAATCACAGCGTTGTGCACCTAAAAATAGTACCATTTGATGCTGAAACCCGGGATCTTCAGATCTTCAGTCTGACGCTCTCCCAACTGAGCTATTTCTTCACGAAAAAAGTATACTGGACCAGTTTTAGAAATCACTTACTATAATTGGCAAGGCGATCTAACAATCACAGCGTTGTGCACCCAAAAAGAGTACCATTTGATGCTGAAACCTGGGTTCTTCAGCTCTTCAGTCTGACGCTCTCCCAACTGAGCTATTTTTTCACATGTTGGTATACTGGACCAGTAGCCAAACACTATATTCATGAGTAAAAGACTTTGAGAAGAAAGATGTTTTCGCTGAATCATGGACAAGAACCCTATTTCACAAATCATTAACAACATGTTACACTACAATTAACAAAGGGGATTGAACAATCAAAGCGTTGTGCACCCAAACAAAGTAGCATTTGTTGCTGAAACCCAGGATCAAACCAGGGACCTTCAGATCTTCAGTCTGACGCTCTCCCAACTGAGCTTTTTCGGCACGAAGTGGTATTCTGGACCAGTGGACAAACATAATATTCATGAGTAAAAGACTTTGAGAAGAAACAGGTTTTTACTGAATCATGGACAAGGTTCCTATTTTAGAAATCACTTACTATAATTGGCAAGGCGATCTAACAATCACAGCGTTGTGCACCTAAAAATAGTACCATTTGATGCTGAAACCCGGGATCTTCAGATCTTCAGTCTGACGCTCTCCCAACTGAGCTATTTCTTCACGAAAAAAGTATACTGGACCAGTTTTAGAAATCACTTACTATAATTGGCAAGGCGATCTAACAATCACAGCGTTGTGCACCCAAAAAGAGTACCATTTGATGCTGAAACCTGGGTTCTTCAGCTCTTCAGTCTGACGCTCTCCCAACTGAGCTATTTTTTCACAAATTGGTATACTGGACCAGTAGCCAAACACTATATTCATGAGTAAAAGACTTTGAGAAGAAAGATGTTTTCGCTGAATCATGGACAAGAACCCTATTTTACAAATCATTAACAACATGTTACACTACAATTAACAAAGGGGACTGAACAATCAAAGCGTTGTGCACCCAAACAAAGTAACATCTGTTGCCGAAACCCGGGATCTTCAGAGCTTCAGTCTGACGCTCTCCCAACTGAGCTATTTCGGCACAAAGTGGTATACTGGACCAGTGCACAAACATAATATTCATGAGTAAAAGACTTTGAGTAGAAACAGGTTTTTACTGAATCATGGACAAGGTTCCTATTTTAGAAATTACTTACTATAATTGGCAAGGCGATCTAACAATCACAGCGTTGTGCACCCAAAAAGAGTACCACTTGATGCTGAAACCCTGGTTCTTCAGATCTTCAGTCTGACGCTCTCCCAACTGAGCTATTTCTTCACAAAGAGGTATACTGGACCAGTAGACAAACACTATATTCATGAGTAAAAGACAATGAGAAGAAACAGGTTTTTACTGAGTCATGGACAAGAATCCTATTTTACGAATCATTAACAACACGTTACACTACAATTGGCAAGGCGATCTAACAATTAAAGCATTGTGAACTCAAACAAAGTACCATTTGTTGCCGAAACTGGGGATTGAACAAGGGACCTTCAGATCTTCAGTCTGACGCTCTCCCAACTGAGCTATTTCTTCACGAAAAAAGTATACTGGACCAGTGGACAAACATAATATTCATGAGTAAAAGACATTGGGAAGAAGCAGGTTTTTTCTGAATCATGGACAAGGTTCCTATTTTAGAAATCACTTACTATAATTGGCAAGGCGATCTAACAATCACAGCGTTGTGCACCCAAAAAGAGTACCATTTGATGCTGAAACCAGGGTTCTTCGGCTCTTCAGTCTGACGCTCTCCCAACTGAGCTATTTCGGCACAAAGTGGTATACTGGACCACAGGACAAACACAATATTCATGAGTGAAAGACAATGAGAAGAAACAGGTTTTTGCTGAATCACGGACAAGAATTGTATTTTACAAATCGTTAACAACATGTTACAGTACAATTGGCAAGGCGATCTAACAATCAAAGCGTTGTGCACTCAAACAAAGTAGCATTTGTTGCCGAAACCCAGGATTGAACCAGGGACCTTCAGATCTTCAGTCTGACGCTCTCCCAACTGAGCTATTTCGGCACAAAGTGGTATACTGGACCAGAGGACAAACACAATATTCATGAGTAAAAGACTTTGAGAAGAAAGATGTTTTCGCTGAATCATGGACAAGAACCCTATTTCACAAATCATTAACAACATGTTACACTACAATTAACAAAGGGGATTGAACAATCAAAGCGTTGTGCACCCAAACAAAGTAGCATTTGTTGCCGAAACCCAGGATCAAACCAGGGACCTTCAGATCTTCAGTCTGACGCTCTCCCAACTGAGCTTTTTCGGCACGAAGTGGTATTCTGGACCAGTGGACAAACATAATATTCATGAGTAAAAGACTTTGAGAAGAAACAGGTTTTTACTGAATCATGGACAAGGTTCCTATTTTAGAAATCACTTACTATAATTGGCAAGGCGATCTAACAATCACAGCGTTGTGCACCTAAAAATAGTACCATTTGATGCTGAAACCCGGGATCTTCAGATCTTCAGTCTGACGCTCTCCCAACTGAGCTATTTCTTCACGAAAAAAGTATACTGGACCAGTTTTAGAAATCACTTACTATAATTGGCAAGGCGATCTAACAATCACAGCGTTGTGCACCCAAAAAGAGTACCATTTGATGCTGAAACCTGGGTTCTTCAGCTCTTCAGTCTGACGCTCTCCCAACTGAGCTATTTTTTCACAAATTGGTATACTGGACCAGTAGCCAAACACTATATTCATGAGTAAAAGACTTTGAGAAGAAAGATGTTTTCGCTGAATCATGGACAAGAACCCTATTTTACAAATCATTAACAACATGTTACACTACAATTAACAAAGGGGATTGAACAATCAAAGCGTTGTGCACCCAAACAAAGTAACATCTGATGCTGAAACCCGGGATTGAACCAGGGACCTTCAGATCTTCAGTCTGACGCTCTCCCAACTGAGCTATTTCGGCACAAAGTGGTATTCTGGACCAGTGCACAAACATAATATTCATGAGTAAAAGACTTTGAGAAGAAACAGGTTTTTACTGAATCATGGACAAGGTTCCTATTTTAGAAATCACTGACTATAATTGGCAAGGCGATCTAACAATCACAGCATTGTGCACCCAAAAAGAGTACCATTTGATGCTGAAACCCTGGTTCTTCAGATCTTCAGTCTGACGCTCTCCCAACTGAGCTATTTTGGCACAAAGTGGTATACTGGACCAGAGGACAAACACAATATTCATGAGTAAAAGACAATGAGAAGAAACAGGTTTTTGCTGAAGCATGGACAAGAATCATATTTCACAAATCATTAACAACATGTTACAGTACAATTAGCAAGGCGATCTAACAATCAAAGCGTTGTGCACTCAAACAAAGCAGCATTTGTTGCCGAAAGCCGGGATTGAACCAGGGACCTTCAGATCTTCAGTCTGATGCTCTCCCAACTGAGCTATTTTGGCACAAAGAGTTATCCTGGACCAGTGGACAAACATAATATTCATGAGTAAAAGACTTTGAGAAGAAACAGGTTTTTACTGAATCATGGACAAGAATCCTATTTCACAAATCATTAACAACATGTTACACTGCAATTGGCAAGGCGATCTAACAATCAGAGCGTTGTGCACTCAAATAAAGTAGCATTTGTTGCCGAAACCCGGGATTGAACCAGGGACCTTCAAATCTTCAGTCTGACGCTCTCCCAACTGAGCTATTTCGGCACAAAGTGGCATTCTGGACCAGTGGACAAACATAATATTCATGAGTAAAAGACTTTGAGAAGAAACAGGTTTTTACTGAATCATGGACAAGGTTCCTATTTTAGAAATCACTTACTATAATTGGCATGGCGATCTAACAATCACAGCGTTGTGCACCCAAAAAGAGTACCATTTGATGCTGAAACCCGGGTTCTTCAGCTCTTCAGTCTGACGCTCTCCCAACTGAGCCATTTTTTCACAAATTGGTATACTGGACCAGTAGCCAAACACTATATTCATGAGTAAAAGACAATGAGAAGAAACAGGTTTTTACTGAATCATGGACAAGAATCCTATTTCACAAATCATTAACAACATGTTACACTACAATTGGCAAGGCGATCTAACAATCAAAGCGTTGTGCACTCAAACAAAGTAGCATTTGTTGCCGAAACACGGGATCGAATCAGGGACCTTCAGAGCTTCAGTCTGACGCTCTCCCAACTGAGCTTTTTCGGCACGAAGTGGTATTCTGGACCAGTGGACAAACATAATATTCATGAGTAAAAGACTTTGAGAAGAAACAGGTTTTTACTGAATCATGGACAAGGTTCCTATTTTAGAAATCACTTACTATAATTGGCAAGGCGATCTAACAATCACAGCGTTGTGCACCTAAAAATAGTACCATTTGATGCTGAAACCCGGGATCTTCAGATCTTCAGTCTGACGCTCTCCCAACTGAGCTATTTCTTCACGAAAAAAGTATACTGGACCAGTTTTAGAAATCACTTACTATAATTGGCAAGGCGATCTAACAATCACAGCGTTGTGCACCCAAAAAGAGTACCATTTGATGCTGAAACCTGGGTTCTTCAGCTCTTCAGTCTGACGCTCTCCCAACTGAGCTATTTTTTCACAAATTGGTATACTGGACCAGTAGCCAAACACTATATTCATGAGTAAAAGACTTTGAGAAGAAAGATGTTTTCGCTGAATCATGGACAAGAACCCTATTTTACAAATCATTAACAACATGTTACACTACAATTAACAAAGGGGATTGAACAATCAAAGCGTTGTGCACCCAAACAAAGTAACATCTGTTGCCGAAACCCGGGATTGAACCAGGGACCTTCAGATCTTCAGTCTGACGCTCTCCCAACTGAGCTATTTTGGCACAAAGTGGTATACTGGACCAGAGGACAAACACAATATTCATGAGTAAAAGACTTTGAGAAGAAACAGGTTTTTGCTGAATCATGGACAAGAACCCTATTTCACAAATCATTAACAACATGTTACACTACAATTAACAAAGGGGATTGAACAATCAAAGCGTTGTGCACCCAAACAAAGTAACATCTGTTGCCGAAACCCGGGATTGAACCAGGGACCTTCAGATCTTCAGTCTGACGCTCTCCCAACTGAGCTATTTCGGCACAAAGTGGTATTCTGGACCAGTGCACAAACATAATATTCATGAGTAAAAGACTTTGAGAAGAAACAGGTTTTTACTGAATCATGGACAAGGTTCCTATTTTAGAAATCACTGACTATAATTGGCAAGGCGATCTAACAATCACAGCATTGTGCACCCAAAAAGAGTACCATTTGATGCTGAAACCCTGGTTCTTCAGATCTTCAGTCTGACGCTCTCCCAACTGAGCTATTTTGGCACAAAGTGGTATACTGGACCAGAGGACAAACACAATATTCATGAGTAAAAGACTTTGAGAAGAAACAGGTTTTTACTGAATCATGGACAAGAATCCTATTTCACAAATCATTAACAACATGTTACACTGCAATTGGCAAGGCGATCTAACAATCAGAGCGTTGTGCACTCAAATAAAGTAGCATTTGTTGCCGAAACCCGGGATTGAACCAGGGACCTTCAGATCTTCAGTCTGACGCTCTCCCAACTGAGCTATTTCGGCACAAAGTGGCATTCTGGACCAGTGGACAAACATAATATTCATGAGTAAAAGACTTTGAGAAGAAACAGGTTTTTACTGAATCATGGACAAGGTTCCTATTTTAGAAATCACTGACTATAATTGGCATGGCGATCTAACAATCACAGCGTTGTGCACCCAAAAAGAGTACCATTTGATGCTGAAACCCGGGTTCTTCAGCTCTTCAGTCTGACGCTCTCCCAACTGAGCCATTTTTTCACAAATTGGTATACTGGACCAGTAGCCAAACACTATATTCATGAGTAAAAGACAATGAGAAGAAACAGGTTTTTACTGAATCATGGACAAGAATCCTATTTCACAAATCATTAACAACATGTTACACTACAATTGGCAAGGCGATCTAACAATCAAAGCGTTGTGCACTCAAACAAAGTAGCATTTGTTGCCGAAACCCGGGATCGAATCAGGGACCTTCAGAGCTTCAGTCTGACGCTCTCCCAACTGAGCTTTTTCGGCACGAAGTGGTATTCTGGACCAGTGGACAAACATAATATTCATGAGTAAAAGACTTTGAGAAGAAACAGGTTTTTACTGAATCATGGACAAGGTTCCTATTTTAGAAATCACTTACTATAATTGGCAAGGCGATCTAACAATCACAGCGTTGTGCACCTAAAAATAGTACCATTTGATGCTGAAACCCGGGATCTTCAGATCTTCAGTCTGACGCTCTCCCAACTGAGCTATTTCTTCACGAAAAAAGTATACTGGACCAGTTTTAGAAATCACTTACTATAATTGGCAAGGCGATCTAACAATCACAGCGTTGTGCACCCAAAAAGAGTACCATTTGATGCTGAAACCTGGGTTCTTCAGCTCTTCAGTCTGACGCTCTCCCAACTGAGCTATTTTTTCACAAATTGGTATACTGGACCAGTAGACAAACACTAAATTCATGAGTAAAAGACAATGAGAAGAAACAGGTTTTCACTGAGTCATGGACAAGAATCCTATTTTACGAATCATTAACAACACGTTACAACACGTTGGTATACTGACGCTCTCCCAACTGAGCTATTTCGGCACAAAGTGGCATTCTGGACCAGTGGACAAACATAATATTCATGAGTAAAAGACTTTGAGAAGAAACAGGTTTTTACTGAATCATGGACAAGAATCCTATTTCACAAATCATTAACAACATGTTACACTGCAATTGGCAAGGCGATCTAACAATCAGAGCGTTGTGCACTCAAATAAAGTAGCATTTGTTGCCGAAACCCGGGATTGAACCAGGGACCTTCAGATCTTCAGTCTGACGCTCTCCCAACTGAGCTATTTCGGCACAAAGTGGCATTCTGGACCAGTGGACAAACATAATATTCATGAGTAAAAGACTTTGAGAAGAAACAGGTTTTTACTGAATCATGGACAAGGTTCCTATTTTAGAAATCACTTACTATAATTGGCATGGCGATCTAACAATCACAGCGTTGTGCACCCAAAAAGAGTACCATTTGATGCTGAAACCCGGGTTCTTCAGCTCTTCAGTCTGACGCTCTCCCAACTGAGCCATTTTTTCACAAATTGGTATACTGGACCAGTAGCCAAACACTATATTCATGAGTAAAAGACAATGAGAAGAAACAGGTTTTTACTGAATCATGGACAAGAATCCTATTTCACAAATCATTAACAACATGTTACACTACAATTGGCAAGGCGATCTAACAATCAAAGCGTTGTGCACTCAAACAAAGTAGCATTTGTTGCCGAAACACGGGATCGAATCAGGGACCTTCAGAGCTTCAGTCTGACGCTCTCCCAACTGAGCTTTTTCGGCACGAAGTGGTATTCTGGACCAGTGGACAAACATAATATTCATGAGTAAAAGACTTTGAGAAGAAACAGGTTTTTACTGAATCATGGACAAGGTTCCTATTTTAGAAATCACTTACTATAATTGGCAAGGCGATCTAACAATCACAGCGTTGTGCACCTAAAAATAGTACCATTTGATGCTGAAACCCGGGATCTTCAGATCTTCAGTCTGACGCTCTCCCAACTGAGCTATTTCTTCACGAAAAAAGTATACTGGACCAGTTTTAGAAATCACTTACTATAATTGGCAAGGCGATCTAACAATCACAGCGTTGTGCACCCAAAAAGAGTACCATTTGATGCTGAAACCTGGGTTCTTCAGCTCTTCAGTCTGACGCTCTCCCAACTGAGCTATTTTTTCACAAATTGGTATACTGGACCAGTAGCCAAACACTATATTCATGAGTAAAAGACTTTGAGAAGAAAGATGTTTTCGCTGAATCATGGACAAGAACCCTATTTTACAAATCATTAACAACATGTTACACTACAATTAACAAAGGGGATTGAACAATCAAAGCGTTGTGCACCCAAACAAAGTAACATCTGTTGCCGAAACCCGGGATTGAACCAGGGACCTTCAGATCTTCAGTCTGACGCTCTCCCAACTGAGCTATTTCGGCACAAAGTGGTATTCTGGACCAGTGCACAAACATAATATTCATGAGTAAAAGACTTTGAGTAGAAACAGGTTTTTACTGAATCATGGACAAGGTTCCTATTTTAGAAATTACTTACTATAATTGGCAAGGCGATCTAACAATCACAGCGTTGTGCACCCAAAAAGAGTACCATTTGATGCTGAAACCCTGGTTCTTCAGATCTTCAGTCTGACGCTCTCCCAACTGAGCTATTTCTTCACAAAGAGGTATACTGGACCAGTAGACAAACACTAAATTCATGAGTAAAAGACAATGAGAAGAAACAGGTTTTCACTGAGTCATGGACAAGAATCCTATTTTACGAATCATTAACAACACGTTACACTACAATTGGCAAGGCGATCTAACAATTAAAGCGTTGTGAACTCAAACAAAGTACCATTTGTTGCCGAAACTGGGGATTGAACAAGGGACCTTCAGATCTTCAGTCTGACGCTCTCCCAACTGAGCTATTTCTTCACGGAAAAAAGTATACTGGACCAGTGGACAAACACAATATTCATGAGTAAAAGACTTTGAGTAGAAACAGGTTTTTACTGAATCATGGACAAGGTTCCTATTTTAGAAATTACTTACTATAATTGGCAAGGCGATCTAACAATCACAGCGTTGTGCACCCAAAAAGAGTACCATTTGATGCTGAAACCCTGGTTCTTCAGATCTTCAGTCTGACGCTCTCCCAACTGAGCTATTTCTTCACAAAGAGGTATACTGGACCAGTAGACAAACACTAAATTCATGAGTAAAAGACAATGAGAAGAAACAGGTTTTCACTGAGTCATGGACAAGAATCCTATTTTACGAATCATTAACAACACGTTACACTACAATTGGCAAGGCGATCTAACAATTAAAGCGTTGTGAACTCAAACAAAGTACCATTTGTTGCCGAAACTGGGGATTGAACAAGGGACCTTCAGATCTTCAGTCTGACGCTCTCCCAACTGAGCTATTTCTTCACGAAAAAAGTATACTGGACCAGTGGACAAACACAATATTCATGAGTAAAAGACATTGGGAAGAAGCAGGTTTTTACTGAATCATGGACAAGGTTCCTATTTTAGAAATCACTTACTATAATTGGCAAGGCGATCTAACAATCACAGCGTTGTGCACCCAAAAAGAGTACCATTTGGTGCTGAAACCAGGGTTCTTCAGCTCGTCAGTCTGACGCTCTCCCAACTGAGCTATTTCGGCACAAAGTGATATACTGGACCACAGGACAAACACAATATTCATGAGTAAAAGACAATGAGAAGAAACAGGTTTTTGCTGAATCACGGACAAGAATCGTATTTTACAAATCGTTAACAACATGTTACAGTACAATTGGCAAGGCGATCTAACAATCAAAGCGTTGTGCACTCAAACAAAGTAGCATTCGTTGCCGAAACCCGGGATTGAACCAGGGACCTTCAGTCTGACGCTCTCCCAACTGAGCTATTTTGGCACAAAGTGGTATACTGGACCAGAGGACAAACACAATATTCATGAGTAAAAGACTTTGAGAAGAAACAGGTTTTTGCTGAATCATGGACAAGAACCCTATTTCACAAATCATTAACAACATGTTACACTACAATTAACAAAGGGGATTGAACAATCAAAGCGTTGTGCACCCAAACAAAGTAACATCTGTTGCCGAAACCCGGGATTGAACCAGGGACCTTCAGATCTTCAGTCTGACGCTCTCCCAACTGAGCTATTTCGGCACAAAGTGGTATTCTGGACCAGTGCACAAACATAATATTCATGAGTAAAAGACTTTGAGAAGAAACAGGTTTTTACTGAATCATGGACAAGGTTCCTATTTTAGAAATCACTGACTATAATTGGCAAGGCGATCTAACAATCACAGCATTGTGCACCCAAAAAGAGTACCATTTGATGCTGAAACCCTGGTTCTTCAGATCTTCAGTCTGACGCTCTCCCAACTGAGCTATTTTGGCACAAAGTGGTATACTGGACCAGAGGACAAACACAATATTCATGAGTAAAAGACTTTGAGAAGAAACAGGTTTTTACTGAATCATGGACAAGAATCCTATTTCACAAATCATTAACAACATGTTACACTGCAATTGGCAAGGCGATCTAACAATCAGAGCGTTGTGCACTCAAATAAAGTAGCATTTGTTGCCGAAACCCGGGATTGAACCAGGGACCTTCAGATCTTCAGTCTGACGCTCTCCCAACTGAGCTATTTCGGCACAAAGTGGCATTCTGGACCAGTGGACAAACATAATATTCATGAGTAAAAGACTTTGAGAAGAAACAGGTTTTTACTGAATCATGGACAAGGTTCCTATTTTAGAAATCACTGACTATAATTGGCATGGCGATCTAACAATCACAGCGTTGTGCACCCAAAAAGAGTACCATTTGATGCTGAAACCCGGGTTCTTCAGCTCTTCAGTCTGACGCTCTCCCAACTGAGCCATTTTTTCACAAATTGGTATACTGGACCAGTAGCCAAACACTATATTCATGAGTAAAAGACAATGAGAAGAAACAGGTTTTTACTGAATCATGGACAAGAATCCTATTTCACAAATCATTAACAACATGTTACACTACAATTGGCAAGGCGATCTAACAATCAAAGCGTTGTGCACTCAAACAAAGTAGCATTTGTTGCCGAAACCCGGGATCGAATCAGGGACCTTCAGAGCTTCAGTCTGACGCTCTCCCAACTGAGCTTTTTCGGCACGAAGTGGTATTCTGGACCAGTGGACAAACATAATATTCATGAGTAAAAGACTTTGAGAAGAAACAGGTTTTTACTGAATCATGGACAAGGTTCCTATTTTAGAAATCACTTACTATAATTGGCAAGGCGATCTAACAATCACAGCGTTGTGCACCTAAAAATAGTACCATTTGATGCTGAAACCCGGGATCTTCAGATCTTCAGTCTGACGCTCTCCCAACTGAGCTATTTCTTCACGAAAAAAGTATACTGGACCAGTTTTAGAAATCACTTACTATAATTGGCAAGGCGATCTAACAATCACAGCGTTGTGCACCCAAAAAGAGTACCATTTGATGCTGAAACCTGGGTTCTTCAGCTCTTCAGTCTGACGCTCTCCCAACTGAGCTATTTTTTCACAAATTGGTATACTGGACCAGTAGCCAAACACTATATTCATGAGTAAAAGACTTTGAGAAGAAAGATGTTTTCGCTGAATCATGGACAAGAACCCTATTTTACAAATCATTAACAACATGTTACACTACAATTAACAAAGGGGATTGAACAATCAAAGCGTTGTGCACTCAAACAAAGTAACATCTGTTGCCGAAACCCGGGATTGAACCAGGGACCTTCAGATCTTCAGTCTGACGCTCTCCCAACTGAGCTATTTCGGCACAAAGTGGTATTCTGGACCAGTGCACAAACATAATATTCATGAGTAAAAGACTTTGAGTAGAAACAGGTTTTTACTGAATCATGGACAAGGTTCCTATTTTAGAAATTACTTACTATAATTGGCAAGGCGATCTAACAATCACAGCGTTGTGCACCCAAAAAGAGTACCATTTGATGCTGAAACCCTGGTTCTTCAGATCTTCAGTCTGACGCTCTCCCAACTGAGCTATTTCTTCACAAAGAGGTATACTGGACCAGTAGACAAACACTAAATTCATGAGTAAAAGACAATGAGAAGAAACAGGTTTTCACTGAGTCATGGACAAGAATCCTATTTTACGAATCATTAACAACACGTTACACTACAATTGGCAAGGCGATCTAACAATTAAAGCGTTGTGAACTCAAACAAAGTACCATTTGTTGCCGAAACTGGGGATTGAACAAGGGACCTTCAGATCTTCAGTCTGACGCTCTCCCAACTGAGCTATTTCTTCACGAAAAAAGTATACTGGACCAGTGGACAAACACAATATTCATGAGTAAAAGACATTGGGAAGAAGCAGGTTTTTACTGAATCATGGACAAGGTTCCTATTTTAGAAATCACTTACTATAATTGGCAAGGCGATCTAACAATCACAGCGTTGTGCACCCAAAAAGAGTACCATTTGATGCTGAAACCAGGGTTCTTCAGCTCGTCAGTCTGACGCTCTCCCAACTGAGCTATTTCGGCACAAAGTGATATACTGGACCACAGGACAAACACAATATTCATGAGTAAAAGACAATGAGAAGAAACAGGTTTTTGCTGAATCACGGACAAGAATCGTATTTTACAAATCGTTAACAACATGTTACAGTACAATTGGCAAGGCGATCTAACAATCAAAGCGTTGTGCACTCAAACAAAGTAGCATTTGTTGCCGAAACCCGGGATTGAACCAGGGACCTTCAGATCTTCAGTCTGATGCTCTCCCAACTGAGCTATTTTGGCACAAAGTGGTATACTGGACCAGAGGACAAACACAATATTCATGAGTAAAAGACTTTGAGAAGAAACAGGTTTTTGCTGAATCATGGACAAGAACCCTATTTCACAAATCATTAACAACATGTTACACTACAATTAACAAAGGGGATTGAACAATCAAAGCGTTGTGCACCCAAACAAAGTACCGAAACCCGGGATTGAACCAGGGACCTTTAGATCTTCAGTCTGACGCTCTCCCAACTGAGCTATTTTGGCACAAAGTGGCATTCTGGACCAGTGGACAAACATAATATTCATGAGTAAAAGACTTTGAGAAGAAACAGGTTTTTACTGAATCATGGACAAGGTTCCTATTTTAGAAATTACTTACTATAATTGGCAAGGCGATCTAACAATCACAGCGTTGTGCACCCAAAAAGAGTACCATTTGATGCTGAAACCCTGGTTCTTCAGATCTTCAGTCTGACGCTCTCCCAACTGAGCTATTTCTTCACAAAGAGGTATACTGGACCAGTAGACAAACACTATATTCATGAGTAGAAGACAATGAGAAGAAACAGGTTTTAACTGAATCATGGACAAGAATCCTATTTTACAAATCATTAACAACACGTTACACTACAATTGGCAAGGCGATCTAACAATCAAAGTGTTGTGCACTCAAACAAAGTAGCATTTGTTGCCGAACCCTGGGATCGAACCAGGGACCTTCAGATCTTCAGTCTGACGCTCTCCCAACTGAGCTATTTTGGCACAAAGTGGTATACTGGACCAGTGGACAAACACAATATTCATGAGTAAAAGACAATGAGAAGAAACAGGTTTTTGCTGAATCATGGACAAGAATCATATTTCACAAATCATTAACAACATGTTACACTGCAATTGGCAAGGCGATCTAACAATCAAAGCGTTGTGCACTCAAACAAAGTAGCATTTGTTGCCGAAACCCGGGATTGAACCAGGGACCTTCAGATCTTCAGTCTGACGCTCTCCCAACTGAGCTATTTCGGCACAAAGTGGTATACTGGACCAGAGGACAAACACAATATTCATGAGTAAAAGACTTTGAGAAGAAAGATGTTTTCGCTGAATCATGGACAAGAACCCTATTTTACAAATCATTAACAACATGTTACACTACAATTAACAAAGGGGATTGAACAATCAAAGCGTTGTGCACCCAAACAAAGTACCATCTGTTGCCGAAACCCGGGATTGAACCAGGGACCTTCAGATCTTCAGTCTGACGCTCTCCCAACTGAGCTATTTCGGCACAAAGTGGTATTCTGGACCAGTGCACAAACATAATATTCATGAGTAAAAGACTTTGAGTAGAAACAGGTTTTTACTGAATCATGGACAAGGTTCCTATTTTAGAAATTACTTACTATAATTGGCAAGGCGATCTAACAATCACAGCGTTGTGCACCCAAAAAGAGTACCATTTGATGCTGAAACCCTGGTTCTTCAGATCTTCAGTCTGACGCTCTCCCAACTGAGCTATTTCTTCACAAAGAGGTATACTGGACCAGTAGACAAACACTAAATTCATGAGTAAAAGACAATGAGAAGAAACAGGTTTTCACTGAGTCATGGACAAGAATCCTATTTTACGAATCATTAACAACACGTTACACTACAATTGGCAAGGCGATCTAACAATTAAAGCGTTGTGAACTCAAACAAAGTACCATTTGTTGCCGAAACTGGGGATTGAACAAGGGACCTTCAGATCTTCAGTCTGACGCTCTCCCAACTGAGCTATTTCTTCACGAAAAAAGTATACTGGACCAGTGGACAAACACAATATTCATGAGTAAAAGACATTGGGAAGAAGCAGGTTTTTACTGAATCATGGACAAGGTTCCTATTTTAGAAATCACTTACTATAATTGGCAAGGCGATCTAACAATCACAGCGTTGTGCACCCAAAAAGAGTACCATTTGATGCTGAAACCAGGGTTCTTCAGCTCGTCAGTCTGACGCTCTCCCAACTGAGCTATTTCGGCACAAAGTGATATACTGGACCACAGGACAAACACAATATTCATGAGTAAAAGACAATGAGAAGAAACAGGTTTTTGCTGAATCACGGACAAGAATCGTATTTTACAAATCGTTAACAACATGTTACAGTACAATTGGCAAGGCGATCTAACAATCAAAGCGTTGTGCACTCAAACAAAGTAGCATTTGTTGCCGAAACCCGGGATTGAACCAGGGACCTTCAGATCTTCAGTCTGATGCTCTCCCAACTGAGCTATTTTGGCACAAAGTGGTATACTGGACCAGAGGACAAACACAATATTCATGAGTAAAAGACTTTGAGAAGAAACAGGTTTTTGCTGAATCATGGACAAGAACCCTATTTCACAAATCATTAACAACATGTTACACTACAATTAACAAAGGGGATTGAACAATCAAAGCGTTGTGCACCCAAACAAAGTACCGAAACCCGGGATTGAACCAGGGACCTTTAGATCTTCAGTCTGACGCTCTCCCAACTGAGCTATTTTGGCACAAAGTGGCATTCTGGACCAGTGGACAAACATAATATTCATGAGTAAAAGACTTTGAGAAGAAACAGGTTTTTACTGAATCATGGACAAGGTTCCTATTTTAGAAATTACTTACTATAATTGGCAAGGCGATCTAACAATCACAGCGTTGTGCACCCAAAAAGAGTACCATTTGATGCTGAAACCCTGGTTCTTCAGATCTTCAGTCTGACGCTCTCCCAACTGAGCTATTTCTTCACAAAGAGGTATACTGGACCAGTAGACAAACACTATATTCATGAGTAGAAGACAATGAGAAGAAACAGGTTTTAACTGAATCATGGACAAGAATCCTATTTTACAAATCATTAACAACACGTTACACTACAATTGGCAAGGCGATCTAACAATCAAAGTGTTGTGCACTCAAACAAAGTAGCATTTGTTGCTGAACCCTGGGATCGAACCAGGGACCTTCAGATCTTCAGTCTGACGCTCTCCCAACTGAGCTATTTTGGCACAAAGTGGTATACTGGACCAGTGGACAAACACAATATTCATGAGTAAAAGACAATGAGAAGAAACAGGTTTTTGCTGAATCATGGACAAGAATCATATTTCACAAATCATTAACAACATGTTACACTGCAATTGGCAAGGCGATCTAACAATCAAAGCGTTGTGCACTCAAACAAAGTAGCATTTGTTGCCGAAACCCGGGATTGAACCAGGGACCTTCAGATCTTCAGTCTGACGCTCTCCCAACTGAGCTATTTCGGCACAAAGTGGTATACTGGACCAGAGGACAAACACAATATTCATGAGTAAAAGACTTTGAGAAGAAAGATGTTTTCGCTGAATCATGGACAAGAACCCTATTTTACAAATCATTAACAACATGTTACACTACAATTAACAAAGGGGATTGAACAATCAAAGCGTTGTGCACCCAAACAAAGTACCATCTGTTGCCGAAACCCGGGATTGAACCAGGGACCTTCAGATCTTCAGTCTGACGCTCTCCCAACTGAGCTATTTCGGCACAAAGAAGTATACTGGACCAGAGGACAAACACAATATTCATGAGTAAAAGACAATGAGAAGAAACAGGTTTTTGCTGAATCATGGACAAGGTTCCTATTTTAGAAATCACTTACTATTATTGTGAAGGCGATCTAACAATCACAGCGTTGTGCACCTAAAAATAGTACCATTTGATGCTGAAACCCGGGATCTTCAGATCTTCAGTCTGACGCTCTCCCAACTGAGCTATTTCTTCACGAAAAAAGTATACTGGACCAGTTTTAGAAATCACTTACTATAATTGGCAAGGCGATCTAACAATCACAGCGTTGTGCACCCAAAAAGAGTACCATTTGATGCTGAAACCTGGGTTCTTCAGCTCTTCAGTCTGACGCTCTCCCAACTGAGCTATTTTTTCACATGTTGGTATACTGGACCAGTAGCCAAACACTATATTCATGAGTAAAAGACTTTGAGAAGAAAGATGTTTTCGCTGAATCATGGACAAGAACCCTATTTTACAAATCATTAACAACATGTTACACTACAATTAACAAAGGGGATTGAACAATCAAAGCGTTGTGCACCCAAACAAAGTAACATCTGTTGCCGAAACCCGGGATTGAACCAGGGACCTTCAGATCTTCAGTCTGACGCTCTCCCAACTGAGCTATTTCGGCACAAAGTGGTATTCTGGACCAGTGCACAAACATAATATTCATGTAAAAGACTTTGAGAAGAAACAGGTTTTTACTGAATCATGGACAAGGTTCCTATTTTAGAAATCACTGACTATAATTGGCAAGGCGATCTAACAATCACAGCATTGTGCACCCAAAAAGAGTACCATTTGATGCTGAAACCCTGGTTCTTCAGATCTTCAGTCTGACGCTCTCCCAACTGAGCTATTTTGGCACAAAGTGGTATACTGGACCAGAGGACAAACACAATATTCATGAGTAAAAGACAATGAGAAGAAACAGGTTTTTGCTGAAGCATGGACAAGAATCATATTTCACAAATCATTAACAACATGTTACAGTACAATTAGCAAGGCGATCTAACAATCAAAGCGTTGTGCACTCAAACAAAGCAGCATTTGTTGCCGAAAGTCGGGATTGAACCAGGGACCTTCAGATCTTCAGTCTGATGCTCTCCCAACTGAGCTATTTTGGCACAAAGAGTTATCCTGGACCAGTGGACAAACATAATATTCATGAGTAAAAGACTTTGAGAAGAAACAGGTTTTTACTGAATCATGGACAAGAATCCTATTTCACAAATCATTAACAACATGTTACACTGCAATTGGCAAGGCGATCTAACAATCAGAGTGTTGTGCACTCAAATAAAGTAGCATTTGTTGCCGAAACCCGGGATTGAACCAGGGACCTTCAGATCTTCAGTCTGACGCTCTCCCAACTGAGCTATTTCGGCACAAAGTGGCATTCTGGACCAGTGGACAAACATAATATTCATGAGTAAAAGACTTTGAGAAGAAACAGGTTTTTACTGAATCATGGACAAGGTTCCTATTTTAGAAATCACTTACTATAATTGGCATGGCGATCTAACAATCACAGCGTTGTGCACCCAAAAAGAGTACCATTTGATGCTGAAACCCGGGTTCTTCAGCTCTTCAGTCTGACGCTCTCCCAACTGAGCCATTTTTTCACAAATTGGTATACTGGACCAGTAGCCAAACACTATATTCATGAGTAAAAGACAATGAGAAGAAACAGGTTTTTACTGAATCATGGACAAGAATCCTATTTCACAAATCATTAACAACATGTTACACTACAATTAGCAAAGGGGATTGAACAATCAAAGCGTTGTGCACCCAAACAAAGTACCATTTGTTGCCGAAACCCGGGATTGAACCAGGGCCCTTCAGATCTTCAGTCTGACGCTCTCCCAACTGAGCTATTTCGGCACAAAGTGGCATTCGGGACCAGTGGACAAACATAATATTCATGAGTAAAAGACTTTGAGAAGAAACAGGTTTTTACTGAATCATGGACAAGGTTCCTATTTTAGAAATCACTTACTATAATTGGCAAGGCGATCTAACAATCACAGCGTTGTGCACCTAAAAATAGTACCATTTGATGCTGAAACCCGGGATCTTCAGATCTTCAGTCTGATGCTCTCCCAACTGAGCTATTTCTTCACGAAAAAAGTATACTGGACCAGTTTTAGAAATCACTTACTATAATTGGCAAGGCGATCTAACAATCACAGCGTTGTGCACCCAAAAAGAGTACCATTTGATGCTGAAACCTGGGTTCTTCAGCTCTTCAGTCTGACGCTCTCCCAACTGAGCTATTTTTTCACAAATTGGTATACTGGACCAGTAGCCAAACACTATATTCATGAGTAAAAGACTTTGAGAAGAAAGATGTTTTCGCTGAATCATGGACAAGAACCCTATTTTACAAATCATTAACAACATGTTACACTACAATTAACAAAGGGGATTGAACAATCAAAGCGTTGTGCACCCAAACAAAGTAACATCTGTTGCCAAAACCCGGGATTGAACCAGGGACCTTCAGATCTTCAGTCTGACGCTCTCCCAACTGAGCTATTTCGGCACAAAGTGGTATTCTGGACCAGTGCACAAACATAATATTCATGAGTAAAACACTTTGAGTAGAAACAGGTTTTTACTGAATCATGGACAAGGTTCCTATTTTAGAAATTACTTACTATAGTTGGCAAGGCAATCTAACAATCACAGCGTTGTGCACCCAAAAAGAGTACCATTTGATGCTGAAACCCTGGTTCTTCAGATCTTCAGTCTGACGCTCTCCCAACTGAGCTATTTCTTCACAAAGAGGTATACTGGACCAGTAGACAAACACTATATTCATGAGTAAAAGACAATGAGAAGAAACAGGTTTTTACTGAGTCATGGACAAGAATCCTTTTTTACGAATCATTAACAACAAGTTACACTACAATTGGCAAGGCGATCTAACAATTAAAGCGTTGTGAACTCAAACAAAGTACCATTTGTTGCCGAAACTGGGGATTGAACAAGGGACCTTCAGATCTTCAGTCTGACGCTCTCCCAACTGAGCTATTTCTTCACGAAAAAAGTATACTGGACCAGTGGACAAACACAATATTCATGAGTAAAAGACATTGGGAAGAAGCAGGTTTTTACTGAATCATGGACAAGGTTCCTATTTTAGAAATCACTTACTATAATTGGCAAGGCGATCTAACAATCACAGCGTTGTGCACCCAAAAAGAGTACCATTTGATGCTGAAACCAGGGTTCTTCAGCTCGTCAGTCTGACGCTCTCCCAACTGAGCTATTTCGGCACAAAGTGGTATACTGGACCAGAGGACAAACACAATATTCATGAGTAAAAGACAATGAGAAGAAACAGGTTTTTGCTGAATCATGGACAAGAATCATATTTCACAAATCATTAACAACATGTTACACTGCAATTGGCAAGGCGATCTAACAATCAGAGCGTTGTGCACTCAAATAAAGTAGCATTAGTTGCCGAAACCCGGGACCGAAACAGGGACCTTCAGATCTTCAGTCTGATGCTCTCCCAACTGAGCTATTTCGGCACAAAGTTGTATACCGGACCAGAGGACAAACACAATATTCATGAGTAAAAGACTTTGAGAAGAAAGATGTTTTTGCTGAATCATGGACAAGAACCCTATTTTACAAATCATTAACAACATGTTACACTACAATTAACAAAGGGGATTGAACAATCAAAGCGTTGTGCACCCAAACAAAGTACCATTTGTTGCCGAAACCCGGGATTGAACCAGGGACCTTCAGATCTTCAGTCTGACGCTCTCCCAACTGAGCTATTTCGGCACAAAGTGGCATTCGGGACCAGTGGACAAACATAATATTCATGAGTAAAAGACTTTGAGAAGAAACAGGTTTTTACTGAATCATGGACAAGGTTCCTATTTTAGAAATCACTTACTATAATTGGCAAGGCGATCTAACAATCACAGCGTTGTGCACCCAAAAAGAGTACCATTTGATGCTGAAACCCGGGTTCTTCAGCTCTTCAGTCTGACGCTCTCCCAACTGAGCCATTTTTTCACAAATTGGTATACTGGACCAGTAGCCAAACACTATATTCATGAGTAAAAGACAATGAGAAGAAACAGGTTTTTACTGAATCATGGACAAGAATCCTATTTCACAAATCATTAACAACATGTTACACTACAATTGGCAAGGCGATCTAACAATCAAAGCGTTGTGCACTCAAACAAAGTAGCATTTGTTGCCGAAACCCAGGATCGAATCAGGGACCTTCAGAGCTTCAGTCTGACGCTCTCCCAACTGAGCTTTTTCGGCACGAAGTGGTATTCTGGACCAGTGGACAAACATAATATTCATGAGTAAAAGACTTTGAGAAGAAACAGGTTTTTACTGAATCATGGACAAGGTTCCTATTTTAGAAATCACTTACTATAATTGGCAAGGCGATCTAACAATCACAGCGTTGTGCACCTAAAAATAGTACCATTTGATGCTGAAACCCGGGATCTTCAGATCTTCAGTCTGACGCTCTCCCAACTGAGCTATTTCTTCACGAAAAAAGTATACTGGACCAGTTTTAGAAATCACTTACTATAATTGGCAAGGCGATCTAACAATCACAGCGTTGTGCACCCAAAAAGAGTACCATTTGATGCTGAAACCTGGGTTCTTCAGCTCTTCAGTCTGACGCTCTCCCAACTGAGCTATTTTTTCACAAATTGGTATACTGGACCAGTAGCCAAACACTATATTCATGAGTAAAAGACAATGAGAAGAAACAGGTTTTTGCTGAAGCATGGACAAGAATCATATTTCACAAATCATTAACAACATGTTACAGTACAATTAGCAAGGCGATCTAACAATCAAAGCGTTGTGCACTCAAACAAAGCAGCATTTGTTGCCGAAAGCCGGGATTGAACCAGGGACCTTCAGATCTTCAGTCTGATGCTCTCCCAACTGAGCTATTTTGGCACAAAGAGTTATCCTGGACCAGTGGACAAACATAATATTCATGAGTAAAAGACTTTGAGAAGAAACAGGTTTTTACTGAATCATGGACAAGAATCCTATTTCACAAATCATTAACAACATGTTACACTGCAATTGGCAAGGCGATCTAACAATCAGAGTGTTGTGCACTCAAATAAAGTAGCATTTGTTGCCGAAACCCGGGATTGAACCAGGGACCTTCAGATCTTCAGTCTGACGCTCTCCCAACTGAGCTATTTCGGCACAAAGTGGCATTCTGGACCAGTGGACAAACATAATATTCATGAGTAAAAGACTTTGAGAAGAAACAGGTTTTTACTGAATCATGGACAAGGTTCCTATTTTAGAAATCACTTACTATAATTGGCATGGCGATCTAACAATCACAGCGTTGTGCACCCAAAAAGAGTACCATTTGATGCTGAATCCCGGGTTCTTCAGCTCTTCAGTCTGACGCTCTCCCAACTGAGCCATTTTTTCACAAATTGGTATACTGGACCAGTAGCCAAACACTATATTCATGAGTAAAAGACAATGAGAAGAAACAGGTTTTTACTGAATCATGGACAAGAATCCTATTTCACAAATCATTAACAACATGTTACACTACAATTAGCAAAGGGGATTGAACAATCAAAGCGTTGTGCACCCAAACAAAGTACCATTTGTTGCCGAAACCCGGGATTGAACCAGGGCCCTTCAGATCTTCAGTCTGACGCTCTCCCAACTGAGCTATTTCGGCACAAAGTGGCATTCGGGACCAGTGGACAAACATAATATTCATGAGTAAAAGACTTTGAGAAGAAACAGGTTTTTACTGAATCATGGACAAGGTTCCTATTTTAGAAATCACTTACTATAATTGGCAAGGCGATCTAACAATCACAGCGTTGTGCACCTAAAAATAGTACCATTTGATGCTGAAACCCGGGATCTTCAGATCTTCAGTCTGATGCTCTCCCAACTGAGCTATTTCTTCACGAAAAAAGTATACTGGACCAGTTTTAGAAATCACTTACTATAATTGGCAAGGCGATCTAACAATCACAGCGTTGTGCACCCAAAAAGAGTACCATTTGATGCTGAAACCTGGGTTCTTCAGCTCTTCAGTCTGACGCTCTCCCAACTGAGCTATTTTTTCACAAATTGGTATACTGGACCAGTAGCCAAACACTATATTCATGAGTAAAAGACTTTGAGAAGAAAGATGTTTTCGCTGAATCATGGACAAGAACCCTATTTTACAAATCATTAACAACATGTTACACTACAATTAACAAAGGGGATTGAACAATCAAAGCGTTGTGCACCCAAACAAAGTAACATCTGTTGCCAAAACCCGGGATTGAACCAGGGACCTTCAGATCTTCAGTCTGACGCTCTCCCAACTGAGCTATTTCGGCACAAAGTGGTATTCTGGACCAGTGCACAAACATAATATTCATGAGTAAAACACTTTGAGTAGAAACAGGTTTTTACTGAATCATGGACAAGGTTCCTATTTTAGAAATTACTTACTATAGTTGGCAAGGCAATCTAACAATCACAGCGTTGTGCACCCAAAAAGAGTACCATTTGATGCTGAAACCCTGGTTCTTCAGATCTTCAGTCTGACGCTCTCCCAACTGAGCTATTTCTTCACAAAGAGGTATACTGGACCAGTAGACAAACACTATATTCATGAGTAAAAGACAATGAGAAGAAACAGGTTTTTACTGAGTCATGGACAAGAATCCTTTTTTACGAATCATTAACAACAAGTTACACTACAATTGGCAAGGCGATCTAACAATTAAAGCGTTGTGAACTCAAACAAAGTACCATTTGTTGCCGAAACTGGGGATTGAACAAGGGACCTTCAGATCTTCAGTCTGACGCTCTCCCAACTGAGCTATTTCTTCACGAAAAAAGTATACTGGACCAGTGGACAAACACAATATTCATGAGTAAAAGACATTGGGAAGAAGCAGGTTTTTACTGAATCATGGACAAGGTTCCTATTTTAGAAATCACTTACTATAATTGGCAAGGCGATCTAACAATCACAGCGTTGTGCACCCAAAAAGAGTACCATTTGATGCTGAAACCAGGGTTCTTCAGCTCGTCAGTCTGACGCTCTCCCAACTGAGCTATTTCGGCACAAAGTGGTATACTGGACCAGAGGACAAACACAATATTCATGAGTAAAAGACAATGAGAAGAAACAGGTTTTTGCTGAATCATGGACAAGAATCATATTTCACAAATCATTAACAACATGTTACACTGCAATTGGCAAGGCGATCTAACAATCAGAGCGTTGTGCACTCAAATAAAGTAGCATTAGTTGCCGAAACCCGGGACCGAAACAGGGACCTTCAGATCTTCAGTCTGATGCTCTCCCAACTGAGCTATTTCGGCACAAAGTTGTATACCGGACCAGAGGACAAACACAATATTCATGAGTAAAAGACTTTGAGAAGAAAGATGTTTTTGCTGAATCATGGACAAGAACCCTATTTTACAAATCATTAACAACATGTTACACTACAATTAACAAAGGGGATTGAACAATCAAAGCGTTGTGCACCCAAACAAAGTACCATTTGTTGCCGAAACCCGGGATTGAACCAGGGACCTTCAGATCTTCAGTCTGACGCTCTCCCAACTGAGCTATTTCGGCACAAAGTGGCATTCGGGACCAGTGGACAAACATAATATTCATGAGTAAAAGACTTTGAGAAGAAACAGGTTTTTACTGAATCATGGACAAGGTTCCTATTTTAGAAATCACTTACTATAATTGGCAAGGCGATCTAACAATCACAGCGTTGTGCACCCAAAAAGAGTACCATTTGATGCTGAAACCCGGGTTCTTCAGCTCTTCAGTCTGACGCTCTCCCAACTGAGCCATTTTTTCACAAATTGGTATACTGGACCAGTAGCCAAACACTATATTCATGAGTAAAAGACAATGAGAAGAAACAGGTTTTTACTGAATCATGGACAAGAATCCTATTTCACAAATCATTAACAACATGTTACACTACAATTGGCAAGGCGATCTAACAATCAAAGCGTTGTGCACTCAAACAAAGTAGCATTTGTTGCCGAAACCCAGGATCGAATCAGGGACCTTCAGAGCTTCAGTCTGACGCTCTCCCAACTGAGCTTTTTCGGCACGAAGTGGTATTCTGGACCAGTGGACAAACATAATATTCATGAGTAAAAGACTTTGAGAAGAAACAGGTTTTTACTGAATCATGGACAAGGTTCCTATTTTAGAAATCACTTACTATAATTGGCAAGGCGATCTAACAATCACAGCGTTGTGCACCTAAAAATAGTACCATTTGATGCTGAAACCCGGGATCTTCAGATCTTCAGTCTGACGCTCTCCCAACTGAGCTATTTCTTCACGAAAAAAGTATACTGGACCAGTTTTAGAAATCACTTACTATAATTGGCAAGGCGATCTAACAATCACAGCGTTGTGCACCCAAAAAGAGTACCATTTGATGCTGAAACCTGGGTTCTTCAGCTCTTCAGTCTGACGCTCTCCCAACTGAGCTATTTTTTCACAAATTGGTATACTGGACCAGTAGCCAAACACTATATTCATGAGTAAAAGACTTTGAGAAGAAAGATGTTTTCGCTGAATCATGGACAAGAACCCTATTTTACAAATCATTAACAACATGTTACACTACAATTAACAAAGGGGATTGAACAATCAAAGCGTTGTGCACCCAAACAAAGTAACATCTGTTGCCGAAACCCGGGATTGAACCAGGGACCTTCAGATCTTCAGTCTGACGCTCTCCCAACTGAGCTATTTAGGCACAAAGTGGTATTCTGGACCAGTGCACAAACATAATATTCATGAGTAAAAGACTTTGAGTAGAAACAAGTTTTTACTGAATCATGGACAAGGTTCCTATTTTAGAAATTACTTACTATAGTTGGCAAGGCGATCTAACAATCACAGCGTTGTGCACCCAAAAAGAGTACCATTTGATGCTGAAACCCTGGTTCTTCAGATCTTCAGTCTGACGCTCTCCCAACTGAGCTATTTCTTCACAAAGAGGTATACTGGACCAGTAGCCAAACACTATATTCATGAGTAAAAGACAATGAGAAGAAACAGGTTTTCACTGAGTCATGGACAAGAATCCTATTTTACGAATCATTAACAACACGTTACACTACAATTGGCAAGGCGATCTAACAATTAAAGCGTTGTGAACTCAAACAAAGTACCATTTGTTGCCGAAACTGGGGATTGAATAAGGGACCTTCAGATCTTCAGTCTGACGCTCTCCCAACTGAGCTATTTCTTCACGAAAAAAGTATACTGGACCAGTGGACAAACACTATATTCATGAGTAAAAGACAATGAGAAGAAACAGGTTTTTACTGAATCATGGACAAGGTTCCTATTTTAGAAATCACTTACTATAATTGGCAAGGCGATCTAACAATCACAGCGTTGTGCACCCAAAAACAGTACCATTTGATGCTGAAACCCGGGTTCTTTAGCTCTTCAGTCTGACGCTCTCCCAACTGAGCTATTTTTTCACAAATTGGTATACTGGACCAGTAGCCAAACATTATATTCATGAGTAAAAGACAATGAGAAGAATCAGGTTTTTACTGAATCATGGACAATAATCCTATTTCACAAATCATTAACAACATGTTACACTGCAATTGGCAAGGCGATCTAACAATCAAAGCTTTGTGCACCCAAACAAAGCACCATTTGTTGCCGAAACCCGGGATTGAACCAGGGACCTTCAGATCTTCAGTCTGACGCTCTCCCAACTGAGCTATTTCGGCACAAAGTGGTATTCTGGACCAGTGGACAAACACAATATTCATGAGTAAAAGACTTTGAGAAGAAACAGGTCTTTACTGAATCATGGACAAGGTTCCTATTTTAGAAATCACTTACTATAATTGGCAAGGCGATCTAACAATCACAGCGTTGTGCACCCAAAAAGAGTACCATTTGATGCTGAAAACCTGGTTTTTCAGATCTTCAGTCTGACGCTCTCCCAACTGAGCTATTTCTTCACAAAGAGGTATACTGGACCAGTAGACAAACACTATATTCATGAGTAGAAGACAATGAGAAGAAACAGGTTTTAACTGAATCATGGACAAGAATCCTATTTCACAAATCATTAACAACATGTTACACTGCAATTGGCAAGGCGATCTAACAATCAAAGCGTTGTGCACCCAAACAAAGTACCATCTGTTGCCGAAACCTGGGATTGAACCAGGGACCTTCAGATCTTCAGTCTGACGCTCTCCCAACTGAGCTATTTCGGCACAAAGTGGTATTCTGGACCAGTGGACAAACATAATATTCATGAGTAAAAGACTTTGAGAAGAAACAGGTTTTTACTGAATCATGGACAAGGTTCCTATTTTAGAAATCACTTACTATAATTGGCAAGGCGATCTAACAATCACAGCGTTGTGCACCCAAAAAGAGTACCATTTGATGCTGAAACCCGGGTTCTTCAGCTCTTCAGTCTGACGCTCTCCCAACTGAGCTATTTCGGCACAAAGTGGTATACTGGACCACAGGACAAACACAATATTCATGAGTAAAAGACATTGAGAAGAAACAGGTTTTTGCTGAATCACGGACAAGAATCCTATTTTACAAATCGTTAACAACATGTTATACTACAATTGGCAAGGCGATCTAACAATCAAAGCGTTGTGCACCCAAACAAAGTACCATTCGATGTCGAAACCCGGAATTGAACCAGGGACTTTCAGATCTTCAGTCTGACGCTCTCCCAACTGAGCTATTTCAGCACAAAGTGGCATTCTGGACCAGTGGACAAACATAATATTCATGAGTAAAAGACTTTGAGAAGAAACAGGTTTTTACTGAATCATGGACAAGGTTCCTATTTTAGAAATCACTTACTATAATTGGCAAGGCGATCTAACAATCACAGCGTTGTGCACCCAAAAAGAGTACCATTTGATGCTGAAAACCTGGTTCTTCAGATCTTCAGTCTGACGCTCTCCCAACTGAGCTATTTCTTCACAAAGAGGTATACTGGACCAGTAGACAAACACTATATTCATGAGTAGAAGACAATGAGAAGAAACAGGTTTTGACTGAATCATGGACAAGAATCCTATTTTACAAATCATTAACAACACGTTACACTACAATTGGCAAGGCGATCTAACAATCAAAGCGTTGTGAACACAAACAAAGTACCATTTGTTGCCAAAACTGGGGATTGAACAAGGGACCTTCAGATCTTCAGTCTGACGCTCTCCCAATTGAGCTACTTCGGCAGAAAGTGGCATTCTGGACCAGTAGACAAACACTCTATTCATGAGTAAAAGACAATGAGAAGAATCAGGTTTTTGCTGAATCATGGACAAGAATCCTATTTTACAAATCATTAACAACATGTTACACTACAATTGGTAAGGCGATCTAACAATCAAAGCGTTGTGCACCCAAACAGAGTACCATTCGATGTCGAAACCCGGAATTGAACCAGGGACCTTCAGACATTCAGTCTGACGCTGTCCCAACTGAGCTATTTCGGCATAAAGAAGTACATTGGACAAGTGGACAAACAAATTATTCATGAGTAAAAGACATCGTGTGTCTGCAGCTCTCTTTAGGGTTGGGGCAAGTGGAAAGCTAGAGCTACGTGACAACCTGCAGCTCTGGTACTACCCTCCCCCACCAGCCCAGTCTCCCACAGTAGATAGGTTTTTTTCACATCCTCTCTTGCTGTTGAAAGTGCGGCTGGTTTGTACCAAACCCACATGTACAAGGCATCCACTTGCTGGTCTGTACAGGAGACCGTTTCTATAACCTGGTGACGGAGACCCTAATTTGCAGCAACTGTAGAGCCAGCTACATGTCCTCTTGTCAGAACATCCTCCAACAGCTGGACCTGGCCCACCGCTCTGAGTTCAGGGTCATCCTCACGCGCAAGTGAGTTATACACTGAATTAGTCATTTTGTTTTCCATTATGTTAAATATTTCCTTAAATAATGTATTTGAATACTCTTTCTAAGGTATGCCTGTGATTTGTGGGTCATCTGTCTGTTGCGTGATAGAACCCTTGGCAATGGTCCTGCCCGCATCGTCAGTCAGCTGAAGGAGAACCACAGTGAGAAGTGGCTTCAGAGGGCAGCAAGGTATGTACTGTAATACCCTGGAAATAGGAGAAAATAAACACAGAGACAATGTCTTGTTCCTTTCAAAGTATATCGATGACACAGGAGTCCTTTGCATTGCTCTTAATGCATTCTCGTGAGGCATGAGCAATTGAATACCCATTTAGGCCAGAGCAATTGGTATTAATGGAAACTTCATACAATTTGCATTCATTGTGTTACCACCACATATGTCATGCCACAGTTATATTAATCAGTTAAAATACAGTTATGAAGTTAAATGAAAAGTTTTATTAATAAGTTATGCAACTGTACCTACAGGTGCACCTGAGTGTGTGGCCTTCATGGCCAACCGTGGCCTGCTTCCGCCATGCTTCCAGGAACCCCCGCAGCTTGCAGCGGTCCCCAGCTACAAATGGGTCCTCACTGTTTACGGCCATGATATCCTCAACAGGCTTGAGGATATCAAGGCTCGTATAACATGTACACTTGGATCCATTTTGAAATTGGATTCCACTAAAAAGGTTTGAATTACTATTTGGATAACTGCATTCTCACTTTAATAAACTAGATTTAATAAGATTTTACAAATTAAATTAAAAACTCTCTAAACTATATTATGATATGTAATTCGGATGTCCAGGTGCACCTGTTGTAATAGAACTGTTTAATCATTTGTATTTTCAGATCACCAAGAAGCTGACGGGGCCTGCTAAGGGCACTGCACAATGGCTCACTTCAGTTGGCAATGAAGTGGGTCAAATACTTGTCAGTGTCCTTACAGCCCATGAAGGACCTGGATTGGACCTCATGGCTGCAGGCCTGATGGAGAGGTACCAGAAGACAGGTGTGGCTCCCCCCATTGTCCTGTATGTGGACTGTGGCTGCTGCAAGGCAGCAGGAGAGCCCAAGCTGAAGATACGCTTCAGCGGGTGGCCGGATCTCCTTGTTCGCCTAGACATCTGCCATTTTATGCGACGTCTGGCAGAAGGGTGTACCACCAACGCAAATCATTTGTACCCCACTTTTATGGCACGCATGTCAGCATGCATTTTTGAGTAGGATGCAGGTGACGTGGCTCTGCTGAGAAGGGCCAAGAGGGGTCAGCAAAATTGGCCTGACGTGACTGACAGGGAGCTGGACCGCTTTTGATGAGATTGACCCCCACAGCACCTCTCCTCCCTCCAGCGCCACTCTATTCTCCAGCAACTGGCCCCCTCAAGCACCTCTCCTCCACCCAGCCCCTCTCCAATCTCCAGCCCCTCTCCACCCTCAGGCCACTCTCCTCCCTCAGTCCACTCTCCACCCTCCAGCCACTTTCCATACTCCAGCCCCTCTCCTCCCTCAGGCCACTCTCCTCCCTCAGTCCACTCTCCACCCTCCAGCCACTTTTCATACTCCAGCCTCTCTCCTCCCTCAGTCCCCTCTCCACCCTCCATCTTCCAACCAGCCCCTCTCCTCCCTCAGGCCACTCTCCAGTCTTCAGCCACTCTCCAGGCTCCACCCACTCACGGCCCTTCAGCCACTCTCCAGGCTCCACCCACTTGCAATCCTCAAGCCACTTTCCACCTTCCAGCTCCTTTCATACACCCAGCCCCTCTCCTCCACCGTCCAGCCAATCTCCAGCCCCCTGCACCTTTCCAAGCTGTGGATGAACACAACATCCCAGGTATGGACAGAGTGGATGCACTTGCAGAGTACCTGGTGGAGCTCCGAAATCAGACAGGCCTCACCCTCAACAACCAGCAGGCCTACACAATAGTGAGTCTTTGGCAGAACCTGGAAAATTTTGACAAGCAGCGGGTGGTGTATTCTGCTCAATACCAGCCGAGGCTGTTGACTGGCCGCTTCCAGATTACCAGACAGAGATCTGATTTCACCCCTGGGTTGGAGAGCACCAAGAGGTGTGTCCTGGGCTCGACAGGCTCCCCAGCTCAGTGGCCAGACTGCTGCCGACTTATAGAGACCATCTTCGTCAGGCTATGTAACATCCATAAAAGCCCTAAAAAACAGGAAAAAGATTTTTACTGCTGCTCCACGTCTCCCGTTGCTAAAACACATTCTACAATAATGAAACATACAAAACTTTTAGTTTATTGTATTGTTGGATATATTAGGCTATGCATTTTAATAAAAACACTGCAAATAAAGAGATAAACACCGATGCTCCTCCTCCTCTCTGCAACTGGGTTTGTTTCCCCGAGGAAATCATTGAACAACACACACGCACGCACGCCAAAAACAACAACAACAAAAATACGGCTATCTATGGGCATGACAAACTATATAGCCTACAAAAATAACTGCAGAAATCCATAACAGATGCAGCGGCGAACGAACAAACAAACAGATGAACAAATGAACGATTGGCACCTTGGACAGCGCCACGGCATGTTAGGCACATACATGCGGCAAAAGTGCTCAGCCTTTACGTTGCACTTCCCATTTACAGGGCGCTTGCACCCCTTGCAGGAGACAATGGTCATATCTTTCCTGCAGTGCGTGTTTGTCTGACACTGCCTCCTTCTCAGCTCTTGTGGCTGCTGTGGTTCCACGGGCACCGACGTCAGACTGGCCTTGACACGCAGGTGTTCCTCTCTGTTCCTTTGCCAAGAATGAGCATGTATCTATCTGTCTATGGTCTCTATCTATCTATTTGTATATCCTATCTATCTGTCGCTCTTTGTTAAATTCCTGCGCATATATATGAAGTATATAAATAGAAACAATAGCTAATTAAAAAATAAAACGACGCGCAAAAACAATCCAGGGAAATGTATCATTTTCAACTGCCGTCTGTATGACGGCGGTGGCAGTTAGAGGTATAAATGCTCACAAATCTTTTGTGTTTTATTTTAGTTACACATATACAATATATAATATACAGGACACATATTTAAGAAAAGTCATAGAATGAGAGGCTTGTAGTTTTTATTTAAAAAGAGCGGTCTTTCAGACGTTCTTGGCGGTTCTAGTGTTAAGGAGCAGACCACTCTTCAGCCGGTTGAGGTGAACCAGACTACCCTTGTGCAGTGGCACAACAAACGCCTGAAGGCTTATGTGGTTGTTGTTCTGCTGAAAGGCGTGCAGCTCCCTGAGGCAAGGCCAGTGGCAGTGGAGCCTCTTTTGCCTGCCAACACACAGCCTGTTTCTATACAACCTCATCACCCTCACCATCAGCTACATATATACACGATGCCACCCAATACAGCAGGGCAGGCCAGAACCAGCCCATAGCTTCACAGCGGCAGCTGTTTCCTGCAGTACCACCTGCTCCTGTTGTGCCAGGGATGCGGTTGCTCCCCTGCCCTGTCCCTAGTTCTATTACCACCCCGTCCTCATTACACAGCACCACCACTGCCATCAATGAACCGACTAATGACCAATGCCAAGCTGCACCACCCAAACGTCCCTATAACCGGTCAGCCACATCCAACATATGCAAGAAATGTGGCCTGTTTCGCACCTCAGCCACTGGCCAAAGCCAATACAAGGGCAAAATATATTGCCCAAAAACGGAGACTCTGAGTAAAGAAGAGTGGTTGAGGGCCATGCAAGAGAGAAGCATATGAGCAGAGTCTCGACATTAAGTTGTAGCTGTTTCATTTGTGTTTGTGGCTGCAGAAATCCTTCGTACTCAATTTGTATCTGATTCAAAAGTAGAGATTCAAGTTAAAAAAAATATATATTAATGAAGAGGAATTCCGTTTTTTTAAGTATAGTTAGACCTTTTGTCAGTAGTGAGCCTCTTTTCCTAATTTTTGTGATTTCCCAATCAGCTCTCTGTTCTTAGAGTTTTTTTTTTATTGATGTTTATTATCATTATTGTTATTTATTATAATTTAATAATAATTTATTATTATTTTTCACTGTTCTTAATTTGATTTAGATTGCACTGTTTTAATTGTTTCAGTATCATTTGTGTGCACTTGATAAATATTTATTTAATTGAAATTGATTCTCTGTTCATCTCTTCTTTAATACCATGATATTGAAATGTACTGCATAATACATACATATCCAATACTTTTGTACTTGATTGTAAGACCAATTAAGTTATTGTATTAGTTATCACTCATTTACTTCAATCATTACCTGTACTTTCTTTCAATTAGCCTTTAGTGCATTACCCACTTTTGTGATGTACAGTAACATTAGCCTAGATATCAATTGTCTCAAGATTTGTGTCTAGTTAGATTATTTGGAAACCTTATTTATCATTAGTCTTCATAAATGTAAACGTATATAGTGACACTAGGCATAATTAACAGTCAAGAAAGGAGAATAACAGTTTGCCACACTCAACATTGATTTAAAGGTCAGATAAACCCTATGCAGTATCGATGCTTTAAACCACTTTTACATGATGTTGACCAGTGGGTATGGGTTATGTAGGCTATTTCTATGCAAAATTAGAAAAGGAGTGTGCGCATCTGTGCCACAAGACATGTCATGCAAAAATGTCCACTGCTTGGTATACATAATGTTAAAAATTCCTATTTAAAGTACATACTCCCATTTTATTTCCCTATTACAATAATAAGGAGCCCTTTTTAAGACTATTACATATGCTTGATGGAAATGGTCTCTTCGATTTTACAAGTTATGTTAATGTGATGGTCCATTAAAGGTTGATCAAAACACAACAATCATACAACATTATAGTTTAATTAGAATTGAGTTTCAGTACATCATTTCAGAGCACCAAGACAATTATTGAATGGCATTTAACAAAATCAGTTATACCCATGGCGGGGTTCGAACCTGCGCCCTTCCCTTTTTTCTTCCCCCTTCTTCCCCATCTTATACGGACTAGTTAGGAGAGCGTTAAACTGAATATCTAAAGGTCCCTGGATTGATCCCACATTTAGGCAACAAATGGTACTTTGTTTGGGTGCACAACGCTTTGATTGTTAGATGTCCTTGCCAATTGTAGTGTGATATGTTGTAAATGATTTCTAAAATAGGAATCTTGTCCATGAATCAAAATAAAACATGTTTCTTCTCAATGTGTTTTACTCATGAATAATATTGTTTGTCCACTGGTCCAGTGTGCATCTGTGTGCCGAAATAGGAGCTATTTCAACACAAAAAGAGGTATACCGGACCAGTGGACAAACAAATTATTCATGAGTAAAAGACATTGAGAAGAAACAGGTTTTTAGTTTAATCATGGACAAGGTTCTGACTTTAGAAATCATTTACAACAATTGGCCAGGAGATCTTAAAATCTAGGTGTTGTGTACACAAACAAAGTACCATTTGTATGGAGGGTATTTTAGGGGGGTAGACAGGCTAGGGACCCATATTTCTGTAAGGAAACCACAGTGAAGTGCATTTTCCATAATAGGTCACCTTAGCTTTTTAAAATGTGGGACATGAGTTATATGCAATTGCTAAGCTATTAACAGAAACAATTAATTAAAGTTACAAACTATCAGTCTAATTGTTAGTGCAGTGATTTGTTTAAACCTTCGTTCTATTTCCAATATTAAGAGACCTTAGTACAGAGGTAACACAGTTGTGCTCTGTAGTCAATTAATAAAGTCCTCGTTAGGGTATGACAAAATCAAGGGTTGAAAAGAGAAACACATGTTGGAAATAAAGGTAATACTAAAGCTCCAGTTAAACAACAGCAACAAACTATTTTCACCTCAGTATGCCTACTTTTCTGGTGAGTTGAAATGAAGCCTGAGCCACAGGTATGTGTGATTCCACCCCATACTGACAGTCTAGCCAGGATAAGAAGAAATTGACAACTAAAAGTAAAAAGTGGAGTGCGGGGTGAGATGGGGGAATAGAACGGGAGATATATGAGAGAGGTGTGCTTAACCACTTTTCTTGCCTCAAATCAAAAGCGGAGTGGTTTTCCTATCTGGCTGTTAGAGGTAAGATATGAGCCAGGCTCTGCACTCTGACAGGGTAAGGTAATGCACCTGGCTGCCAACAAATGCGCGCGCACGCACGCACACACACACACACACAAAGTACAGAGGTACAAAAGTACTCAGATTTGTATTGAGGGACGAGGACAAGGTTAATACATATGTACATACACCTATAACCGGGACACACAAAGATGTACTCGTTCAGAAAAGTGGGGGTTGTAAGTAATGAAATAATATGAAGACAAAGCATTGTCAAGACAAGTGATGCTCATAAAAGTGTGCCATTTCTGTAAAGTGAGGATGTGTGTGCACACACCGTTTTGTTGAAGGTTGAATGAACTGTATGTCCATCAAGTGGCCAAGAAAGTGTGACCCAGAGCAAGGGGTAAGGTATTTGCTCTTGTAGCCGGTTAAATACTTTGAGCTAGTTTTAATTCATCGTACTGCATCTGAAAAAAGAGAGTAAACTGCTGAGTCTGAGAAAAGAAAGACGAGAGAAGAGATGAAAAAAGAGGTGGAAGAGGGATGGTCATGTCATCCACCCATAACTTCATATATTCCCCCTATCTCTTTCTCCACTACTGTACCATCTACAAACCTTTAGTGTAATTTTATAAGCAAAACGTGTGCCATAACAGATTATTGTTATGCCTGAAAGACAATTTAAGTGAAGTCTTGGCATTCTAAATGCTCCTGCTAATAAAAAACAAGACATATATGTATTAATTATGGTGTCCTGTTTTTCAATGTATACATGTATTTGTGTGATATCCCACCTAGTCATTTTTGTATATTTTGAGTGTCAATCTCTCAGCCATTATGATAAGTGGTTGACACCCTACTGTTGATTGTTCGAAGTTGATTTCAGTCAGCATTTTAAAAACAACACCAAGAAAAAATAAATAGAATACGATATGATAATAACATGTTATATTTTAATTACATATGTTATGATAATTAGAGAATATGAAATTTATAAATTAATACATTTAGGAATTCAATTTGACCGAAAAAGGTGTGGGCTGAAGCTTTGGGTTATTATGCAACCCTTTAACTACACTATGAAACAAAAGGATGTACAACTTGAGTTATGCAATAGAAAGAGAAAGAAAAAAACACGGAAGAAGAATCAGAATAAGGCATGACTCAAAGTTAGGAGCATTTCAAAAATACTAAAAAATACTCTTGGATGCTTTTAAGAGGATGTTAAATGACTTGGAGGCGCACACATCTGTCTTTGGATGTTCTCCCTGATGTGTTTGTTGGTGCTCTTGACAGACAATTGCTGTTTAAATTTGTTGTATGTGACTTTTGATGTCTAATAATTTTTTTGGTTGTTGTATTTGTGTATGTTGCTGCTTGTTGTTTGTTTGAAATTGTGTAAATTATGCTGCTGCATGTCTTGGCCAGGACACTATTGAAAAGGATAATTTTTGTCAGGAAAGGGGGGGGAGGTGTCTCAAAGTTATCCCAGAGGGATAACCACAAAATCACAACAGCGATAGATTGGAAAGGGGAGAAAAAACAACGAAACTGTGTAGAGCCACAACAGGCTTCCTTCATGAAATAAAGCACTAAAATGATTAACTAAACCACAGCTGCCAAGCAAGTGACTCAAAACCAAAATTGTCCAGGAGACCCAGAAAACACAAAACGAAAGGCAAAGGCTGCCCGGGAGACCTTTGATAACCCAAAAGGCTGGAGTCACAACAAACTCTCTAGCACCCCAAGTTATACACTGGGAAACAGGCAATTGACATCAAATACACACAAAGCTCTGAGTTGGTGTTTATAGATACACCTACAACTTGAGAAGCCACAGGGAGAACCTCTCCCTACCTCTGAAGGTGAGATAATGAGTCAGCACAGAGCACTGGAGACTCAGGGTATATGAAAACTCCCCACACCTGGGCTTAATCAAAGCCAATCAGTGCCACACACACCTGATTGCAGTGAGTTGATTCTCTCACCACTCTCACAGAGCCGAAAGATTGAGTGCCCTCACAATTTTAGTCTCAAAAGTTTCTTTCCTGGTCAAATAAAAGTTGAATAAAATAAAGTGTTTAAGTTTGTTAGTTTGCCGACATTACATATATCATTAATATAGATTAGGGAAAGGTTTAGGGCCACGCACAGACCCTTGTGGAACCCCACAAGTAACCTTTAGTATATTTCATTTTACATATTGGTATCTGTCATCAAGATCATTTTTTTGCCTTGAGTATGCTGACCCTCTAACACCGTATTTATATTTTTTTCCATTAATAAGTCATGGTGGTGTCAAAAGCCAATAATCATCCCACACTGTATTCCTTGTTATTGTAGTAGATGCTTCCTCCGCTTAGACCTATTTGCTCTGAAGCCATGGTGGCTGTAACACAAATCATCAAGTCTGTGCGCAAATAGTTTCTCCAATATTCTGAAAACTGGGAAAGCATTGAAATTGGGCTGTAGTTAGAAAATAGATGTCCCTGTCCACTTTATAGATACTAATGACCATTCCTTTTTTCATTTAGTGTCATGATTTGGTCAAAGAGAGAGGAGAGAAAAGAGAGAGTGGGAGAAAGAGCTGTGACAGACCTGAACAGTGTGATGACTACCCTTGTTTGCTAAAAAGCAACTTGCATAGATATTTAAACAATAGAATGATTGAACATCAAACTCTTTTAAAGTAAAGGTAAATCTTGGCTTTTTTTCTCATCTTTTTTGTCTGAAAAATCACATCCAGCACCATCCTACTGGATTTGGTCTTTCAAACAAAGGGTGATATTATTTAAAAATGTATCATTTCCCAAAGTGGTGAAATGAACTCCATCTCTCAAAAAAAGGCCAAGATCCCTAAACTTTATCTGAGGATGATGCACAATGCATCCACCAACAGATGAAACAATGGAAGCCATCACACTGTTCACAAAGAGACAGGCTTTGTTCATTTTCTTTGGGCTGCAAGATCTCCACCGGCTCCTCTGGGTGATGGCCGAGAAGATGATCCTCATCTGGGGGAACTGCTGATGGAGATCTTGCAGGTCCTGCTTCATCCCTGCGACGAGCATGATACCTTTCTATCGGCCAAAGTCATTCCCGCCACAGTGAATGAGCAGGACATCTGGAACAGCTCTTCCTTGAAGACACTGGTGAAAGAAGGGGAGAAAGTTCCTCCAGACCATGCCACCCCAGCCAAACCACTGGACCCGGGAATCCAGACCAAGGTTGGTCCCGATGGTCTCCCTTGCCCTCTTCTCCCCACGGCGAATGAGGCTGTCCCCCATTATGAAGATCCTGGGCTCTGAATTGTTAAATGAAAAGAAAAACAACCTTTATATTAATGTTTTTTCTAGTGTGTAATTCAGTCTGTTTATTTTATTTTAAAAGGCTGTATTGTTTGCAAAAGATGTATGAAACATCCAGCATTTTTTTATAACCCTCCAATTAACCTCATACATCAAAATGGGATACATAACGTTTTAGACATAACCCTGATTTCTATACTTACGTCTGGTATCTGTATCAGCCATCTTTCTTCTTCCTTTCTTCTGTCTTTCTTCTTCCTTTCTGTCTTTCTTCTTCCTTTCTGTCTTCCTTTCTGTCTTTCTTCTTCCTTTTGTCTAAAATGAGGATAATAAAAACAATCAATTACAACAAGATACACAACATCTTCAAATTGGTAGACCAAGGAAAAGCACCACAGAAAAGGCCCATACAAACAGAAACCTAATGAAACAGATTCATTTACCAACCCCACAGTAGGAATGCAGAGAAACACACATAATTAATTATTATTTCCATCAATTTTCATGGAAATGTACATAGACCTCAAGTAACTAGTGATAGCAGATATGACTTTTGTATGATGTGCATTTTTTACCACTACTTTCTACCATATAACATATTTTTGCCAGCATCTTAAGATCTGTACGATCTGTACACAGCTTGTGTTGCTAACTTAGGAACTTAACTTAAATTCAATAATTAACATAAAAAGCGTGATTTTCTTCATTTTTAAATGGAGTACGTTTAGATATTTGACTTGAAATATGTCGTGGGTTTGTACTAACCTCTATGATCTGAACAAGCCGTCGGTAGATGAATTTCCAGCGGGAAAGACACTTAAGTTTTTGGCGTAGCTGGGCTGCGTAAGTCATCAGGGCAGTACGCTGAATGGGCGGGGCGTGTTACCAGGGCTCCTGCCCCCGGACTCTACTGCGCAGACTCTGGCTCCAAATGACGTCAAAATCGCAAGATGGAAGCGCCCCTAAGCGGTGTATTTTGGCTTCAAGAACGTTGAGTGGGAACAGCTACAGTGCGCGCCCACTGTTCAGTACACTGAAAAGAACTGCTTTTCCCATCACTAATTGTCACTGCAGTTAAATCTGTCCTGCAAAACAAGGAAGGTGCCAACTGAGAAACTTAATGGGCTTGGCACTGTTGGGGCAGCAGTTAAGACAGGTATGAATATGTTATTTTTCCATGTTTCTGTGTTTTTAAAGGGGTCATATTATGCTTTTTCTGGTTTTTTATGCTCTGTGTGTTTTCCAAGTGTCCTGTGCATGTTTAGAGCCGCTGGATGGAGCGGCAGTACATGGAAACAGACACTTTTTTCGAACTTTAGCCATTGTGAACATACTTTAGTAGGTACATAGATTAAATATACGAACCCCAAAAAGGGCATAATATGACCTCTTTAAGGATAACCTGGGACCTGCCAATAGAGGAGCAGTGGAAGAGATTTGTGAGAGAAGTATTTGTTTTCTTTAGTTGTTTTACTGAATACAATACTAAACTTAACAAGAGCTTCACAATGAAGTTTGGGGGGTTATTTTTTCTTTTCTGTCTAATTGTAGGTTGCTAGTCCTTACATAACAGGCCTGATATATCACCTCGAAAGCAGGTTCCAGAATCTAGATGTAATTGGAGCGTTCAGCATTTTAGGACCACAGGCAAGCTGAACTTAGTGATGAACAAAACATCTCCCACCTTCAGACCCTGGGTAAAAGGTTTATCCCTGAGAAGGAGACCTTGTTACTCCAGGAGTGGCAGTCCTTCAGGGAGCACATCCGTGGAGGAGGGGCATTCAAGGTGGGTTAATGATAGTGAAATATTGCACCTTAAACATACCGGTAAATTAAACATTACATCTCATTTTATGTATTAATTTATCTTTTTGTCAGAATTGTCAGAATGTTTTTATCCCCAACTCACTTTACATATACCTATCATACTTACTTGTAAAGAGAAATCCAAGCTACATTTAGTCTTCTAAATTAACTCTGAGGACAAAAACCAAGCTGAAATTATGAGTCTGCTAGCCAGTAAGTGTGACGAATGGGGACAGATTTACCTGTTGCTCAGCTGTTTGGCATCAGTTGACACTTGTCCTTCCAGTGACAAGTATCAACTGAGAGAGAGACTTCTCCACGATGAAAAGGGTAAGGAGAGATGGGATGGGAGTGTGACTGAAAATGCAGAAATGTGATCAAAATTTGGACAAGAAGGATGAGCTGGAGAGGAGCGATATTTGTAACAAAAAGAGGAGTACAAACAATATGCCCAAATGCACTTTTTACTTAGATTATTTTGGCTAATTGTAGTTAACTTTCATTTTCAGGTCAAATCTGACCTCTGAAATAGGCTGCAAGGAGAGCACCTGGCTGCCTGCCTTAGGGTCTCCATCAATGGGCTGAGCCCAGAGGAATTGGAAATGTACTTCGTGAAGCCCAGGAAAATCAAATGCCCAAATTAAGGGTGCAAAATTTGCCAATGGATGTTCTATTTAAAAAATAAATAAATAAAGTAAACCAGTTCAACACCACTTTTGCTTCCTTTTATTGATTGCTTAAAAGTTTGCTGCAATTGATTTTGTATTTTTACAATTTGAGTTAATCACTACAAGAGCACAAAATGGTTTAAAGAGAACAAAGTTTTTCCTACATTTAGCCTCTTAAGTTTGCACAAAATTGATGCATTTAACTTTAAAATATACGAAGGTTACAGGGGGTAAAATCCTGTGGGAAACACTGCTAGCTGTATCTGAAACATTGTTATGTGACCGAGCACACTTGCCTGTGTACACAGTCCAGTATAGTACAGTATGCATGTTGTTGGTTTGCAAATCCACCAGGAAGAAGCAACCATGGCAAGCTCTCCCATCGTCAACTGTGACATTTGTTTATGTCTTGTGCAGACAATGGAGTCCATCCTGCTTATGTGGATGCCTTGTTATATCTGAGACACCAAAACGACCCTCTTCCTAGTTCCAAATCTACCAAGTAGCTCAGAGGATGAAAAGTAAAGAGTAAAGAAAGTGCACAGATAATTCATGCGTATTGGTAGATGAAGTCATACATTAAATATAACTATGCATTAAATTTATACTTTGTAAAGGTTCCTCATTGGTACTTTCATCTGCTAGCAAATGTGTAAAAGAAGACCAAAAGATTCAATCTTTTCAATTTGTTTCTATGATGGTCATGTTTTTTTTTACAAAGCCTCCTCTTTCAGACCAACATTGTAAAATAATTTGTTCAGGACTTGCATGGTTAAATAAAAATAGTCTCTCCCCATGTCCTGATTTATTCGTTATAGGGTGACATCCTCAGGGTTCACGAGGAGGTCGACATCTACATAAACGTCTATCACTTTTGTGCAAACAGCTGGAGCTTAGGATGTTATTTCTCATGTATTTTAATGTTCTCTTAGTCTAAAGCCAAAATAAAAGTTTTATTTCAAATTGAAAAATGCATCATGCACAAAAAGAGAAGACTCCTACCCTCTTAAAGAGATTGCCAGCAGGCAGTCTTGACAGTAGGAGACAAACTATGGTACATAATGTATGTTTTTCAGAGCAAAATGATAACTGCTTTGGAATGAAACGCTTTATACAGACTTACAGAGGGGGAATCGAGATTGTACCACCGGCGTACTCGGTCAAGGTGAAAATTATACAGTACAATGTACTGTGAAACCGTGGTGTCATAGCTGTCAAGAGGTTTGTGCCCTAAAGAGGTGAAGGGAGCAACTGGGTTCAATTTGAATTCTACTTGAATTGTGGGTATGCATTCTGAATGAGTCCGCCAGTGTCTCTCTGTCTGCATTCCATGTTGCAGCATGCAAACGCTCATTTACTGAATGCAATTACTAAAGGTTATTTGAGGTTTTTTTTATTATTTTTTCTTTATTCCAGCATGTGTGTTATGACTGTGTATTTTCTTTTACAAAGCCACTAGCGCTAAATCTTTCCATCTCCATGGTCTGTGGCCCAAAAGAAGCAGTGCTGCAATTATTGATGAGGTTCACTTATCAATAATTCAGCCATACATCTGATTAGCCAATATAATTGATGATGGAGCTCTGAACTGAATCTTAAAATATCAATCCTCTTCTTGGCCCTGGGCTGTTATCTCTTCCTCCCTTGTCTTTCTTCCTGTTATGTCTGTGTCAGTCTGTTGTTTAACTTTCTTTCTCTCTCATTCTTCTTTTTTCTTCTGTCTTTTTCTCCCCCCGTTTGCTTACACCTTTCCTGCTGTCTCACTTTATTGTCTTTTTAAGTTGTTGATATGTCCAACTGACATCAACAGGTTGCAAATGTCAGGCAGAAGAAAAAAAAACAGAAAAGGAGTGGCGATGAGACTGAAGGGTTGGGGTGTACTCTGCGTGTTTATGTCACAGGAGAGTCAGGCGAGACTAAAGGACAGTGTGAGCAAGAGAGACTGAGTTAGTGTGTCTTCGGATGGAACAGTGAGCCTTTTCCAGGACAGCAGTAATCGATACCTACGCTGTCTGCTCTCACAAACCCCATGAGCACAGTAGAGGCCCAAGAAGTTAAGTGTGTGTAAATTTGTGCATGGGTGAATCCCCTAACTCCCTCTCTCTCTCCCTGTCTGTCTCTCCTGCAGTCTGTGTTCTGTGTGTGTTTGAGGTTTTCTTCTAAAGTTTTTGCCTGTGTTGCTGTCTGCAGGGCGGTGCATAGAGACTGAGCATGGGAGAAGTGAGGGAAGTGAACTTGCCAGCAAAGAGCCAAAGTGTTAATTACTTATCGATCCAATTTGGCAGATGACTCCCTCAAAATGCACAGGGCAGCTCAGTGAGCCGCTCAAACGGAGAGCGAGGAGACAATCTACTGTTCAAAAGTCCCTCGGACTCCCATCCCTGCCTCACTAAATGTTTACTACCAATTTCTAGCCTCTGAGCTATGCCTGGCTGAACTGTGTACTGCCTCCTTATTACTTCCCAGCTATCTGACTGCACTCTTCTCTCTGTTTTACTCTCGTTCCACATTGCCTGCTTTCATTCCATCCTTCACATTTCATCTTTGTCCACTCACCTCTCACTTTTTCTCTCTGTAAGCCTTTTCCTGCTCTCCCAAGGAAACCTCACTCAAGCAGTTTGTCCATCAATTTTCCTCATGATGTTCTTCATGATGTAACATTTTGTCAAACAGCTCTGTTCATTGTTCATCCTTGTTTTTGCACGGCAATAAGTCTTCAATCTCTTTTCTCCATCATCACTATTTTTTCCCATCCTGTTACCTCTCTCCTATTAGTTTTGCTTTTTATTTGGCAACCCAACCACTCCCTTTACTAAATCCTCTGCCTGCAAGAAATGGCTCTGCACTGTGAAGGCTGGATAAAGCAGCACCCTGCTGTGGAGTGTTTGAATGTCATCTTTCTATCCCAGTCTACTGCCCCACAGCTAAAACTGTTTAACAGGAACACTGCATGAGCCTTTACAGTCCAAAAAATACATTTGTGCACAGACATTAAGGCAATACAATTATTTGAAATGTTTAATGATCAATATCCAGAGTATTCTATATTTAAAAACAAAGCCCTTTTGTTGGGGAAAAGGTGGATTTCTATGGACTGCAGATGATTTTGTTTAATTCTCTGTAACTTCTCGACAAAGTTTACAAATATTATATGCTCATCAAATCTTACAGCATGTAAATTGGAATTCTCTTTTAGATAGCCACAGTGTTAGCAGTTTTTTTCAGACCGTATGCTGGTTGTTGGTCTTGTGGTTTGCTGCAAGGCCTGATAAAAAAAAAAAAAAAAAAAACAATTGCCCCAAGACTTAGATTATCTTAAAGTACATTTCCAACCTCTATTATTATGCCTTGCTCTAAGTGTTAAAATACTTGTCTCCCAAAACACTGCTTAATGTGAACATTAGGCCCTTTTTGATATAGATGGTTGAAAAAAAACGTTTTCACAGAACATTATACACTGCTAATATGGGCTCCAGTTTTCTTGTTCTGCTGTCAAAACATAATTATCATGATTTACTTTTCTTTAAATACCCGTATCTGAGGTCCAAGGGCCCTAATGACTCAAAAGTACTCCAATAATTCTATTTGTTACACCCAGGAAACTCGAATGACTGCAATAATTACTGAATAGATACTTTCTTGTTTCTTGTTGACAAGGAGTATGAAATAATTATTGGTCTAAATAGAAAAAGCACAGAGAGAAGAAAAGTTAAGTTCATTTTCTAATTGTATTTCTTTTCACTCTCACTTCAAATGCATGATCACAATGATTGACCTGTTAGAGTGCAATATACACCAACTCTTGGCTTCTTTAGTTTAGATTTATTCCAACAATCTCTTTTTCTTTTTCAACCTTTCCTCTTCTCCCAATGTCCTCTCTCGCTTAATCACTAAAGCGGAAATGCCCAACCTGTTTAACACTGCAGGGCAAGTTCTAATAAGGGCTCAGGAATTGGACCACAAAACTGGTTTTCCATTTTGGCTTATGCTTCTTTAAAAGTGCCCTTCCTTTTGGCTGAATTATTACATGGTCCTGATCCATCATACTTAATGAACCTTATGACTCCATACTTTCCTACACTTGTGCTAAGATATCAGCAGGTAAGCCCTCTCTTTATCCCAGAACTGAGACGTAATTCTAAAGAAACAGAGCCTAGTTCTTTATTTAGATTCCAGTTTAATTGAGATGAACAAATGTGTGGTCATTCAATTAAGACTTAAAACATTTGACATTCAGACCTTGTTGCCCTTGGTTACAGGTATCAGTGCATGGTAATGCAATTGGTGTAACTGACTTTTCTGACATATTTGTTTTTTTTTCTCAAGAATCATAAGCTTGTATCCTATGCTCATGGTGGGTAAAAACTACTTCCTGACTTTTTCCCCAAAGTTGGACATCCAAAGACATGTAGACTAAAGTCTATGAATTTATGCTGTAATATGATTGATCATGCAGCAAGGGCACACTTATCAGGTATTTGAAATGCTGAGCATCTTTTTAAACCTGTGATGTAGAAAGATCAGAAGGATGTTGGATGGTGGGTCCAAAATAATTGGGCCCATCCATCCTGATGTGATTGATGTCATCATCAATCACAACACTTTCCTGCTATATGGTATACAAAGTACAACATTTGATGGAACTTTAAAGCTTATAGCTACAAGAAATAATTTAAACCTAGATGGAAACCAAAACATAGCATATTGTTGTTAGATAAATGCATCTATACATAGAGAGTAACTAAAGCTGCTTTTTAATCAGGTGATGGTAAAGTCAAACCTCAGAGAAACTGAAAGTTGTACATTGACTCTAGAAAAGCTGGTAAACATTGTGAAGGCTTTAATCCCTGGCTGAATTCTTTTCTTCTTTTTTTTTAAAGAATTATTTTTTGGGCTTTTCGTGCCTTTAATGCAGAGAGAGGACAGTGGATAGAGTTGGAAACCAGGGAGAGAGAGTGGGAATGGCATGCGGAAAGGGGCCATGGGTGGAAGTGAACCTGGGCCGGCTGCTTGAGATGAGAGTCTCAATACATGGGATGCATGCCCTAACCATTGTGCCACCAGTGTGCCCTGTGCTGGCTGAATTCTTGAGAAGGATGCCCAACACCCTGCTGGCAAACAGCCTATAAAAGCTTAATTTTGTTGTTGTTAAAAAAGTGTTAAAGTGGCTTTTGGTAATAACTACCTTACCTAAACTTTTCCTGGGTGATAATTCTACTTAATGTTCCTAAGCCTAAGAAGAAAATCTGCCAAATGTTCTCCAGGGTGATGAAGACCATATGTTGTCTGTAACAACGAGTGAATACTAATGCTGATATTCACCTTACATTGCATATTCTGATGGAGATAAGGCAGCTGCAGACACTGTAAAATATTGTAAAAGGCCCCCTTATAGTTGAGACACGTCTACAATAAGAGAATGAACAATTTATATTGAAAGGAGCCTTTTATAAAATCTGGCCAGGGACAACAGATGAAAATTAGCCTTTTGGCTAACTCTGGCATATTTACTGTTTATTAATATGCAATGTCCCTGTAAAATAAAATACAAATTAAATTAAAAAAAATATTGAAGCTTAAAAGGGAAATACTGTTGTTAAAATGAAAACAACTATAATTAATCAAACCTGTTTTTTGTGTTAGTTGATTTATTTGTTTGTCATTTTCGTATGAAATTTGTATATGATGTGCTAATTTGTGGTGTATGTTCACATGCTGAAAAATGTAATAAAAAAGCTTAACCATAAAAAAAAGTATGATAATCATCCCTTGACTCTGCAGTTCCCCTAAACTGGATTTAGTGTTGAGTGTCTGAACACTTCTTTCTTGTTTTCTTCTCCACAATTTTCCTGTTTTCATTCATTATTACTGCTCTCATAAATGCACCTTCCTGGTGCAGCACAGAACTGTTTGGAATGGAATAGCAATAATCAGCCCGCTGGGTCCAACCTTCCCTGCTCGTAAAATAACAGACAGAATAAGTGAGAGGCATGCTGGTGGTCAAAGTAGAGCCTTTAGGAGCAACAGAGTCAGATATTTTCTCAGTTGTTTGCAAAATTGAGAATCTGAGCAACAGCTAGAGTAAATACTTCCCTTATAGCCATTAGAGGACCATTAACACCACTCCAAATATAATGGGTGAAATGAAGGTCTTGGTTTAAAAAAACTTGTTTCTTCTACTACTGAACAAACAAGTTTGTTTTTTAAGTTCAATAAAATGTAACCACGGGTATGTTTTTATTTGTGACTGCATGTTTGTGTTCTGGGAGCTGTCACCTTAGTGCGGTGGACAAAGTCCACTGATTGCATCAGATACTGATTTTCTGCATCGTGCATGGATCAACACCATGTGACAAATCAGCACTCACAAATTTAAAGCCTTTAACATTCATATAAAATTCACAACCATATCAGAATTGGATGGATTGTCAATCTGTTAGAGCTGGATGGATTTGAGTAATGGAGACACAATGAAAGTGTTTTTCTGTTTAATAGTCAAAGGAGTGAAAATGATTTCCATAAATGTTTGAATACATGTGCAGTACTAAGTTATTTTTCGATACACTGCATGCAATTTTTAAGTGCCTTGTGTAGTTATACAGCCACAGAAATCAGTTCAACTTCCCCAAAACTCTATCGGAGTTGATTCACTCCTTTTTCACTATTTACTTTTGCTGTCTGAGTTCTGTGACTCCAGCTTAACTTTCTGACCCCCAACTAAAACCTCCATATCCTGGACTTCTGAATCTTACATCTAATGACTCTCTTTTTTCTCTTTCTCTCTCTCTCTCTCTCTCTGTCTCGCATACCTTCTCACTCTTTTCCTCTCCAAATGGATGTTGAAATCATTCTCAATTAATGAATATCATTACAGCCTTTTAAATAGCTGTGCTGTATTACTAACCCTTCTTAGCTTTATCTCCCTCTGCACATGGGTCCCAGACAACCAAACCTTTCTGGGAGATACAGATAGAAAAGGCTAACTACTGTTTTCTTTTTTTGCCCCTCTCAAATTGGAAGGAAATGCTCACTCTTTCATTCAGCAGGGGAGCGAGGCATGCCATAATGAGTTTTGTGCTTAACGAGGGCAGTCTAATGCCTGCCAACATGTTTTTACTGCTGATATCAGTGTCCTACAGTCTGTTCACTTTTGGGCTACATGAGCAGCCCAATGAATAACATCTTATATTGTCTAAAAAATTTGCTTGATATTGTCTTTAAGTGTTTTCCTTTTTTTAATGTTTCCCCTATGGGTATATAGTTAAATTATGAATGAAATGTCCTTTCATTGAAGATTAAGTGGCCACTTGTTTTTCCTGTAGAGTATCAAGGAGCTGTGAGCGATTCTTCTTCATCTTCAAAAAAACACCTTCTAAATTATAAGTTCAGAAAGCTTGCCTGCAAAAATTAGATACCTGAGAATCCCCCAGGAATTTAATGAGTGACTGGCTAATTAGACCTATTTTCTTAAATGACAGGAAAAGTAATAATAATTTCTGTTTTCTGAATTTAAAATAAGACATTTGGAAAAATGGCTGATTGTGACTTGTGCATCATAAGAATTCAGCTCTTTCCCTTCTTTTTGTCTTCTTATTTTTTAATCTGACCTATGCTTCCTGTAGATATGTTGCTATCCACTTCCCATCCTTCTGCTTGTTTGAAATTAGAGCATGTAGGATTCTGTCTATCATAATTTGACTTAGCTGACACACTTTAACATTTTACTATTCTTGAATTAGTTGCCTTTAATGTACATCAATTATTATAAGAGGGGGTCTAGTAAGGTGGAGGTTTAGCCTCAAGCTACACAGCAGACATTAAACTCAGATCCTCTGGCTGTGACCTTACTGATGTTCCAAACACTTCCAACCGAGATCAGGCTTTTTCCTTCAGTGGCTAGAGGCTTTCAAACACCCCCACTGAGGAACTCATGCCAAAAAAATCAATATTGTTTTTTATTTCAAAAATATAAACTGCTATGAAGCTTATTTTTGTTGGTTTTGGGAGTTGTTTTTTTTTTTTTTTATCATTTTGCTTTTCTTTTTTTTACTACATTTATTCTTATCTTTTTCTCTTTGGTACCCTGTTGATTTATTGTTTTCCTCACAGCTCTCTGATAGGCTCTTCTGATGCCTACAAAACCAGTTGTGAAAATATGTATGAGTGCATTTATGCATGTGTATTCTCTCAATTCCTTTTTCATCTCCCAGAGAAATGAACGAGATTTGTAAATTGTAAATGGACTTGAGTTTATAGAGCTTTTCTAGTCTTCTGACTACTCAAAGCGCTTTTACACCGCATATCACAACTACCTATTCACACACTGGTGGCTGAGGTTGCTATGTAAAGTGACCATCAGAAATAACTAATCCCATTAATACACATGCATACGCCACCAATAAAGCTGTGGAAGAAATATGGAGTTAGGTGTCTTGCCCAAGGACACGTTGTTGCAGGAGCTGGGGATCAAACCCCTAACCTTCTGTTTGAGTGACAACCAACTCTACCAACTGAGCCACAGCCTCCCTGTATGAATTAACCAGAAGGAAAAGCACATCCTTAGCAATATATTAACAATGATGTCATTCATTAATTATATTATTAGTAATATTCATAATGCAAAATAAAGCACACTTTCATTAGCAATGGCATATCATATGTTCTTCCTGATTCCCTATAATGAATACATACTTGCTATTGAAATCCCTCAATCCCTCTTTTCAGATAATGTTTTTATGTGCTGTTCTGTATATGGTTCTGTCACTTATATTGTGTTTCTATGCTCTCGATGCAAGGCAAATTCCCCTAGGGGCAATAAAGGTTACATTCATTCGTTCATACATAGAAACAAGAAATTTCTCACATTGGATATTTTGGCTTTGATTTTCAGGTTTCTTGGGTTTAGTTCAGATACAAAAGATCTACTCCCACACATACATGTGATCTTCCTTTGCCTCTTGATAGATAAATAACAGCCAGCACTGATGCTGTTCCTTTGCTCTGGATTTCCTAGGGTGTTCAACTGGTCACACACAGATGTGTCAGGAAATTGGGCAGTAAATCAACACTTCATTAACCGTGTCTCTGTACTCCTATCTGTGTCCCTGCTGTAAGGACCAGAGTCAGCAACACACGCCACCTGCGGTTTAAAAGGATGATGTATGTGAATGGAAAAATCAAAATCCTTTTCGATTTTTTCAGCATTCCCTTTGCTTTTTATTCAAAAGCTCACTTCTCTGACTTGTGTCTTAAAGTACTGCGTTTCAGTAACATTATAATATCATCAAAGGACACATAACATCCACAAGCCTGTCACTCTATATATATTTGTTTAAATTTCATGAATAATTTGCCATGTGAAGTGTATGTGTGAATGCAGTTGTGTGTTTTTTCTCTCCTGCTCCTGATCAATGGCCCCTTCCTGTGCTTGTAATTACACCACTGTCTGCCATGTCTCACTGTTTTAAAGATCAAATGCTGTCTCAATCCCCACACAGGGCACAGATCTAAGACGAGTCAGGCGTCTCTCCAAAAGGTCACTTGCTGCAATTTCATGCCATACAATAGTTGTTCTTGTTGTTTTTTTCTGACGGAGGGACGGAGGGGGGGGGGGGGGGGGGGTGTCCCTCTGTGTTGCTTTATTCTGATCTATGTCTTACTTTCATGTGTGTGGAATAAGCCAGTAAAATGTCACTGGCACTCAGTGATTATCGAGCAGAGGACAGCAGGGTGGATAGGTTGAAGATGTGAGAGCATGCAAACAATGAAGCACAGAGTGGACGAGTTGCAAAGAAAAAACAAAAAAGAGAGCAGTCTGTGATACACTGCCAAAGGATGACAGTAACAAGTTGTTGCTTGGTCAAGGAAGTTGACAGGCTTTATGATCGGTATTACAATCAGAATCAGTTTTATTGGCCATGTGGGCACAAGGAATTTGACTCCGGCTTTACATTACTCAATGCACAGAAAAACAAATTGGGGGTGGGGAGGACGGGGGAGGTTGTGCTTCTCCTGAAGCCCACTGTCATCTCGACGGTCAGGTGGTTCTTACTGCACCAGAAAATGAGCTGTTCCACCTCCTGTCTTAATGCAGGCTTGTCACCGTCCTGGATGAAGCTGATGACAATGGGGTCGTTGTGTCATGCATACTTCAGTTTAACAGAAGGACCCCCTGAAATGCAGTTATTAGTGTAGTAGATGGTTACTCATTGCACGACTCGCACATATTTGGTGGCACATTATTATAATATAACTCAATTGTTGAGCTGCTACACCAACCCCAGCTAAGAGCTAGCCTTGAACCTGACTCTAGGGCGAGTGAGACCATAACCTAATGCCACTCCTTACGTGCTGCGTTCAACATGAAGGTGTATCCTGCCTTACCTGGATGTATGCGACTGTCCTGTATGTTCAAGGGGTGTGTTTGCACGCTCGGTCGGTCCGATCCTCAGATACAGCGGCTGTGATCTCCTCCGCCAGCCCGTGCTCTTCCAATGGATTAACCAGTTTAGATGATGCGCAAAACCAGTGTCGACGAACACACAAAAACAACTCCTCCTCAAGCATTATCATAACACAATACTTATAATAAAATGTGAAAGACAAATATGTACAGCACACTTCACTACAAGTATGCAAAATTTCACATTATATTTCTGTTTTTTTCTACAGTAAATGTAGTTCCTAAAAGGGAGGTAACTGTCATTGGCTTTGCGTCTCGTGCTCGTTAACCTGATATGCACAGTCATTAAAAATGTATTGTTTTTTAATCACAGACATTGACAACAAGCAAATAAATTATTATGATAATTATTGTTGTTCAATTCAACAACACAATGAAGCGGCTAGATGACATCGGCAAAGATGTAGACCGGCTGATCTGTTTGTGGCGCAGTGTTTCAGCATTGCAGTGGGACAGAAGCTGTGAGTTTAGACATGTTGCGCTTACTTCCACTCCTTGGCCATACATGAGGTGAAGACACCTTGAATGCACTTTAGGTGATTTTTGAAAATCAACTCAGGTGGTCAAGTCATGCAAGGCAAAGATAAGGGTCTTGTTGGTCTAATGAAAAAAGAGAAGAAATGCCCAACTTGATCAGTTTTCACTGCATCATCCACCAGGAGTCACTATATAGTATCAAAACTCAGAAACAAGTAAGGAAAGCTGTCCCGCAGAAAGGTGCTAGAATGGTTTCTGAGCCTCCTCCCCAGATTGACACATTCTTGGATAACAAGGGCAAACATGAGCAAGAGTTAAAAGACCCCACTGGATCATACAGCTGGCCCATCTGATTAACATCACATGTCACCTGAATACAGCTCTGCCCTCATAATAGTGCTGCTCTGGAAAGTGAAATAATTGAGTTTCACACAAATGACATTCTCAATGTTGAACTCAGAGCAGGTGTTGGCCACTTCTGGAGTTTTTTTTATCTGAAGCAGATTTTCCCTAATTGAAAACACCTGTACAAAATGTGGTGTCTTTCTTCTTGAGCTAATACACATACGAGTCAACATTTTCAAACATGAACACTAGGAAACAGAGAAATGGGCTCACAAATGCACATCTTGAGTGCCTCACAACGATTGCAACAACAAACAAATATAACAAGAAGAAAGTCAAGACAATGCATGTCAGCTTCCGCTCATCCCAGTATTAAGGAAAAACTTTTATTTAATTACAACTGTAATGGCTGTGTTGTTAGCAGACATGCTCATTGGTTTTGGTGGCTTTTGGTATATTGAGGTTGAAGAGTCTCTGTTGCTGATTTTGTCCTGCCATTTTGGCTCTCTTGAAAAAAATTGTAAGGATCACTGGTGGAGAGGGAGAAGAGCAGTGGGGAGGGGACACACCCTTGGTGATGCCAGTTCTGGTTGCCTGGGTGCTGCATTACTGCATTTATGATCAATTCCTCTTTTTTACCATCCTGATTTTAGTTTAACAGATCTGTGCTGGTTTGAGTGCACATGTATTTAAAACAATTGGTCTGACAGTCCAAAAGTGTTTTTTTTTTATTCAGTTGATGTGGTGTAAAAGGCACAAGATAACTCTTTCTTTGACATAGGTGGAAGAGATCAAAATGTATGAAGGAAAAATGTCAAGTAAACTCAATTTAATAAAAAAAAGAAACATATCCAGCTCAATCAACTGCACAATCCACTGAATTCCCTCTCTGATTTTTTTGTCTAGTTATTAGTTAGTTTAGTTAATTTATCAGTTTTTCCTCTTTTTCAGTTTATTGTTTGTGCATAGGTAGACATTGAGGCAGTCATCATACACATGGTGAAATAGACTGTTAGGTAATCAATTTATGATCCCTTGACCACAGAAAACAAACAACAACAACGCATTATTATGAACATGTCGGCAAGCACACTACTGCACACACTTTTAAACACACAAACACACCACCATGCCCACTAATACACAATATAACTGCAACTTCTCCTTTCCCACACTCTCAAATATCCCACATCTTCCCACCTGGAAACCAAATATTACAACAAAATTACACGAGTTACAAGAAAAAACACAATATCGTGTCCAACCACAACATGACTGAATGCTACATTGATTTGTTCTCATAGCTTTGGTCTATGAATAAGGCTCCTCTTGTGTACCTTTGCTTACATAACTCTGAGAAAGAAGCACAATAATGAAGGTACTTACTGTGAACAAGGTGCTTAATCCCATTTTGGATCAAAGCAACAATGAAGAGTATGGAACATAAAGAAAAAAAGAAAACAGCAGACAAGTCATTCACTTTTTTTAGTTCATTAACTACAGTGTCCTTTTGAATGTTGGTAATTATAGATCATCATTCAGACAAGTAACTGTACACATGCCATTGTAACAGGCCCCGTATGGAGGACTGTTGCCAGATTAGATTTGTCCTGTTAATAACAGGGAAATAATGAGACAAAGCAATGTAGTGTGTTTCTTATCCTCACTTCTTCTAGTCTTTATTTTTATACATATGTTTATGTATTTCAGTTTTACTTAAACTGTATTTTGGTTTTTATGTCTTTCTTCAAAAACAACACTTTATCCACATTTCAACATAATATGCACAGAAATATACAGAAACTTATACTTTGTCTTATATTACATGTAAAAGTAAAACTACAAAATAAATGTTTCTGTGTGTTATTATTCTTTAAACAAATATAAAATAATTTGGTTATGCTACTTAAGAGCTTCTTATTAATGCAATACAGTTACAAACAGGTTCATACAGGAGGAGATCAATCCCCGCTTAGCATTATGCTAACAAATAACATGGGAAATCCCATAGAGAGAAAATAAGTACAAAATATCAAAACGAACAGTCTTCATGAACTCACAGTTACTTTAAGAGATATGCAGGAGCTTTACAAAACTAGCAAAAACAACATGGGAGCTAGAAACAAACCATGACCGACATACAGTGGCGCCCGTATATGAACGTGGTGATGAACTAAGCTAGCGCTTGTTAGCATCATAGCTAAAGTACCTTAAAACCTTCAAAACACATTTAAAACACATCCTGACACACACTTCAGGATGGTGTTAGCTTCTACATGTTATAGAAGAATATATAGACCACATGTATGTGATTTGTGACATTTACTCACTTGTTAATAACAGGGAAATAATGAGACAAAGCAATGTAGTGTGTTTCTTATCCTCGCTTCTTCTAGTCTGAAGACGAGGGCTGCCGAGCACACTAAGCTGTCTCACCTGGAGGTTACGCCTCCTTGTGGCACAAATTGGAGCCACACTCTAAATTACATTTTACGCAAAATAACAGAACTAATGCTCCCAATTAGACATTTACATATTGAAATATACACAATACACAAAATAAATCACGTAATGTGAACACACATTTCTGTGTGTCACACCATTAAACAACCATGTCTGACATTAAGTTGGAAATAAGCAGTGTGCGATGTGTTATGGACATTTTTCTCCATCCCTCTAACTTAATGCTTTATTTAAGTCATTATTACTGCTATGTTGGGACAATGGCTGAAACATATGATACTTTCTGAAGAGGAATGTCTGCAATCCCCCAGGTGTGCAGTTTGCACAGTTCCTTAGTGGTGTGGAAAGATTTCAATCCCGGATGGATCCACTTGCAAATGAAGACATAGATCAGTTGTGCCTTTTCATCTTCCTTGACATGCCTTTCCACATGCACCAGCATAAGAAAGTTGAAGATGAAGTGAAGGATGAAGAGACTAACAAAGGATGCCACTTCTGTGCCTCAAAACACACACCTAAACCAACATGCAGATGTGAATATTTAACACTGCGATATCCATCCATCCATTATCTCTACTGCATGTTCCCCTATCGGGGTCTGGAGACAATCCCAGCTGTCATTGAGCGAGAGGCGGGGTACACCCAGGACTGTTCACCAGTCAATCACAGGGCTCACATATAGAGAAAGACAACCAGGCACACTCACATTCACATTCACATTCACAAGTGCAGATTCACAAATGAACCTAACGAGCATGTCTTTGGACTGTGGTGTGAAGCCGGAGTACCTGGAGAGAACCTACGCTTGCACAGGAAGAACATGCAGACTCCATTCAAAGAGGATCCTGTCCAACAGGGATTCGAACTAGGATCCTCCTCATTGTGAGGCAACAGTGCTAAACACTACACCTCGAAGCACTAAGTTTAACCAAATTTGAGCTGTTAATTTTTACTATAACCAATTATATAGATTTTATGCAGAGAAATATTATTCAGATGAATGGGAAAGAAAGTTTAACTTTTGAGCCTGACTATATAAAAGTGATAGTTGCTTCAAAAGTTTCTGTGGTTTTAGGTCAGCATTCAATGTTTCCAGTGGAAAAGCTGCTCACTTGTTAACACCAACGTTGCTTTGATTTAAGATAATAATACACACAGTTCATCTGCTGAAAACATATAGATGAAAGCAGAGTTTGTGTTTTCATTACCTCAAAGCTATCTTTGACAAAACCCCTCACAAAAATCAATCCTACGATCTAGATATATTTGGTTTTTGGCAGGCAGCCGTGTTCATGTCAGATTGTCTATTTTTCGACTTTCCTTTATGCACTTCTCCACACAAACCCCGTCTTATCCGTCTCACTTCTGTTATTTTGGTGCCCTCCTTTTCCTACTCCTTATTCAGTCAATAAGTGAAGCAGAAATTTGGTAAGTGGCATCAGTCTGGATGTAATCCAATAACAGAAAACACCCACATATGCCTCAGACTACATGTGAGGTTCTCACACACACACGCGCGCACGCGCACACGCACACACTCACACTCACATCAATGCAGAAATAATTTTTAGTGTCGTATTGTTCATATACTTTCCTGGACACACCTTAAGCCTGATTTCTACTGACGTGCACCTCCACCAAAATGAAATAAATGCATCTAATTGATACACTCTTCAAGCCAGTGATTGGTCTGCTGGGTAGCATCAAATTTCTTGTATTTACAACATTTCCAGGCATCACCGCCATTTGAACACTAGAATGCTATTTATCAGCTTCAACACCAACATTATTTAGTCACCAAAGTAGCTATGACGTAGATTTGACACAAAGGTTTAAACCAGCTTTTAGTTACAACCCGGAAGCAGTTAATGCAAATTGTATTGACACCAAAATCCATTGACTTGCTGTATCTGACATCTTTCAGATACTCTGTCCATTTACTCCCAGTTCTCCTGGTAATAAGATAGTTGATCTTGCTTTGAACCCTCTACATCCCACTACTACCAGACAAACCCTAATTTTCCACACACTGTTCAGCTTGGGTTGCTGAAGCTGCATGTCTCAGCTCTTTGGTCCATACCCATCCTCCACTTTTTCCTCCCAGGGCACCGTCAGTTCTATAGAGTTCTATAAAGAAAAAGCAAAGTGTCGCAACTGTAGCAAAAGTCGACAGTTTTGAAGAACAGATCCTCAAAGTTGTAGCAAGATTTTCCTAATTTTCAGAAATGTTAATCTTTTTCAATTATTGTTTTCCAATGTTCACTTATGTATCTTTCTAAAGCATGTGTTTGAATTCTGGAAAACATTTTGGGACTCTAAAAACCCTTCTTTTGAATCCTCAAATCAGGAGTTAAACTCAAAGAGCTCCCCAACTGCCTGATCCAAACAGAAAGATGAGTCATTTGGAGGACAACTCATCACTCAAGATCCTCTGCTATGATCTGTTTATGAAGCACATCTGCTAAGCTGACTATTTTTAGGGAGCCATGCATGATAGATCATTCTCACAGACACAGGGAGGAAAGCCAAGCCTCCACTAAACTGGTTAACTCCTAGTGATTCTGTCTGCATCACTTTGATCACATGATCAGCTGTAACAGCTAATTGTGGTGAAAAGGCCATGGCAGCTGTGCATAACACTCAAGCATATCTTTCCATAAATATTATGCATTGATGCTGTTGATTTTTTTATTTTATTGTATTTAATGTAAAATTGCTGATTTATTTGAAGGACATACTCAAGTCAAGAGTTCTTTGCCTTTGTTTGATCATTAATAAACTATGTATATATGCTGAAGGTAATGTGGCCACTTGTGACTTCTGAAACTAAGGCTAGCTATTAACAAAGCACAACCACATACTATTTACTTAGAGTTTCAGATTCCTCACCATGCTGTGATTGTACTAAAACACTTAAAATGATTGCATTATGATTTCAATGTAAATTAATATCATAGGCCTACTCCAAAATAATACAACAGATATTCTAGCTATGTTTTCAGATTGCAAGCAAATGACTACAAAGTCTGCAAACTGATTTTCCCTATCTACTCCCGCGCCTGCTAAACCCCAATGCACGTTTTTTTATACATGTAAAATAAAAGTTATTTTATATTTTAAGGGCATCTTTTAAGTGCTCCCCCTAAAATATCATAGACCACCCTAGTGCCCCTGCAGATAGATCTGATTGTAGTGATGTGAAAAGCAATTATTTTCAGCGTACTGAATCAGTAGAATCAGTTCAGTAAAATTATTTGCTCAAAAGATTCGTTCACCGAATCGTTCAGTACTTCACCGCAGCTCTGACTGCTAATCAGAATTTCATAAGCTGACACACAGCTGAACGTTTAGTTCTGCTCGCTACGGCCGGTGGTGAATAATAATATGTTAAATTAATATGTTAAAACAGTCAGCTGAGAGAAATTAAGTTGGATAAATAAGCCATTTGCAGCAGCTATAAAAAGCACATACATTTTTCACGACACTTAAATGTCAAATAAAATATTTGCTACTTTCTCGATTTTCGAGACATGAGAGGAGCGACACAGTGCTCCCGACCAACTCCGTCCTGTTCTGTGCAACAAAGTCAGTGCGTTCAGTACACAAATCGAATCACTGACTGACCAATGCCTTAGAGCGAGAGAGACACGAGACAGGAGAGAGGAGAGCTAAACTGAAGTTGAGAAATTAACGACTCTTTTCAGTAAGTGATTCAGTTCAGTTCGTTCACCCATAAGATTCTGTGTTTTTGAACAAATCATTCACGAACGACACATCACTATCTGACAGGAAGATCAGTAAAGCAGCTCCCTGAACTCTGCCCTCTGCTGGTTTGTGTCCTAACTCTCAGGGAGATCTTTTAGAGTGTCTTGGACGGGAGAAGTGTCCGAAGTGCACAAGTTATACACAGGGTTGCCCAAGGGTCAGTGCTCAGTACCCTTGTCTTCCCCATATACACCACCACACTTGGTGCAAATATCCGCTCTCATGACTTCTACACTTCTACACCACTGCTATGCTGATGATACCCAGTTCTACCTGTCATTCCTGCCAGACTATGTGACAGTCTCAGCTAAATTCTCATCATGTCTTGCTGATATCTCTAAATCAATGAATAAACGCCACCTTTAACTCAACCTTTCAAAGACTGAGCTCCTTGTCATCCCAGCCAGTCCCTCTATGCAACCACAAATAAATATCAAGCTTGGTACAACCAAACTCTTGCCAAAGTCTGACCAGAACCTGGCTGTCATGGTTGATGACCAGCTAAAATTTGAGGTTCAAGTGGCTTTGATTGCCCGGTCATGTCTAATTGCCCTGTAAAACATCAGGGAGCTCAGACTACCTGTCGGTGCAAGCTACAGAGCTCCTGGTACAGGCTCTTGTGATATCAAGCACTGACAATTGCAATTGCAGGTCTTTCTACATGCACTATCAAACCCCTGCAGATGATCCAAAAAGCAGCAGCACGACTGGTCTTCAACCTACCCAAAAGAGGTCACTCCACTGTTCGTCTCCTTACACTGGCTCCCCATTAATGGAGGAACTTACTCCATCTGATCCGCAGAGTCCCTTTGCACCTTTAAGAAAACGCTAAAGACCCAGCTCTTACATGAATACCTACACACTTAATGGTATTAATGCAGACGATAATGATGATGACGGTTTTTTATGATAATGACAATTTCAGGATGGTTTTGATGCTGATTAGAACAGCTTCCGATATTGTGCTTTGCCTCTATGCGTTGCCTGCCAGCACCTGTGTCAGATCAGACTTAAAGCTGTGCCTTTGCACTTACTGACATTGTTTCCTCCATTCTAGATCATTGCTTGTATTGTACTTACTCACTGATGTACGTCACTTTGGATAAAAGCATCTGCAAAATGAATCGTAGAATTGTAGAATAATTGAAACGTCAATGTGTCAGTGAAAGCAGGTTGTATTATAGAACTAAAACTTTGTCATTCTCCATCAGTCCTCTTCCTCACACAGAAAATCAATAGAGAAAGTTTTCCTAATGGGCAATTTAGACATCAACGGTCCCATCCAAATGACAGAAGATAACCTGCATGTTGTTGTCATTCAATCTGTATGAGTATTGGCTGGGAGTGTCATTCAATTCGTTCACCTAAGTGAGCATGTATGATAGCTAGCTACCTAGGCTTATGGAGAACCGTGATGAACATTTAGTTTCAAGCAAAAACTTAAAAACGCCTGTTACCTGCCTCCAGCCACCATCCACAGGGAGTGTATAGCTGTGTTTGGATACAGTAATAGGATATTTGTTTCAGGTTAGTGAATATGTTTATAGCAGAGAGGTGGTGAGATCATGACTGATTAACCGGCTAGTGTTAGCTTGCTAGCATTATTCGCGGTCAGCTCTCATTTTACTCATGTGCATTTAGCTTTTTGCAGAGCTGGTCCCAGTGAAGAAAGAGTATAGTTTGCAGTGTGAATACATTGAAAGAAACCACTGCACCCAGTGTTTTAACCACTCTTCCAGCTACCACTGAGACATCTCAGCCAGTACTAATCTGAAAGGTTCTGGAGTAGCCGCTCCAGGCAGCCAATCATTTACTAAAGGAGGTAGGACTTGTCCCCCAGGTAACCAAGAAACTAGATGAGATGCTGGACAGAGACAGAAAGCACATTGTGATAACAGATTACCGATATGTTGCTTCTGAATATTTGTTCGATAAAAAGTTGGAGAACAATTACATACAAAAAGGTCAAAAAGGATGCTAACTTTTTAGGGTGCATGTATTTTTTTCCTCAAAAATTGAACACATTTATGGCATTTCAAATCTAAATTTCCATTAAAATGGTTTGAAAATAGCACATATAACTGTCATAAGAGTGATTCCCCCCTCCCCTCTTTTTTTCAATAATTATGCCTTTTATTGTAGGCCAAATTGTTTTCATTGCTTGTTCCCAGTAGCCTTCATATGTTCTTCTTTAGAATGAATGTACTTCTTCAATTTAAAGCGGGTTACTCTACAGGCACAGTCCGACAATGATAGAGTGGTGTTCTCTCGAAGAGCATGCATACAACATAATACACATATTGTATTTACAGGGGCAAAGTTATTACTGCACACCACTGTTCGCTATATCATACATTTGATGAGATGTGTGTCTTTGCATAAACACAGTTTTTCAAAATCCATCAGACACAGATACAACACATATAATATAACACACACGCGCGCACACACACACACACACACACACACACACACACACACACACATACACACACACACACATACATACACCTGCACACAAGCACACACAGAGGAAACAATACATTGCATAAGGCAGGATCATGTAGCTGAATTGGTTTTCTCAGTACCTCCGCTTAGGCTGAAAAATAACTGTGGAAATGCAGAAATAGGAACAAAGGGAATGTGTCAGAGAAATGCAGCCGCACAACATAGCATTAGTAAAGGAGAGAAGGACAGATGTGGGACAGAAGGCAAGAAGAAAGGACACCAGGATAAGAGAGACAAGTGGAAGTAGCAGTAAGAGAGAAAGAAAGAAATACAGAGGGCCAGAGGGAGAGGGTAAGCGGGAAACCCAATCTGTGAGCTGATGGGGCTCCTCAGCACAGCGGCAAAATCAATTTGACTGGTGCTGCTTCTGCTCTGAATGAGAGGCAAGGATGATGGAGCGAGAGAGGAAAGAAAGGAGAGGAGATGGAGAGCACGGCGGCTGGATAAGGATGGAGCTGTGGAGTCAATAAGAGTGTGGCGGTAAAAAGAGAGAAAATGGATGGAGGGAATAAGGAGGAGGAGAGTAGAAGGAGGTCAGAGTAGGGACAGCAACCAGACAGAGTGTAGGGGTGACGGATAGGCAATATAACACAAGCAGCCACCCGATGTTTACCTGTGGATTGGAATAGAGGGAGACTTTGAGATATTTAGTCAATAAAACAAAAGGGAAAATGCTGAGTGAGAAAACGCACATGAAAGTGGATTTAAAGTGAAAAGAGTTACCACTCGAAATGTGTCGTTCACTCAATAGCCCTTTTGACAGATACATTTTGAATAAAAAAAGGAAAGCTTTGGGTGGATCTGTGTCGCTTTAACAGGGCTAATCTGATCACCAGACTGTCTTTTATATTATCCTGTTCAGTGTACAGGAAACCAACTGAGTTATTAAAAAAAATGGCTGCAGTTATTCCATGAACTGCCTGCTCATGGAAGTGCGGTTTAAATGTCCTGTAAGAGCCATGACGGAGAAACAGCGTTTATTTTTACACCATATCAATGGCAGTAAAAGGATGCAATGCCAAATTAGCTGACCACTATTATACCTTTTACCCTCAGCCTTAAACACAATAGATTTACTGGAGTAGCTCTTGAGCTAATTAGCTGCTTAGCTTATTAGTTAATTGCAAGGAGAGACACAATGCTGCCCCTCATTTTGCTATCAACAGGTACCAGCGTGGCTGGCATTCAGCCATTCAGCACAGGCTGGTTTCGGCTGTGTCTAATTAGTGCTGTGAACAAGGTGATGTTTTTTTTATACAGGAGTTGGAATGCAAAACCAACAGAAATACTGGCATGGATCTGGGTTGGGGGCTTGTTACCCAATGTGATGTTTGTATGAGTGACACGTCATGCCACAAGCACTAAAGGTGTTATTATTCGAACTAAAGTGCAGATATTAATGTGTCCTTATAAGAAATGAACAGAAAGAGAGACACGGACATTTGGAAAATTATTAGAGAGAAGGCCAAAAGGCTATGAACAATGTCACAAGGTAACGCTGGCAGAGGAAATCCTCTTTGTAAAAATGAAATATCAAGCTGGTAACTTCTAGAATAATACTGTGCAAGCTCTGCTCTTCCCTTCAGCAGAGCAGCAGCAACAACAACTGTGAGGCTCCTTGCTCATCTAATATCTCTTTGTGTCTTTCAGTGTTTTTTACTTTGTTCACACTATATCTCCTCTAACGTCTCTCTGGCTTTTTCAGGAGAATACACATTTTATTTGAAACTAGGTCAGAGTACGGGTTTGAAATCATCTATGTGACTGTTAAACATCATCAAGATATTTAATCCATACTACATACAACCATCCTATTGTTTCTTATCAACAATATGCAATCATGTTTAAGGCTTTCATTTAAAATATAGGCTTTGTACAAGCTCTTTTTTTTTTTTTTACTAGAACAGTGTTTTTGTATGAGCCCTTTGTTCTTGACACAATGCACTGAGGAAAATGGTAAATAAAAGTAAAAAATGCCAACGTGAAAAACATGTAAAGAAGTTTATTTTAATCGGTTTGGGTAATATTTACCAACTAACCTTTGCTTTTACAGCAGGATCCAATTCTATTAATTGTGTGTGTGTGTGTGTGTGTGTGTGTGTGTGTGTGTGTGTGTGTGTGTGTGTGTGTGTGTGTGCCACCCCATCCTTATTCTATCATGAAGGCTTCTACCTCCAGAATGGAACTCCTTATTTTCTCATTGCTGCTGACAGCATCAGCCAAGAGGCTGCTATTTTTAAAAAAAGGAGTGGGTGACTGTGCGAGTTAATAAACGAGCACAGGAACACACACACACACACACACACGCACACACGCACACACATACAGAGAGACAGATTCATGCACGCAAACGTAATTTGCATAAGACAAGAGATTTTTGTTCACCTAAAGTCAGTCTTGCAACAAGTGCACCTTTGACATGTGTATGCTCACACACCTTTATGCAACAAAGTGCCACCCACATTTCAGCACACAAATACACACACACACACACACACACACACACACACACACACACACACACACACACACACACAAACACACACTCACATATATGAACACACACCACTTTGGGATACAGCCTTTCCATTTATCTTTATTGAGCCTTTCTCTTGGATTGAATAACTGATCTCCTTTTATTTAATGCTGTCTATGAATAGTTTTACCACCTGACACCAGTGTGCAGCTACAAATCATTGCTGATCTAATATAGCCGAAGATGTAACCACATCTGTTCTTGCACATTGAGGAGCGAGAAGACAGAATGAAAAGACAAGGGAAACAGAAGAAAAGAGACAGGGAAAGAGAGACTGCTCACATTATCAGCTTGTTATAATCGACTCCTCTGACTTTACATGATATAGCAAATTAATAGCTGTTTTTGGAACATTACAAACACACATTTGAGATTAAATATATTTGACCTTACAGTCATTCATTCTACAACTTTCTTGATGTCTTAATTTAAGTTTTTGTTTAGAAACAAATGGAAAGATATTCTAAAATCCCAGGATGTTAGCAGCTGTTCGCCTACAGTTTCTGATAGGAATGCATTTAAGTCTTGAAAATAATTGCATTTCTTTTCCCTTTTTTCAATTTATTACATTATAGATGGTAACATTCAAAAATACAAGGAATCACATTAGTATCAGCTGTTTTCCTGGAAACATATGACTGCTATAAAACATGAGAAATGGTTTTGTCTGACTTTGATTCCGGGTGTGTGACATTGAGCCACAGTGTGTGGGTCGTGTGTAATATGGTGTATAGCACCATGTCTACCTCCTCGCTCTCTTTGGTGGAGTGACATTGAAACTGGCTGCTTATCCCTTGATCACCGCCAGCTTCATTTGTCTCAATTAGCTAAGACAGCTTTTGCTTTTCTCATGTCCATTTCAATTAGCTGGTTTCGCAACATTGCTTCAGCGCCTGTGTCAAAGAAACCGTGTGCGTTTGAGTGAGAGGGTGTATGTGTGTGTATGTTGTCGGAAAAATTTGGCAGAGGAAAGGGAAGCTGTTTTACCATCCTCCTTCCCTGCCTAACACAGCAAGTACAACCCCACTTAGATAAAAAAACATACACACAGGCACTAATACACACCGACATCCACAAGCAAAGGAAGGGGATCACCTGCAGGAAAAGGTTAACTAGTGGCAAAGAGGGCCAAACACTCCCACAACCGTCCACCTGCCTTTTTAGCTCTCTCTCTTTTCAGTGATGTGCCGTCTGCTCATGTGTATAGCTGGAAATGTTTGAGACGGGGAAAGAGAGGGAAAAAACGATTAACACCTTCTCTTATGTCACCAACAGGTTGAGTCAAACTTAAACACACCATATGCTCTCTCCCCAACAACATCCTCTAGTTTTTCACACCTCTCAAATTGTGCTTCCTTTTCCAGATAAGACACTCTTTCAGAGGTGTTATGCAAGTGTGCAACTGGCTTTCCTTGCTGACATTTTGTACTTGTTCAATTGTAGTTTAACACATTGTTAAGGTGCAAATAAAATAAACAGAAGGGAAGATTCAATGTATTGTTGTGATGTTTAACACAGAATGGGATTCCTCCAAAACTTTTACTTAGTAAGCATCTTTCTTTCTTTCTAATAAGGCGTCCAGTAGTATAATTTTGTTTTAATTGATCCCCTCCCCCCCCCCCCCTCTCCTTTAGCAGCAGTGGAACACAAGGTTCAAAGTGCAGGGCTCACATACCTTTGGGAACTGAGGAGAGGGGCTTCCCACTAAGCAACAGGAGTTCACCAGTATTCCTGCAGGCTTTCAACCAAAGTGATTGATCTTGGTGAGCAAGCTTTCACAACGACTCAAGGTTAAACTCTGTTACTTTATAGTCTGGAGTCATGTACGAAAACAGATATATATATATATATATATACGTATGTCGAAGTGTCATTTTTTCATTCGCAGCCTTGGAGCAGCTCTCAGGCTCGCTCTGACACAGTATCTCTCTCTCTCTCTCTCTCTCTCTCTCGCTCTGTACCCCAGCACTGTTGTTTAACTCTCTGTCCCTCTCCTTTTCTCCTCTCGCCGTCGTGGGGGGGCAGTGTTCCCTTTTGTTATGTTGGCCCTCCTCCTTGATTCGCTCCCTAGATGTTACCATGGAAACTACAAGACACTACATCACCTCAAGTAGAAGTTTCTCAAAGTGTTCGTCAGTGAGTATGTGTGTGCAAATTTTAATGTGTGTGTGTGTGTGTGTGTGTGCGTGTGTTTGTGCTGATGCTGGATTTCAATTTTTACCCATACGGAACTGCATATTTAGAGGGGCACCCTCCTAAAACTGACGCACACACAAACCCACACACTAACACACACATACACAAAAAACCCCACACACAGAAACACCGGCACAAGCCCACTCTGAGAAAGTTATCTAACAGTTATTAGTGTCAAGACTCTGAGTAACTGTTGCAGAAGCAGGGCGATTGAGATTATGGAGTGTAAGGGAGGGTATGGGACTATCCTAGATCTGGAAATAGTTGCCATGGTAACAGAGGTGTAGAGGAGGCTTTAAGAAACTATGGCTGTTGTGTCATTATCCCATGTCAGAGGAATAGTATGTGACATGGGTATGGCTACCTCATCTGAACTTGTAAGCACAGTGGTGGCTGCAGACATGCACAAATATGCACAACAAGCAAAATGAGTGCATACAACTTGTGAACAACTCTTTTACTTCAATATTTTAAAAGTTGCCTTTGAAATAATCAGCCTACACAAATTTGGGAAGATACTGTCAAAGAAAATGGATGAAAAAAAAAGTTGATTATAGGGTTATAGGGCAAATAATTATGTTTTTCTTGTTGGAGAGAAAATATGTGGTTTGTACTCTAAAAGAAGCTACAGTCCACATACCAAGGTTAAAATAGTTTTTGGATTTTTTACAAGTTTTAGTTTATTTTTTAAAAGTATTTTTCAATTTCAGTTCAGTTTTAATTAGTTTTTAAAGCTGGTTTGTTTGCTTAGTTTTGCATAGTTTTTTCGACCAAAAAACAAAAATTCACACTTATTATTTAATAAGCTTAAAAGTTAATTCAGGTTTTTTGTCTTGGTATTGACAGTGGTTCAGAGAAAGAACTCAATCCACATCTTAAAAATACCCTAAAAATATAGCATACAAAAGGTAAAACGGTTTTTACTTTTTGCACGGTAAGCACATCCAAATTTGAAGCTGACGTGTCAGACACAATAGGTATAGGTTACATGTCCCTCAGTGTATTTGTGTCAAAAATGAAAAACTAAAAGCCTTTTGTCCATAGTTTCATCTTATCTTAGTTAGTTTTGTACACACACAATACCATTTCAGTTAGTTATCGTCGTTTCTATTATAACCACTTTTTTTTTTATTTTGTTTAATTTAACAATAATGTCTTCTACTTTTAGTTTTCATTATTTAGTTAGTTTTTCGTTACAATAATAACCTTCACACACTCACACACATACACACTCAAACACACACAAAAAGGAAAACATTAACTGTCATCTTTGTGCCATTTCAAATTTTGTTTCAAACACATTTACTCTAATCAAAGTTACTCCTCATTATATTTGGGCTTCTTGGAAATGGTTTAGCTAATGAATGATGGATTGTCCTATAATAAGGAAGTCATATTATCAAATTGCATTATGTAACTAAGTAAATGTGTGCATATTATATGGTGCTCCACTGACTGCAAAGACAGTGTTTTGACTGTGCAGATCTCGGTTCAGATCAGAGAGGCACCACTCCTTTTTCAGTGCAATGGAGCGTGGGATTAAATGCAGACCCGGGATCAGCTTGTATGACTCATGCTGTGCTCTGGGCTCTCTTTGCACTGTGCTGGGTCAATGAGATGAAGTAGGCGATGATTACGAGAGAGAGAGAAACACACACATACACACTTCTACCCGCAAAACCACAGTGCCTTTGTTCATTACTCGTTCTTTCTCTCTGAATAACCAAGAAGTAGAAGACATACATAATGACACTGACATAGCATATGTTACGTCACTCATAGCTCTGTGTGAAGAGATGCTTTGAAGCATGCTGTTCAGTTTACTGCTCACTGCCAGTTGTTTAAAGCCAGTCATTTTGAATTTGGCCTGCATGGTGTTGCCTGAGGGAAGCTGTCGAGGGTCAAATGAGCTGCATTCACTGTTGCTGATTGCATTAGTTAATTAAGGCAATCAAATGTTTTATTTAAGGCTTTGTGCCTTCCGAATGCAATCCCTTACAAAATAAACAATATGAAATACTTTAGACAGTACCTCCTATCTCTATGATGATTTCGACTTTTACATTATTACGTCTGTTACTATTAAGCAGGTTTTTTGGAAGATTTATTTTTGGGCTTTTTATGCCTAAAGTGGAGAGACATGACAGTGGATAGAGTCAGAAAACAGAGACAGACAGAGAGAGAGGAATGACATGAGGGTAAGGCGCTACAGGTCGGATTCGAACCAAGGCCTTCCGCTTAGGACAAGACACTAACCAATAGGCCCCGGTAAGCCCCAGCAAGTCGTGCTTTTAACAGGAAAAACTCATTCTGCTTTACTTTAACTGCCAAATGTACCATGTCTTGAGACATTTTGCTGCAGAAATTGGAATAAAATATGGCTCTACATTATCCTGTTACTTTGTCTGAACCCTGCACACATCATCGGTTTCAGGCCTTAAACATAACTGTATGGATGAAGAATCTTCAATATGATTGTCTTGTTTGCTTTTTTTAAGGACGTTAGCATTAGCATAAGTTACAGTCAGTTTCATGACCAGCATAAAACTCCTAAGAGCTTGAATATGTCTAATAATGTACATGAAAAAACATACCTTAGGTTAAGCATACATTTACTAAGATGTGCGTATAGATTGTGACAAAATGAGAAGGACATGGTTTTAGTCAACAACTGTATCCACCTTGATGTTAAATAATCCATTCTGAGATCATTCAAGATGTCACTACATGTGTGGAAATACCGTGCTAATGAGCAAACAGTTGTGAAGATGTACCATGCAGGGAAAAAAAGGCGTTGGTCTCCCAGGTTTAAGGGGACAATTTTAATGAGTAACACTGTTTATTATGAGCTATTTGCTCGACATAAAGCAAGCAGCCTGGGTGACAGCAGGAAGCATGGTGTGAATTAAATCTCAGTACTTCTTTGACAAAGCCTTTTTGATCGAGTGGACTTTGTTGCCAGAGGGGTGCTTCAATGTGGGTTACTTAAGTGGACAGCAGTGCACCAGGGATCCTTAAGCTGGTTTAAAACAAGATATTTGAGCATATAAAATCAGGCAGGCAGTTATTGTTGCTTGCACTGCTGTAAGCAGGAGAAGGAACAAAAAGTAATAGAAGCAGATTTTAATGCTCAGAGACAAAAAAAAAAAAAAGGGGGGGTGCATGATCACTTGGTAGAGGAATAAAACTTACAAATGTGATTCAATATGTTGCATAAAAGCCTTGATGAATGATGAATATGTGTGTATTTTTAGGCTGGATTATTGCAGATGATATTATATTGTATGCATTATAAGACAGTCTCAGCAAGTGTTTCAAGATTTACCAGCTGGTCCAAAATGCTGCTGCATGCATACTGAAATGAAATAAGAACATAGATCATTCATCTCTCATATTCACTTCCCTGCATTGGTCAGCTATAAGAGCCACAAAATCATATACGTACTTTGGAGGGAGTATGGGAGGTCGAGCCTTCAATTTTTCATGTTGTTCTCCTGTGGTACCATCCTCCACTTTAGGTCTTGGAGACATCCTCTCTTGATATACCTTATAGTTGGGGCTGACTCCTGTTTGCCTGGGACCAGCCCTTAGTTATGGTGCTGTAGGTTTATATTGCTGGCAGACCTATGCTCCTCTATGCAGACCTATTTCCCATATATTATTGTGGCTATCTTTGCATTGTCGTCATTATAATCTGAGGAAGAGCATGTTGGCTCAAAAGTCACTTGTTAATAAAATCATTTGACGGGAGCACCCTTGTGTGCGGCAGTAGCTTATTATTGACTTTCATGTTTTTTCTATAAAATTATTGCTATACCTTTTTAGAAAGCGAATTGATAAGACATTTATGCATAACTCCCTCCCCCCCATGATGATTATGCTTGTACATTCAAAGTGAAACTAATATTACTATCATTCATACCCGCAAACATCATCATCAAAAGCCCATATGTTGTTGTTTTTTTTTTGCTTTATCTATCATACATGTATGTACACAGTAACCTTTTTTGAGAAGCTATCCAAAAGTCGGCTGCAAATTTGTGCCGTAATGCTGACTCACTCAATCTGTTTGTGAGTCTAGTCTATGATCATAATTCTATTTTAATGAAGTCATAACCTCACCAGGGAACAGCCTGACTCATAGGTTAAAAAAAAAGGGAAAAGCACATAACCAAACATATGCTCATTTTACCTCTACTCCGTTATTTTCTCTCTTTTCTCCAACAAGGGTAAAGATGAATGTATATGTATAAATGTGTGTATGTATGTGTATGAATGTAAAGATGTATGTGTGTCGGTTTGCATTTTTGTGTGCATGCAAGATTGTGTCGGTATGTTTATTTACAATGAATGCCTCTCTGCACAGTAAGCGTTTCCACTGCTCATAGAGCAGTTGTCTGTTTGAACAAACTTAAGCTTATATAAAGGGCGAAGCTTTTTGGCTTCCCTCTAAATGTGTGTTAGAACCTAACACTAACCTCTTGGTGCACTCTCTCTAACTGAAAACACACAACTTTACGCAGAAAACTTTCTTTAGTGTGTTGAAGGGTTGAGATGGGGAACATTGTGTTTAATTCAACAAAAATGTGTATGTGTGTATAGTGTGTGTGTGTGTGTGTGTGTGTGTGTGTGTGTGTGTGTGTGTGTGTGTGTGTGTGTGTGTGTGTGTGTGTGTGTGTGTGTGTGTGTGTGTGTGTGTGTACTCATGGTTTTATCTGTTTGTGGCTGAGAGCTTAAAGGCATATCCAGCTACTGGTAAATTACCCAAAGCAATATGGTGTGGGGAGAAGGCAGCGGGAGGGAGTGGAGGGGAGGTGATGTGGGAGATGGAGAGAGGAGTGGGGGAGAGGGAAAGACAGACGAGTGATCATTTGGAACCCTAGGTCTTATCAAACATTGTTACTGCACCCCACTGCCTCTCATTTACATTTTTTACATTTCCTTTTCCCTCTGAGGCAAACTCACACACAGGCTCAAGCAACACAAGCACACTGACAGAAACACATTAGGAGAGACTGGGACATGGGAACACACTATACAAGCAAAGGGAAATATTTCATGACACACACACGTATGGAACCCATATGCACATAGTACAGGGCAGCATTGTTTAGTACTGTCGACTTTTAGACTTATACTTTTTTAAAACTACTTTTTCTGCATTACATCTGATAGAGACACAAACTCAAATACAGCCATCCCCTATAGATAATGCACCCAGATATTGGAGATAGGGTTGATATTAATCCAAAAGTTACAAAGGACTTTCCCAGATTACGTGTGTGTGTGTGTGTGTGTGTGTGTGTGTGTGTGTGTGTGAGTATTCAAGTCAGTGAAAATCACAACTATCCTACATAAATACAGCAGGTGAAATTCATGATTTGTTTTTGTAAGGATGTGCCCACTGAAAGTCAAATTGAGGAAATTATATCCCATTGTTTATGTGTTGCAAGCGGTTGATTCGCTGCTCTCAAGCACACTGGGATACCTGGAAGTGCAGAGCAAGTTTGCTGTGCCACTTTTCTTTTGACAGCTTTTCTTCCTTATAATGAAAATTCTAAAACATAAAATAAAACTATTAAATAAATTATAATTAACATAACATGTGTGCACCCTTTGGGGGTAAATTAACTCCCAAAGATGATCTGCTGCTTTTACAGTTTCATTGCTTTCAGAGCTACTTGAGTTTGTACTTTTTCTGTGCTGCAAAATCTGATCTCAACCTGAATTGATTGTCGTAGAAACATGATAAAGAAGAGATTTAGGCAAAAGAGAGAGATATAGAGAACATGGTGTGCATGAGAGATACAGAAATGCTTCAAATAGAAGTGGTGATGAGAAAATGATGAATCAAATCCATTGATCTTGACATATAAGTTAAGACGTTTTCACATACACACTCCTGAACATTTCTAGAGATTGTCGGGAGGACTGCTCCTGAAATCCTCCTGATCTGGGGTCTCATTTATCACCGTTGCGTACGCTCAAAACGGGGTCTGAAACTGGCGTACACCTTTTCCCACGCCAAAGTTTGTGATCTATAAAAAAAAACCTGACGGTAAAATGTGCGCACCGGTAATCAAACTCTGACCCAGGCGTACGTACGTTTTGGAGGCATGGGAAATTGGCGACACAGACGGCGAAGTGGTGAATTGAAGCCTGCAGATACATATAGATGTCTCTTCCACATTTTATTTCACTAAATATTAAACTTTACTGACAGATCCACGTCATCATAATCATTCAAACCAACAATTTTATTTAGGCTATAATCGCGCATGTAGTGAGCCGTTTCCGATAAGTACCTTTCATTATGACAATATATAAACATAAAAAAAATAAAAGTCTGCCTCATACACATTTCATCAGTGCCGTCTCGCCTTCATTATCCCGGACGGACCTCAGTGGACCGGACTTGTACACTAATGTAATCACTGATGTAGAGTTAAACATTAGACTAACACAGAGACCATAGAGCCACCAGTTTTCATTAATATCTTTCAATATCGTGCATTTATCATCAAGTGTGGTTTTTAGTTTTAATAAAGATGCCTGCGTCAAGACGCACAGAGCGCACAGAGACACGGCGGTGGCTTCACACATTTCGCCTTTTTGTTACTCAGCACATCAGCTGCACGTATTTAATCTGTAAATAATTCAAGTGTGGACATTAAGTCGGGGCATCTCTGACACGATCATTAGGTCTATATTTCCTCATAATTAGTCACAGAGCAGACAGTTTCCCATGAAAAAAAGGGGCCAACAATCAAACGTTTTTTTGTTGGTTGATCAAACTTTTGATTACTAATATGATAGAGTGAGGCAGACTGCTGACTGACGTGAGCACTCTGACAATATGAAGAAGTCAGTGAGGGTCCTGTTAACATGTAAACATTGCAGATATACTCGTGTGTAATGATGAACGGTGGATGTTTTGGCACATAGGACAGGGTGAATGCAGCAGCGACGTGGTGTCACTCTCCGATTTTTCTTCAGTTTGTGATCCTCCTGCTGCAGTAAACTCTCAATATGTCCATTTTATCCTCCACTTCGTTCACAAACTCCTCTGTTTCTGGGTCAGAAAGTTTAGTCTCTTCGTCTAAACTTCCGGGTTTGGCTGCGATCCAGCGCTGGAAACCTTTGATCTGCCCCCTTGTTTGTATGCATTTTCATTCACGAGCTGCTTTGCATTGACCGTTTATGGTTGAATGTGGGCGTGTAGAGGGCGGAACATGGGACTAATCTACGTGCGCACATTTGTAGGTGGATCGCGATTTATAGAGGGAACATTGCGTGCAGGTGTGCGTACGAGCGGTTTTATAAATCTGAATAATTTTGTGTGCAAGCCATTTCTGGGTTTTTGGCGCACGTACATTTGTAGTATGGATTCTACGCACTCTTCTATAAATGAGACCCCTGGTCGTTTCACACTTCCACCTGGCAGTGGGAGACTATCCCTGTAAGATGGGGTTGGGGTGGCGGGGATTCTCTTGAGGTAAGACATGATGTTAAATGAACGACACCGAATATGTGGACAAAGCAACAGAGCCTGCTATACCATGCTATAATGAAATAATTTCCTTTATATCAGTGCTATGTGTATTTCGACAGAATCACAATTCGGACAAAAGAGCTGAGAACAACATACTGATGAACAGAAAACCTAAACCTACATTCTCGGAGATCGTACTGGTCACATGCAGACGGTCTATAGTCATTCACAGATCATAGGGAATACCTTCACCAACCCTCAATACCTTCACTCTACCCTCAGTGTAGAGTTTCTATGGAGTTTTGTGAAAGCATAAAAGCACTATAACTGTAAGAGGGAAATATCTTTCCACTGGCTCTCAAAAGGATATCTTCAACACAGAAACCAGATCATTAAATTCAAAATTCCACCAAAAAAGGAGAAACTGTTCGCAGAAAAATGCAGGAACAATCGAAAGAAACCAGAAAACGTCAATCAAATTCAGTGGGTCACAGTCATATTGATTTTGAACCATCTTATTCGTAGTATGTCCTTTCCTGATGATAACCAGACCAGTGTCCTTATGGACCATCTGTAATGATAAAAAAATAAATCCTCTTTAACACATTACCATTACCATGCGCACACATGTTGAGATTTGAAACTCTCACAGCATACTCCTGAAGAAAAAGAGCTTGCCAATTAGATAATAATAACCAATGTCGAGTCTCTTAAAATGTCCAGTCTGATTTGTTATTCGTGTCTTTTAATGTCTAATAATGTATTTTTTGTATTTGTGTGTTTTGCTACTCATTGTTTGTTAACTCTGTTAATTGTGCGGCTGCCTGTCTTGGCCAGGATAATTTAACAAATAAATCCATTTTCTTTCTTTAAACAAAAAAGTATTTAAATGAAATGGTTACACAGTGGTTTATGTTGCAATGCTGAAATTGCAGCAACCAAAGGATACTTTGAAGAATTTAACAAGCACTTAATTTACCTTTGCTGTTTCAATTTCATATTTATCTTTCACCAATGTATACTTTTATTTCTACATTTGACGAAACCACCAAGAAAATAAATGGTTTATCCGTCAGCTGTACAGACTTATCCTGAAGAGGAATAAATCCCAACTGGGACACTGGGGTAGAAATGGGTTCACTCTGAAAACAGTTCCAGTCAACCATTAACATTGACAGTCATGTGTGATTAAGAGTCCCCAATTACCATATGCTGTACAGTATGTTTTTAGACTTTTGGAGGAAACCCAAGCATCAAGAGGCCACGCAGTCTCAGGAAGGCTATGGTTACTTCTCTCAGAAAGGGCCTAACCAGCGGCAGTGCTTTGTTGCACTGTGCAATCTACCTTCACATCAACTGATATATGGATGGCTGCTGTTTAATTGCTGCCAACCAAACCCACCAAATGTTATATTGTATATCCATGAAGCTCTAACTTTCAACCCTAGTTAGTAACTCTTCCAGAGGCATTCCAGATATCGCTGAAGACAGGCACCCTCGAGGAATCTGATCTGATGCCTAAATTCCTTAAGTGTTTCATCTGAAAGGAGCAGCAGTTCTACTAAAGCTTCTCCTAGAAACCTTGTTACAGATGACAAACTCCCGAAATGTTGTTTTGTGTACCATGTGTTTGGATATTGGGGTAAAGAAACAACCTCTCTTATGCAAGGCATAGATCGATAACAAGCATTGCCTTTTTTATCTGGTTCCTCAATCTTTCTTCCTTTCTTTCTTATATTCAATGTGTATATAATATGATTGTTTTTGGTGGAAAAGGTTGCATTGTGTATACTTTCCAATTTCAAGGTCCAAGAAATCCAAGGAGTATACAGAATAATCTGAAAAGGGATCACTTTAACTATTATTTTAAATATATTATTATTATTATTATTATTATTGTGCCTTATTCCTCATGATCAGTGGTTGAGGACAGATGTTTTTTAGGATTGGTTATGTAGTTTATTGCAGGGAGATGGAGAAGGAGAAAGTGAGATGGTGTCCAGGGAATTGCAAAGGAAAGGAGAAATGGCAGGCCAGACAAGGTGAGGGTGTGAGTGTGGCAGACAGCCACGCAGGATGGTCGACGGGGAGAGTTGTGATCCTGAGGCACAGAGAGGATTTGATTAGTATCAAGGTCAAAAGATACAGTGCAAAAACTTCTTCAAATATAAAGATTCAAAGTTGACCTTAGATGTAGTCTACAGCAGTGGCTGAAACAAGGATCTGGTGATGAGTGGTCAGCGAGCCAAAGTAGTTATACTGCTGAGTTTATGGGTAGATGGAGAGCAGGTGTGCAGGTATGAGTAGGTGAGTTGAATGTACACACACTTAATCATGTTGCTACTAGGGTTCTGCTTTCAAACAGCTTGTTGACCCCAAATGGGGGCATGGTTGTTTTGGCTACAGGGAAAGTGACGTTTCACTGTTCTTATAAGTATATATATATAAGTATAATCAGATGGCACCATCCACTTTCCCCCATTAATTGATTTTGTGACACAAATATAATGCTATGCCATGTTGAGGGAGGGTACAGGCAAATTTGAGAGTGCGTGGAGGGAAAATGTTGAGAAAAATAGCAAAGAAGGACAGCTGAGGGAGAGAGGTTGTTAATGCATGCTCGTATGGATCATAGCAAGCAAAAAACTATTATTGAGCAGAATTATTCTTCAGATTCTGCTGAGAATCTGCTTTGTACACTCAGGAATTAGGCACAAATTTAATTCCATAACAAAGTCCTTCTGATTTTAATGTGTGACTGCAGATGATAATAAAGGAACCAATAGTCAGCTATAAGAGCATGAAGGGCATATCTGATAGCTGAGCAAGATTGTTAATAGTTATATTTTAAAGGATGGCTATATGCCAACCAGTAGTTAGCTCTCAGTCACATTGAACTCATTTTCAATCAGGAAAGACTTAAGTAAGAGTTTTCAATGATTTATTGAACAGTTTAGGAAAATAAAAATGTGCAATGTCTTTGGTGACTAGACTCCATCATAATGTCTTCATGCACTCAGAGGGGAAGCAAGGCTGAAAGCAGGATAGGATACCCGCCCCTATGGAGTCTAGACTCTGGTGGTGGTGGAAGAATGCAGGATGTGATGAAAAGTGGGTCTCTGAGGCTGTATCTGAACTCTGCTGAGCTGGGATGGATGGAGGTGACTGAGGCGGAGGCGGGTCGCAGCGATCACACTGAAATTACAAACTGACTGTGGAAGAGAGAGAAAATGTTTTAAAATGTGACCGCAGGCAGAGTGGTTGAGAGCGGTAGTGGCAGAATCTGGTTGGTTTATGAAAATTAAAGATTAAACACCCACCATCAGCTGATCACCGGAGCAGGGAGATGGTGGGAGTGGTAGAGAGGGAGGTGCTAAGGTGAATGAAGAAATGTGTGAGAGAACATAAGCTGTCTCCTTGCTTGAACTTACGCTGAGCTCCATTTATTGTGCTTAGTCATAGCAGTGATGATGATTAAGTGAGGTAAAGAGTTCCTGTTTAAAGAACAGACATTCAACTGTTGAAAAACAGTACAATTGCAATCATTAACTACAAAACTTGCGCGGTAGTATCAAATGTGAAAAGGGAGAAAGCTTCAATTTCTGCCCGTTCAGATGGAATTTGGAGAGAAAAATAACGTTTAATAGACTAGTGATGTGCTTGATGATAGATCTGTTAAAAACCTCCTTCGTGTAAATTGCTCCAAGTTTCATGAAGTTGCTTAAATCTTTCCAATCACCTATTCCAACACCAATTTCCAATTCTGCATGCCCAACTGCTTTCTTTCTGTCCTTTCTCCTCTGCCTCTCTCCCTCTAACTGCCCCATCCTCCTCCCGTCTTCCTTCAACCCCCCCCCCCCTCCCCCCACCCCAACTGTCTTCTCTCCTATTACCAATCCTAATGATAGCCAGTCTTCACAGAGAGGTGCTGATGGCAGTGGGCGCCTATCGTTATATTTAGATCTAATTAAAGATCATTATAATCTATCAGCACAATGGGGACCAGGCTGTGATAGAGTCGGAGGAAAGGGCATGAGAGAGGGAGGGAGGGAGGGAGTATAGAAGGAGAAAAAAGGAGAAGGATAGCAGGAAGTAAGAGAGCTTTAATGTGTCTGAGTCATTGTCGATACCCCCTATTGTGCCATAACAACCCCCTTGAATTCTCAATTATCAAAATGTGATTACAAAGCATTACAATGATTGTGACCCTGGTACAGACACAAGGGTAAAAGGGAAAGGGGGGGGGGGGGATGAGGATAAGTATTGAATAATAAGAGGTGTGTGAGCATATGGTGATCATCGTTATTAGCATGAGGGAGGGCAAGTATGTCTGGTATTCAAATGTAATTGAATTAACCTGTGTAACGTTACTTACTGTGTTAAATCAAACACACTTCTCACAGAACTTCTCATCAGAAAAACAAAACTTTTATCGTTTATTTAGCTGCTCAAAGAAATGTTCAAATGATGCTTCAAGAAGCTTCACCACTTCAAATTTGCAAAGTTGATTTTTCATAGTATAGCACTAAGCTGACTGTGAAGTGACAGAGACATAGAGGCGCAGTGGCACTTGCCAAACTCTTTTCCCTATCAGGAGTAGTAGTGCAGTTGACATGGAATTGATTTAAAAGGATGGGTACAAATTTCTCTGGCCATGTCTCATATTACTCTTCCTTATCTCTTGCCAATAGCTTCATGCAATTACTGCAGCTGTTGCCAACTCCATTTCTCTTTGAACCTCAAACTGAAAGTATTATTACTTTGTTTAAAACTTTAGGCCATGAAATATGATTGCCAAAAAATGTTCTTTTAATTGGAAATCAAAGAACTTAATACATTCAGTAAACCTGTGGCAATCCCAATTTGGCATCCAACAAGAGAACAGGTTATTACCTTCTACGTTCTAATATTCCAATGAAAAGTAGAAGTTGTACTGATGTTGATCCCTGTAGCAACGGCTATGATGCTGATCGTAGAAACTAGGTGTATTTTTTAATAACCAGTGTGCATGCACTTTCATAAATGGAGACACAAACAAACTAAGTAGGGAATTCATTTCAAATTAACCACGCGAGGTGGTAATTGTTTTTTTTTTAATTTTATTTCAGATGCTAATATCAAGACAATTTTGGTCAATGTTTCAAAAGGGGGAGCAACATCCTTTTTTAATTTCATGTCTACCAATCACAGTATATCACGAGAATGTGCGGCTTTTTGATACAGTAGATGTCGCCTTTGAGCACCAGCATTGAACCAAAACAAACTGCTGTTTGGCGACACCTCCGCTATTCTGATGCCTCCGCTTCAGCACCCCTCCAACCCCTCTCCCCTCAAGATTGTACAAAGAAGTTATAATTAAAACATACCATATTTAAGCATCATTAAGTGCAAGCAGCAGACAAATTTGTCCTTAGCTCGAGCTGCAATTTCCTGTGGACTGCACTGTTGTGTGAGCAGACTAATGCTAGCACACTTTGGTTAACTTGTAGCTTCATATTGCACATAAATTGACACGGAATGAACGGTATCTAAAGACACTTGTGACATCCAAATAAGCAGTGAGTAGGCTGTGTTATTCTTCTTTTCTCTAGTCATTGACTAAAACAGCTTTATACGCAAGGCTGTCCCGTCCATGTAAACATGATGTAAACACAACCCGACAACAATACTGCTGACGGGACTCATGCATCTCTCTCATTCCAGACAGTCATGACTCAGAGAGACATTTAAAGAGAATATACTTCATTTTTGCATTATTTCTGCATAAAAATACTTTGTCATGCCAATTCCTTGTTCCCCTGTTACCATTGAAAAATACAAATGTTTGTCAGTCCTTCATGCTTAAAATATGATTGCTTGTCTGTATACGTTCTGAGTAGTTTCAAAAGTTCTGCTGTAGCTGTTTAATTATGTGGAAACATTCTTCTTATGTTTGCATTTTGGCAACAAATTTCCAATTTCTTTAGATGTAGTCACGGCTTACAAGTTTTAACTTACATCCTTGCTCGACCATCTTTTCTGTCAATGATTTGCCTCTTTCTGTTCCTGGACTGTTTCTGTCAATGTTTGTGGTTTGTGTGTAAGTGTATTCTGTGCAGGTAGTGCCTAATTTGCTCTCCTTTTTGTATGCCTTTTTGTGTGTGTGTGTGTGTGTGTGTGTGTGTGTGTGTGTGTGTGTGTGTGTGTGTGTTTGTGCTGCTCTTGTTGTTGCAGCTGTTATCATCACCCCGAGGCTGAATGAATAAAACAAGGCCAAGAGAACGAGTGGATAAGAAGAAGGGGTTACAACACTGAAATATAGACGGCCCATGCTGATACAAAATGTGTATACACCGGTGCACTACTTTTGTTTTATCAGTCAGCATTTAAAAACAGCTCCCCATGTTTCAGAGGCAAGCCGTCTGAAGTGCATGTGCTTAGATGGAGGGAAAGTCAGATATGACAACAACATGGTATAAGCATTTCATTAAGGGGGGATTGAGAGGTTAAAGGTCATATGTATCATGGACATGGACATGGGTGGAATGCAGGGGAGTAATTAATGTGGGTGGTGGGGGTCATCTTTCAACCTTCAAATTCCTTCAAAAATGTATAAAACACTTGAAATTGCAGTCAAAAAATAAAAAAACATTAAATACATTAATTCACAAGTACATCAAGTGCTAACAGGATGCTAAAAATATGTAAAACCATCATTATAACCCAAATTAAAACCATCATCAGTTATCATTAGAATTCAGTAGTTTGATCGCTTGTTTCATAAAATAATTTTTCATCCTGTTGGACTGCCTTTGGTAGTCTGTATGTGCTGCCTGAGGGCAGTATAGCTCAAACTCACTGAGCAGAGGATGTCGAGGACACTGTAGGATGTCTCAAGCCTTACACCGTGTCCTAACAGCACGCGAGCGTTATATGTCGCGTTGTGTCGCGCAGCAACGGACACTAACTGTCCACACTGCATGCTAAATATTGAATTCTATGCTCTGTAAATTTCAGTATCCCCCTTGCAGAGAGAATAACATCTAGTGCTTTTGTACTGAAGGTGGGCAAACGGATGTGCGGTGCTTTGTATTAACGAGCAGCTGACTCAAATCATAACACAGAGGCTCGTTGGTAAACGGCTCGCAGTGAGCCGAAAAAAAGTTTATCTTCCGGTGTTGACACAAGTCAAAGCTCAACATTTCAATCACGGATGTGGATATTATCGATGCACTGTTATCTCCCCTTTGTAAGATGAGCTACCAAGCTCTGTTGAGTGAGAAAAGCGAGTGTCAGTGCCTTGTAGAGCCCCCTTCTTCCTCGTTCCCTGTCCGTTGACGCGAGCAACAGACATGAAAATAGAAACGGGGCGTCGGAGTAAAAACGGCACTCCGTGTCGCGCTGCGTCGCTCGCGGGCATTTTGGACACTCCAATAGGAAACAATAGAATAACGCTGATTTTGACGCTGACGCTTGCTCACGCCGCGTGCTGTTAGGACACGGTGTTAGCTGTTGCGCTCAACTAAAGATGAATGGATCTGGTACATCAACACCAATTCCCTAACAGGCAACTTTCATGATCTATTGCACCCTGTTCATGTCTCCTTTTGAGAGATTACTCAGTTTACTGCACACCAAACCAGGTGAGCTTTTCAGTGACAGTGGGGCGGCATTAGCTCAGTCCGTAGGAACTTGGGTTGGAAACTGGAGGGTCGCCAGCTCAAGTCCCAATGCAGACAGTAGTATGGAAGTTGGTCTGGTAGCTGGTGCAGAGTACCACTGAGGTGCCCTTGAGCAAGGCACTGAACTCCCAACCACCTTGGTGCGCTCCCCATGTGTAGCAACCCCACTCTGACATCTCTCCATGTATGTATGTCCACAGGTCCTGTTTGTGCATGTGTGTGGTTTGGGCCTATGTTTGTGAGAAGCATGTCTCTAAATAACTTCCCTCAGGGATTAATATATAAAATACAATTTTATATATAAAATTAAAGAAAGTGAAGGTGTTTTTTTCATAAACTGCTTCTGTTACCACTAACAATACCCAGGCACTTGTAACCCTGGACTTTTTCAACACTCTGTCTCTTGATTTCAATTTCCGAATTGGTGGAGATGACGTCTTTCTAAAATCTTTGCAGATGTCCTTGGTTTTATTGGCTTTTAAAAAGGAGTTATCACACTACTCATTAAAGACATCCAACACTGGTCCAGGCGCTTTGTCCACCCCCTGTAACAGAATCACTATGACTGGGAAATCTGCAAATCAGGGAATTTGCATAGCTTTTTTTAGGCTGTTTCTAAAGTTCATTACAACGAAACATTATGTAATGTTCCTGAACGCACCATAAATCAAGCAACAGCTTTTACAGCTAATGACACACTGGATCACCATCTCCAAAATAGTGTTCTCAGTGTTTTCATGTTGCAGTTGCAGGTAAGCTGGAAGCTATGCAGAATGTCATTTATATTTTAGAATCAAATTACTCTTCTAGCAGCTTAATTTGTTTTTGTGGGGGAGGGGGGTTGGGGGTCCTCTGGTTCAGAGTCTGGTCTGTTTGGTTTTGTTCAGAATGGAAGACACAGATTGGGGAGAAAGTGGATAAAAGTTGTCAGAAGTATCATCACGTCCCCCATTTACATGTATGCAGAAAATGTTTTGACTGACTTATGAGACTCTGGATCCACAAAATAAATTCACTTTGTTACTCTAATGTTGCCAAGAATAAATCATTTTACATGCCATTACAGTGACTAGTTACACTTTCTATTTCTTTGGGCATATTTTCACTTCAATGTACTTTTGTTTACTGCTATGTTTTGAATATTGTATGGCTGTTGAGAATGTGAGCAATAAAAGTAGAAATACCTTTCACTTCTACACAAGTAAAACTATTGTTAGGATTTACGTGGCTTTTTTTTTTTTTTTCCAAGCTTGACTTGGAATTTTAACTGCTGCCAATTTGGTTAATGAAAGGCAGTGGGAATTATTCTTCGTACAATGGGAGATGAAAAACAATACCTGTCAGTAAGTCCCCCTCCGTTTTCAGCTCCCCGTACTTCTCATGAATACTTCAACAAGCCACAGACCCTCTCACATCATTCATCCTCTGTTTCCTCCCTTTCTCCCTCCATTGTTTCATCCATCTCTACTTCAAGGGATAGGGGCATGATGTTGCGCTTTTTGTTTCACACACTAGGAGTTTATGTTCCAGACTTCTGTCTTCTTTTCTCCCCACTCTGGATTTAGCCTTGTCTGTGCGCCTCTTCCTCTTCTATGCCGTCTGTGGTTAAAGACGCTGCGGGGCTGTCAAACACTCTTGCAGAATGACAGTGCAAGATAAAAGGCAATAAAAGACAAAGTAAGAAAGCATTGTTTATGGGTGCTAATTAGCTGAGCTCTAATGAGAGTTATAACATTTAATGAATGCATGAGCTGCACACAGATGGAAGATGAACACACAAAGTAGTGCTCACTTGCACAGGGACAATTTGGCAGTGAATCAACATGTTTGGATCGGCTCTTTGAGGGTGAATGGATAAAAAAAAAGTCCTGAAAAAAATTTCAATTTGCTGTGAGTTGAAATCTTAAACAGAAACAGGAACACATTCTTAACTTCTGTGATAGCGACATAAAAAAGGCTTGCTTCAATATAAGTAGAGTCACAGCAACACAAGGCTATCACTCTTGATTGAGAAACTGCAGGGGACGGAAATGTAATTTGATCTTTATTAGCTCATCCATGTTTATTGGGCGTTAGACAGATAGACTACGATGATGGGAAAAACAGTGAAAGAGATACAAAGAGACAAAGAAGAGAGGAAGAATTTGAATTTTACTGGCAGCTATAAATAAAGATCAAATGCAAACGAAACACGAGACAAAAAGGAAAAAAAAACAGAGAAAGACAATATGTGGGAATTGGAAAGGGGTTGTGTCGCTGCAAAATGAATTTATGTCTGTGTCTTTATGAACACACCATTAAAGAGTAAATATATGACAGCACTAATGGGCTATTGGAGCTCCCATCGAACATGATGGATGGAATTAAAGTAATTGCATCTGTGTGTTTAAATCAATTATAGAACGCCGCTGTGCAGAGATGTGACAAATTGCAAGAAGAGTCCTCACAACATTCTTGCCTCTCTCCATGGGTGTGTGTGTACTCTAATCTCACATCCTCTCATCGTTCTCTAAAATCCATGGAGCCGATGACCTTTCCTGGGAATTATCTTTCCCATTCATTTGAGTTCATTGCCGCCCGTGGGATTAACTCCATCCATATACATCATCATGATTATTCCTGTCACATGTGGTGTTTATGGGTACAGTATGGGCCACATCCACTAAAGGATTGTGTCGCTTCTGCAGCCGCTAAACCTGAGCAAATGAGAGAAAGAGATTGGGATCAACAAAGCAGGCGCAAGGGGTGAAAGGTCCGCAAAATGCACTGCCTAGCATGCAACGTCCTGGATGCGCCTGCCCCATTTTCATGTACTGTACTGTATGTAAATTTGGTCATTCAAAAATTCTGAGCAACATTGCCCCCTTTCTATGCAGAATAAGCCTTGGTGCAAATGTAATCTAATCCACAAAGTCCAGTGCTAATTGCCTCAGGCAGTTACAGTGGTGCTATTTCAAACAGTGCAAGTTCTCCTTCTGTCTTTTTGTCTTTCTCCGCTGACTCATAAAACCGCAAAAGCACGGCACATAGCTGTCAGCTGGGGGTAACTGTGGCTCAGTATTTGTAAGAGATGACACATGCAAACCAGTGATCAAAAAAACAATTCTGCCTCTGCATGACTTTAAAATAAATGATCTGTTAAAGTCTGTAAAAATTACTTTGAATATTATTAATTCAACCAGTGGTTCAATCAGTCCAGGGCTGCCAGTAATTTGACACGTCTCCCACATCTGTTCTGAGGTTTTGATACGCACGAGGATGCAGTACATTTTCTTTTTGGCGGGGAGTTGCCTTTGCTTGCTCCATTCAGAGAGGAAAAAGTTGTTGTTTCTGAACAGTGAAACTCATTTAGCATTTTTGAAGTCATCAAAATGAACCCTGAAAAAATGTCCCCTGCCCTCTGAGCTCATCATCTTAATGTGGACAAAACAGCTCTGTCAGCAAGAGAGCTCGTCCCCGCACAGTTTTAGAGGTGCATGCAGTTTTTCCTCTACATTCACACGCAAAACAAAGGAAGAGATAACTGCACGGAGCAAGGCAACTGTGTGGTCATGTTAGCACTGACATATAATTACTGCTGATTCCTTTGTTGATAGGGGTTTTAAAACAGGGCAGATTTGGGGGTGCTATTAGCAGACGCAATCCATTTTTAGTGGATCTGGCCCTATGTTTCCTATTATTATGTTCTCATTCCTGCCTTGGTGCACAGTAGTGTGCACCTGTGGGACTAGCATCAACTTCCTTTATCCAGTTAGTGAGTTTCACATCCTGAGGGCAGGACACAAGCAAACGCAGCGATTTAAACTGGCCCTCTATGGACAGAGACCCCTTCAGTTTAGAAATTATACTCTCTCCAAGTCCATAAAGTTGGTGTCCTCAGTTCTCTATGTGAAAAAGTCTACTTATATTCTGAATGAAATCAGGTCTAAACCTTCAGTTAGAAGGGAGTGTGCAATCTTGTGTTCTATTCCACAGATAATGTGTCTTATCACAATAAGCCTATTGTTTTCGGCAAAGATCTGTGGCCATGAGATTGTTTCATAACTTTGGAAATGCCTCCAACGTGATGCTTCTTAATCCTAACTGGTCACCCCATTCCTCCTAGTTACATTTATTTTAACAGACATGAGCCATTTTCACATATGCACTGATATGAAAATATCTAGTTAATTTCAGGAGGACATTCTCCAGAAAAAATACCAGGGGTCTGGCAGGCGAAACTCGGAAGTCGGAGCGAAACATTTGTTTGTTTGCGTTCACATATACTGCTCTTGCGGGAAATATTCTGAGATTTTCAGGAGATTATCTGCATGTGTGAAAGCCAGAATGGTGGTATAAATGTTCTCATAGCGACATCACAAATATCCTCAAGTGTGTTTTTAGGTTAAAATAAACATTTTGCTGAATATAGTAATGCAGTTCAAAAGACAATGAAATAAAACATCTGATTGTTCCTCTCCTCAACCTCAAAATTGATTTAAAAGTAATTTCTCTCTGTTCTTGGAATCTTTCTGAAGCCCTGCAGAGTTCAGTGGTTGGTGATCCGCTGGCCGTATGATTTGCTGAGTAACTAAAACATGGCTGCTATTGTGTCCCCTCACACAGTCCCATTCTTTTGCCAGTAGCTGTGACTGTGTGCTTGTGTGTGTGACTCCTTTCACTCATCTGGAAGCAGCTTACCCCTCTGAGCTGCTCGGCTGGCAGCAATCCGAACCCAACCAAAGCTCCCTTTCTCTCCGTCTCTCTCCCTCTCCAACCTCCAATCAAAACCGTCCCGTCTTTCAATCTCTCCTCTCCATCCAGCTTTGTGGATCCATCTATCATTTCATTTCTTTTTTTCCTTTCACATCACTTTTCTTTCATTTCACTCTGGTCTGTTTTCAAACTTATTTGAAAACATCACCCCCCCCCCCCACACACACACACACCCCCCACCCCCTTCAAGTTGAGCCCTCTCTCCTCCTTTTTGAAACCTGTTTATATAAGGTTAATCTGTCTTTGACAAAAAGGATGCCCCTCTGCTTCTTTAGGTGTCTTGCAGAATAGCTTTGAAAAATATGTGGAAAGGATTAAGGTAAGACCTGCAGCCAGGACTAGCTTTTTCCATTTCTCTATACTCGACTCTTGAGCCCACAAACACAGAGAAACTGTAACTGTAACTGTATCCTGTACGTTTCTGTCTGTTCATTTTCGAGCTAGTTTGGTAAAGTTTATCTTTATCTTTATCTTATCTTTGTTTAATGTGTACCTATTGTTGACTTCTATGTATTTTAAAGGCCCATCTAGGGACGAGCAGTACAAATGAGCTTAGGCTATAGGTGATTCTATATGTTTTCATTTTATTTTACCTTTGTTATGTTATCCCCCATGCTGTTGCAGATCTTGTGCAATATGAGTAATGTGCACTGTATGTTGTGTCTTGCATTGGTATGTGCCTTTCTGATAATGTGTGATTGTGTTTTTCTATAGCTTTTATTTATTGATTCTGGTGGAAGCAGCTGCATGTTTGGAAGCACTTTGAGTCCAAGACATGTGGCAGCAACAGCTTACTTGCTCCATATGTATCCCTATACAAATAAACATTAAAATAAAATTGACAACACATAAAACAGTTGTCAAATAGTAGCTTAAATATTTGGCACAGCCACTGAGTGGCTTTTTAAAAATCTACTCACAACATACCCTGACAGCACAATGAAGCTACTGAACAAACCTTAAACCCTGCTATTGGATCACTTACCACTTCGCACAGAAGAATCTCTTTGCAGATATTTCTGAATTGTTGATTGCCATAGAAATAAAGGAGGATAAACATGATTCTATTTGAGACCATCCTGAAGGAACTTTAAAAAATAATCCAATAAGTGTCAGAGTGGCCGGTGTTTATGTAACTTAATTCCTGGACAAATGGCAGGATATTCACAGAGCCACATCTGCGTTGGTGTGATGAGTCTTTCTCAGCATGTAGAGAGAAGTATGGGTGGTTGAGGGGAACTCCAGCTTTTTTTAAATGTGCAAATAATTCTAAGTAGCGTTTTAATCGCTACAATAGATTGATTTGACCTATTGAACACATCACCGGATGTTGTCTGCTTTACAGGCAACATGTCTAAACCAGACACTTTATGTTAATAACAAGTTTCAGGTTACATAATTTACATATTAAGCAATACTACAGGTCTGTTGGGCAGTGGGCCCACCAGAGAATAAACCTTCATTCTATTTGCTAAGTGCTTATGTGGATCACCGTTTCCTCCAAATCAGTGACACTCTAAACCACATTCAACAGTGGATACTGTTCAATTCAATTCAATTCAAAAAACTTTATTTGTCCCCGGGGGGCAATTCAAAGGCGCACAGAGCAGTAAATTAACAACAGTGCAAGTAAACGAAACATTTTAACCTAAATATAAAGTGTCAATTTAAATACAACTTAAAGCTTAAACTTAACTTAAAAATACAGAATATAAAAGAGAAGATATAAGTGGACAGTGATCGGACTACAGATGTAAAAAGATGTAACCAGAACTATGTGCAGTAGTGACCAGATGTAAACAGAACTATATGCAGTAAATGAGAAATAAATATATATATATACAGAACTATGTGCAGTAGTGACCAGATGTAAACAGAACTACATGCAGCAAACGAGAAATAAATATATTTATACAGAGCTATGTGCAAGTAGGCAAATACTAAATGATAAGTTATTAAGGTGCATGGTGAATAATGGAACAACAGAACTAATATAAACAATATAACTGTAAAGGTAAAAATGAGATAAATAAAGTGACCGTAGTGGAATGATGGATAAGAACAACAGGAATAAATTAACCAGAACTGTATGAATACTGATATAAAATGGATGGAATAAAGTGATGTAGTGCATGAGACCAGATAAAGCAGAGGCAGTTAAGGTGCATGTCAATATAAAGGAGTTCACAGCTGAGAGTCTGCATTGGGTGAGAGGTGTTGGTGTCTGTTGGGGGGGGGGGGGGGGGGGGGTTAGGAGTTGAGGAGCTGGACAGCCCTGGGAACAAAGGTTGCTCTTCTCCTCTGTGTCCTGCAGCAGAGACAGCGAAGCCGGCGTCCTGAGGGGAGCCACTCAAACGCTGGGAAGAGAGCGTGTGAGGGTTTCTGCATGATCCGATCTGCTAGCCTGATTGTCTGTTGCTCATAGATCGATGTCAAAGTCCTTACAGGTAGTCCAATGATCTTAGAGCAGACTGTGACCGTGCTCTGCAGGCGGTTTCTGTTCTGGAGGGTGGTGGAGTGGAACCAGCAGGTTATAGAAAAAGTAAAAATGCTCTCATTGAAGGAGTAGTAGAAGGTCAGAAGAATGTTCTTACTGACTCCAAAGGAAGCTTGAGCTTCCTTAGGAGGTATTTCCGCTGCTGACATTTACTGAGAATCTCCTCGGTGTTGGAGGCGAATTTCAGCAGGCTGTCGAAAATGGTACCCAGGTACTTATACTCCTCTACTAGTTCAACAGGATTCCCATGGATTGTGGTGATTGCTGATGCAGCCAGTTCCCTCTGCTTGTTGGAGAAGGTCACCACCATGTCTTTGGGCTTGCTCACGTTCAGTTTGAGGCAGGAGCTGTCACACCACTCCACAAACTCCTGAAGAACTGGTCCATGGTGCTGAGAGGGGTCTGACAGCAGAGACAGGAGAACTGTGTCGTCCGCGTACTTCATTAGGTGACAGTTTGGCTGTGTGGTTCTGCAGTCATCGGAGTAGAGGATGAAGAGCAGAGGTGAGAGCACGCAGCCCTGAGGGGAGCCAGTTGAGGTGTGTTGGAGGTTGGAGAAGGTGTTGTTGACCAGAACTCTCTGTGATCTGTTGGTCAGAAAGTCCAATATCCACAGGATAAGATGGTTGTTCAGATGGAAGCAAGTTGAAAGTTTGTCAGCCAGGATGTGAGGCTGCAGGGTGTTGAATGCAGAGGAGAAGTCTGCAAACAGGAGTCTGGCTGAGGTGTTGGGGTGCTCCAGGTGTTTGTGAACAGTATCTATAATGAATGTTTTTGCATCATCGACACCTCTGCCTGCACGAATAGCAAATTGTAGCGGGTCCATCTGGGAGTCGGTTTCTCTGATGATGTGTTGTTTTATGATCCTCTCCATGGCCTTCATCACCAGAGACGTGAGGTCGTTCAGTGATTTGAGTTTCCACAGCTGGGGGACTGTGCTGCTGTCCATAGAGCTCTGGAACAGGGTCTGAAACACGCCCCCATAGCTGCTCGGCACAGTGCTTCAGGATGCGGCCACTGATGTTGTCTGGACCAGGTGAGCTGCTCTCCCTTGTCCTCCTGAGGGCTCTCACCACATCCTCTCTGCTGAAGGTGAGTGCAGAGTCACTGGGCTTGAGCATGGACACTGTTTCTTCCAGCTGTGTGGTGTTGTCCTTCTGGAATCTGGTGTAGAACGAGTTGAGATCGTTGGGGAGAGAGGTAGAGCTGCTGCCTGCAACCTCGTTGGTTTTGATGTTGGTAGCAGCAGTGTTCACAGCAGCCATGTTTTTGAGGCCCTGCCAAGCTGAGCGGAGGTTCCCCTGTGTGAATTTTTTCTCCACTTTGTTCTTGTACTTGAGTTTGGCAGTTTTTATGGCGTGCTTGACTTCTCTGTTTACCTCCTTTTTCTCCATTTCGGAGCCGGTGAAGAAGACCCTTTTCTCCTTGTTGAGGACCTCCTTGAGCTCTTTGGTGATCCAAGGTTTATTGTTGGGGTAGATCGTGACTGTTTTGGAGGGGATGATGTTGTCCACACAGAAGGAGATGTACGATGAAACAGTGTCCACATGCTCATTAATGTTGTTAGAGGGGGCTAAGAGGTTATCCCAGTCAGTGGATTCAAAGCATCCTTGTAGTGTAAGAATGCTTTCGTTGATACACTGCTTGATGTTCTTAACAACTTTCTTAACCCTCTTTATTACAGGAGTATATGCTGGAGCAAGCATGGTGGTCAGCAGATCCAAGAGGGGGAAGAGCAACAGATCTGTATGTGTTAGGAACTGAACCATAGCATTTTTCCAGTGTCTTCCCCAGGCGGGTGCTGCATGTAATGTACTGCTGGTAGCCTTTTAGTGCTTTTTCAGGAGAGCAATGGTTGTTATTTTTGTGAGCGGAGTTGTCTTGGCTGACTGAGTTGTCCCAGAGAATTTCTTCGGGAAGCATGTCTGTGTTGATGGCATGATGAGTTTTAAATCCGAGCTGCAGCAGAATGTCTCTCGAGTAGGTGGTTCGCGACCCGCCAGGAACGTTGTTTCTGCTCGCAGTCACAAACTCCCAGAGGAGCCAGACGTGCAGAAATGTCCAAAAAATAATTTGGGTATCCATGCCAATGGTAAATAATTCCGGGGAATGAAAAAGAAAAGAAAGAAGAAGACTGCCGTGTGCTGTAGTCCGTTGGTTGCGGTGTTCACGGTTGTAAACAAAGAGCAGGGCTGCGAGAGGACGAGCGTGAGAAAAAAGAAAGTCCGCTTCGTCTGTGTAGTCGCGGTCAAAAGTTATAAAACACACTCTTCCTGTGTGTCCTCGGGAAAAATCATGGAAAACAATGTATCTAAAGAAAAATAAACAGTAGAAAAATGTAATAAATGCAAAATAAACGCCAAATAACTGCTCTGTGAGCCGGCCGGTCTTCCGCACGAGCAGCGACCCGGAAATGGAGGATGGACAAAAGTCCAACTGCTGGTAGCCACTAAAACTAGCTTAATGACATAACCCTACACTCACGGCCAGATGACAAACAATGACATTGTTGCCCCTTTATTCCTGCAAACAGTCACAATACAGCATGCAACAGCAAACTCAGGGCCAAATCGCCTTTCACCCAGAACAAACCAGAACGACGTCTGAAAACCCAGAGCAGTGGCTGATCGTGGAATTCAAGCTGTGATCCGGCTCCCCTTTAGTCCCCAGTGTGCAGGGATTGTCAGGGATAAGCAGGCCAGGGGAGGGACTTTGAGGTTTTTCTGAGTCGCAAGCGGAGCTTTAGTGTTTTCCACCGTACATCCCAGATAGACCTGGAATGTGGAAGATTCTGGATTTGTGTTTGGGCTGAACTAATTGAGTCCCCTATAAACCTTGCTGCCCTGACTCTAGGACAGTGCTGGCACGCAGTCATACACCTACACACACAGACACATGCACACACTGAAATACACACACACACACACACACACACACACACACACACACACAAACGTGTGCTCTCTTTTGTCTCTTTCTGTGCCAAGCCTAATCCTGCCGAACCAGCTGCAGAAAAAAAAAAAACAGAGAGAAAGAGAGAGAGAATCTCCTCCCTCTATTCAGTTCCAATTCACTATTTCAATTTCAAGGTGCTTTATTGGCAAGGCTCTGCCTGAGCGATGCCAAGGCAATTAACAAAAAAAAACAGGCGCTTTCAACGCAAAAAGAAAAGAAATAAAGCAACAGTGGCATTATTTATTTTGCAAATACAACAGTAAGAACAACACAAATGATAATAAGCAATGAAATCATTTTAAATTGCCTTCAGTCCCTTGTTCCTGTACACACTATCTCTTAGGGTCAGGGCATGATTCTCCTTCCCTCTCCTAATTATGATGGGCCATGGAAAGTGCTCCACCAAATTGTGTAAACACACGTGGAAGCAAAGAGCAGGCAGCAATGGAAGAGTGATCACAGTAAATGAGTTTCTCAGGAAAGGATTGGGCCCCATTTGATTGCCCAAATGTAAGTCCCCCTTATCCGACATGGCACCTGACTACAGAGGCGGGGCAATGTTTCAAGTAGAAAGAATGTAATATATGGGAAAGATAAATTTGCTGGTGCAAGGTAGAGCATTGAAAGTAGATAATTTGTAATCACATTGCACAGTACTCGTTTGATGTCGTTTGAATGGAGCTCTGAAGTTAATTTTCAATTCTCTTTGAAACTGGGTAAAAGTAATGAGTAGTGAGAACAACAGAGCGCTGTTACATTTTAGATGGGTGAGTAGACAGAGGTCAAAGAGTGGTGTGGAATGAAATTATAGACCATAAAAGAAGGAGAAAACTGATTTGCACACTTCAACTTCTTTGTAGACGCAAAATTGCCGTCACCAACTGATGAAAGAAACGTTCTCCCAAAACAACAATCACTGTACAAAATGTTTAATCACACAGGTTTGTCACCTTTGGAATTAGCAAACAAGCAACAAGGAGTTCAGCACATTTAAAGAACAAGCATGCCTGGTACAGAAGATCACAGATCATATTTTAGTCTTTGTAGTAAGTTAATAATTTCCAAACAAACCAGATTTCTTGTTTGCATTTGTTTTCAAGCTGTTGTTTCTTATTTTTCCAAGAGAACACACTTTTGTTTTTGCAGTTTTGGGAAATTTTTTTTTTATTTTGAACAACGTAAGGCCCATGTTATGAACGAAAATAATAATAATCAAATGACACATCATCTCTGTGGTGGACAAGAGGCAAGAAAACAAAACTCTTGATCATTAAGGAACATGAAGAATTTATCTGATGACATTGAAGCCAGGTGAGATAGTAAAAGATTGGGCTACTAAGATATATTTAGATATATTATCCTGAGTTCTACACTTGTATTCCTAAAATGTGCCAACTTCTTCTGAAGGTTGAGAATTGAAAAGGTTGAAAGTCGTTTTAAACATCATTTTCATTCTTTCAGTAAAGGACTTGGATGTAAAGGACTCACGTCTCATTTGAGCAAATTGTAGCTTTTGTTGTCCAAATTAGGATGAATGTAATTTTTTTGTCATTCCAGGGTGAAACACCTCCACAATTTATTGGTTGATCGATAGCCTTAAAATGTGTTACTGACATCATGGGAACCCACAACCTACCTGTGTTGTATTATTGATTCCTATTAGTCTAAGCTAACACTGGAGTAAACACAGGGAAACATTTCCATATTATGGATTGCAACTTTCACGAATGGACTTTCTGTGTCAGGTTAGGAAATCAGCCAGGCTAAGTCACCGCCGACTTGTAAGTACATGACGGTGCCTGAACAACCTTTGCTGTCGGTCTTTTCATGGCTTCCAATTTGTGACATGAGTCTTTGTCCAAAACAATGCGGTGCACAGTCAAAATCAAAAGTTTTCCACATATGTCGTAAACTGTAGCGACAAATCCAATCTTTGGGAAAAAACAACTTACAAAGAATTATAAACCAAATATCTTCCTGTTTTTATAAATCCATCCCTATGGTGACCCTTTACTAACATTATGCTAACATTTTGACCAGTGAGGGTGCAAACACTCACTTTGCACTACTGACAAATGATGAGGGTCCGTCTATCAAACAGGTGTACACTGATAAAAAAATAACCAATAAAACACATTAAGAAATACAATAAACAGTTGTCAATATTTCACACCTTTCTGTTGTTGAATATTGAAAGAATATAAAGCCATAAAACACATGTACATCCGTGAATGACTGTACCTGATTTATACCCCTCTCTGGCCGATGTATCAAGGGTCAGACTTATGTTGAAACCAATGATCTTGTGTTATAAAGTAGATGTTTTTGGGGACGTTAGAAAGGGTATGTCAGTGCCCCAGTTGGGCCATCCCAGTCAAACAAGTCTGGACACGGCCCTGGATGTATCCTCCAGGATACAAACAATCAACGCCTGATTATCAAAGTTGTGAAAACCCCAATTCATCCTTATTCAACAAGAACTTGTAAATGTTTATTAATTAAAAAAATAAAATAAAAAAAGCTCTCACTAAACTCTCATACACATGAAAAACTAGCAATACTTAGTTCACGGTCTGTGTCTTCTTCATTTTTTGATTTTGATACAAATGATTTGTATCTATTTGAATGTTGGCATGAAGTCACATGACCTGAGTACTTGACGCAATATATCATTAAGCTTTCCTGCTTCGGAGTTCCGACTGTGGTTAGAGCACACGGGAGACTTATTGGTCAGCTCCAGGGCCAAAGTTTGAGCACTCAACTTTCGGGACTAACCCCCCTCACTTTAACCGAGCAGCCCCAAGTAGTAAGCAGACACTGAGACTTGTTCTTGAGGAGTCGGAGCATATATTATCATACACTGAGCTCAAACTACACATACACAATGTTACAGTTACAGCTACTGTTAACATGTTTCTCTGCTCTGACACTGCTCCAGTCCCCGGTATCAACAGTGTTACTCTCACACACACCGACCAAATACACACACTTACTTCTTGTTCTCTCTCTCCTCACTCGCTCCACCACACAGAAACATGCGCACTGAGCTATTCACAGACCAATGCTACTAGTATAACAATATAATTGTGTAATGACAATTTAAGAGTGTGAGTGAGTGTATGTGTCTGCATAACTCAATGGGCTGATGAGATAAAATATAATTGCTACAAGTCAGAGAGATAGGTATGCAGCATGTATGTGGCATACAATTACTCTATTAGCTCTGTGTGTAACTGTGCATGTGCATTTGTGCATTCATTGTGTTAGTGTGTGTGTGTGTGTGTGTGTGTGTGTGTGTGTGTGTGTGTGTGTGTGTGTGTGTGTGTGTGTGTGTGTGTGTGTGTGTGTGTGTGTGTGTGTGTGTGTGTGTCCTTGTGTGTCCGTGTTTGTTATGCCTTGAGTTGATCACTTGACTTTTGAAGAGTGCTTTCATTAAGTTGGACGGCTGTCTCAGACAGTTATGATGACAGGATTAACAGTTATCCCAGTTAATACTGTGTCTGTCTTGGATCAATAACTTCCTAATCCACTTTTCCATTGGTGTGTACGCAGACATGCACCCATGCGCCCGCACGCCCGCACGCCCGCACGCACGCACGCACGCACACACACACACACACACACACACACACACACACACACACACACTTTAATAGATGTCTCACATACACAAACATGCTCAGTGTCACCAGTAGGAGTTTAATCCTCACAGCTGCCAGTAGGTCATCAGCTTTGGAGCTTTCAATACATTACAGCACATCTAAAGTGTAGGAGGAGAAAGTGAGCAACAGAGATAAAAGGATAAGATAGGGGAAAGAGTGATTAAACACTCAGTAAGTGCACCATGATCAAGAGTCTGCTTTATTTTATTGGTCATATAAGATTAAAAAAAAATGGCAATTTGTGACAATAACCATATGGACAATGTTCATATATAAAGAGTTTTCATTGTCGCCAAAAATCATTTTCACTTCCTCTCAGTCTTTACAGTCTAAATCCCATTCATGTATATTTTATTCAAGTAATTGGTTATCTCTTTCTAAGGGAAATATATTTGGTAAGAAATACAAATAACCCTTCTCATTAAATTAAAGTTAATTTAATGTGTTGTTGTATTTTATGAAGTCTTTGCACAGCTTCAGCTTCTCATGCTTACATTTATTATGTACATTCACCCATCGATTTAATATCCTCAGATATGGTTTTACTCTTCGCTTCAAAACAAATGCCCTCAATTAATATGTTGAAGCCGGAAGATATTCTTCAAAAATTGAATGAAGTGGATGCAGTAATGGGGCTTTGCTATTTTTACTTTTTGTTTGCTATAAATGCCAAAGGATGTTTTTAGGATCACAAAGAGGCAATTTTGTTTCCTCAGTAGCCTATAGATGTTACAGAACATGTTTAATTAAAATATTTACACACACAAAAACACATGTGTTGACTGCTTTGACATGAGGAGTACAGCGGGCTGAAAATTAACGTGAGAGGGGAAGGTGTTGAAAATGATGCCTGGTTTCTATCAAGGGAAAACAAGTATGATAACACTTGTTCATTTCTGAAGATTAAGCGCCACTTATTTAAATATAGTAACTCAATTGAAGATATTATTATAGTTTGCAAGATACTCTAATGCCGTGGTATAAGTTGTTACTCAAGCTCCTTTTAAACAGCCTGAAAACAGAAGAACTTTTACAATTGAAATCACTCTTCTGCATAAGGTTTGAAGTTGGAACTGTAGGATGTTGGATTTTTTAGTCCACTGTTGTGCTGGTGGTAAAAGAGCCAAAATATGTAAATGGGGAACAGCAGCATTATTGTGGAATTCACTAGCAAGGACCACAGCAAAATGATAAACATTTCAGATATTGAATGATCATGTGAATGATAAGACAGATGGATGTATGTTGAGATAATGGTTATGATGGAAGAGGATGTCATCATTGGGCTGGTCTGGAAAGATGGACTGACTGCAGGGCAGAGGGAGACTCAGGATGGGGGTTCCGTCTCTTGCGTAATTCTGCCCGAGCTGATCACAGCCCAGACTGTTCCTAGAATTAGACGAACAAGATGAAGGGATGAGGAAGGAGGGTGAATGGCTGAAAGGAAAGGACAGGTGGGTGGTTGGGTCGAAGGAATGAGACTAATAAGGTGGACTGGGATGGCTCGATATAAGTAGGCCTGTCAGGTGATTGAAGGAGTGGTTTGGGCATTGTCCTGCTTCCAAACCTAAGTTCATATATTAACTTAATTTACTGTTTAAAAAATAGGCCTTTATAAACTTGCTTTACTTGGGTTGATATGTAAGGGCAAATGGTGAGGGTATTTTAACAGAGGAATGGAACCCTGACAGCACTCTGTTTTTCTAGTGATGATAAAGTAAGAACAGGTGTACCGGCCTGCATGAATCACCAAAGCAAAGATGAGGGTTTTGAACTTTCCATTCACCAGCATTGTGGTCATCTCTATGCTATGTTGCAATTTTTGTGGATTTCTCTGTCTATAGATGGGATATATTGAGGAATATTTTAGATGATGGCAATTAATAAGGGTATTAACTCCAGGTTCAAGGGCAGGATCATGCCTGAACCACACCTTCACCTGACAAGCCTACTTATACAGTCCACTCACTTCTCTCTGTATGTCTCCATTCTTCTTCATTTTCCTCTCTTCAATCCACCCTCCTCTCTCATTCCTTCCTATTCATCTTGGTGTATACCTCTCCTATATCTCTGTCCAAATACAGTCTGGGCTGAGATCAGCACGTGTAGAATAACACATGAGACAGAACCCCCATCCTGAGTCTCCATCTGCCGAGGTTGTCAATACATCCTTCCAGACCACACTCACAGACAACATCCTTCTTCAATTTCCATTACTCATACAACATACATCTCACCAGACCTCAGATAATCCCAAACTTTAACTAAATATTTAAACCTGTATTGTTGTGACGTGCTTCCTGCTTGTAAAATTTGTTCTTTATAGCATTACTGGTTAGTGCACGCGCCCCATGTATGGAGGCCAAGGTCCTCCAAGCGGGCGGCCCAGGTTCAAATCCCACCTGTGGCTCCCTTCCCGCATGTCATTCACCACTCTCTCTCCCTATCCACTGTCCTGTCTCCCCATTAAAAGCAAAGAAGTAATAAATGGACAAATCAGAAACAAGTATTCAACCAAACCATGTTGTGTTACACTGCACTACAACTAAAGGTTAAATAATGTGAGCCTTGTTTTAGGAATATAACATGGCTGAAACAATTTCCTATAAATCCTTTTTTTCCTGGGAGGTGCAGACAAAGGGCAGTGTTACGTTCACTGTCAAAAAACTACCTCATGTAAATGAACCCATTTCTACATAATTATATATTTTATTATCATTTTTTTTCAGTTTCTTTTGCACTCCTCACCACTGCAGTGTTGTCATAGTGAGTGTTGTACATATTCGTTTTTGTTTGTTTGTGAATTGTGTTATCCTTTTGTTTGATTGGGGAATTTATTAAAAATCCTTGCAAACATTAGAATAAGGCTTAGCACTTCTAGTTTTTATCTATACACTAGGTTCCCCAACCTAAAAAATCCCAGATGTAGTTTAGTGTAAACGTTATCTTTATCACTCAGGGAGTAGTCGTTACTAGGTGTAACTTCAGTTCTATGAGTATGTGCCACTGTTGAGGAGAGAGGCAAAGGCTAGGAGGAGCTACTGTAGGCACTGGCAGATAAAAGCTTGGTGTGGCAAATGGTTATACCCATAGACTGTAAATATTAATGAACAAAGCCTGAGTGACGTCACCCATCTGCATCGGCAGCGTCGTGCATGCATTTGGTGCTCCTGTTTTCTGACACTTTCTGGTTAGCAAGCCCACGGCTACTGGTGGAGTGGTTGCCATGGAGTTTTGACATCATTTCATAAATGAGAATAGATGAGTCTGGGAAGTCAATATGGGCAGGAGCTGCTGAAGGGTGTTAAGGGAAAAAAATGAACACCGCTCAATCGAAATAACCTCCACTTCCCGCTGAGTCACACATGCACACTCACACACTCAAGGATGCCCACACTACTGCAGACAAATTTATCTCCTTGTGTTGGCATGCTGGCCTCCGCGAGAGGCTCATTGAGGTAATCATCGAATACGTCAGAAGTAAATAACATTAAAAGCCTTATCCTGTTGTGGTGCTAGAAATGTACTGTGCACTTGGCACAATGTACTCACAAACTGTGCCCATTTTGGTGATGCTATTTATTTCATTGGCCTGCTGTCAAATAAAATGTTCTCTGCACTCGGGATGGTTTAGCACCTTAAAACTCCCCTCACAAGCTTTTACGGACACTACACAATCTGTGATAATTGATGACAGCAAAACCAAGAAAACTCACATTTGAGGTGATTGATGCTGAAGGTTTTGAAAATGCCTTTCTGTTTGTTTGAGGATTATATGTGGCAAAAGCCTTAGCTTTAAAGCAGAAAATTAACTTTTTTTTTCTTCCACTGGCTATGTCAGTCTCAGCACAGAAATGATGCTTTAGGATCTCAGGCAGTAAGATTAATGGACAAACACACAGGAACAGCATGAAACCGAGCTGATGAGAGAGTGAGGGGATAAATATGTGGAGGACACCAGAGCGGAGTGACCTTGGGCAGAGATTTGATGCAAAACTCTGTGCATGCTGAGCTTGTTGTTGCCGCTCGGGTGGTCCAAGTTTCCGAGTTGGAAAGTCGTTCTTCCGACTTATGTTTACTTGATTTCAGCTCGGAAAGTCGGAATGTTGTATCGACAGCAAAAAAACAGCGTTGATGCTTTGAAGAAGGTGGAATGTAACTGTTACAAGTTATAGTTGAGCGAAAAAACAAAAAAAATAATAAAATAAAAAAATGTAATACGTGCATTAATGAAAAGTTAGTTAATATCATTACAGCGTTTTCTGCCCCAAATGTGATGACAATTCTGACGTGAAGTTGCAAGTCAGGCACCTTATTTTTTACTATTTTACAACTCGGAAACTCATTCCTCCAATGGGTCCGATGCCACATGAACGATATGTGTAAAGTGAATGCATGTTCGATAAATTCCCATATACTCAAGCTCATGCCAATCACTTTCTGTGGGCAGTTTGAATGTTTTCCCTGGTGTCAGAACCCAGAACATGCCCATATAGGTTGTATCTGCACATGACCTACGACCAACTTGTGGCCTTCTTTGCCCCATTTTGTCCTGAAAGTCAAAAAAATCAATCATGTACCTACTGATTCTTTTAATTTCCATCTTTCCTTGTAGCTCCTCTTATGCAGATCAGGCACTGCACATACAGTACATGACAATACTAAGGAGCAGAAAATTAGCTTTCTTACTAAGTAGACATCTTCTCTCTCTCGCTTCTAAGGCTTTAATGATTTAAACAAGACTCCTGACAAGAATTACTTTTTGTGGTTGTGAAGGGAAAGCTTTGAATAATGAGCAAAGTTTAACTAGAACTGTTTGGCCCTGAAGAAAAAACATGCAAATTTGTTTCTTACACTTGTGCCATTTAAATTATTATTTTTTTTTTTCAGCATCAACTGAATTTAATCGAGTACAAGAACCCCAAAAAGATCACTGAAAAGACATCTGAGGTTGGTGCTCTTTTCTCATCTGAAGGTCAAGGAGGTCCTCTTACCCTCTCCTTTCAACCTTTTCATATTTTCCTCCTTCACATAATTCTTTTCACCACTATGAATTCTCTTCTCCGTCTCCAGGTCTACCATTTATTAAATGCCAGTAAGCGAGGTAAAGAGTGGGTGGTATTGGAGATGAACTGTAATCTCTCTCTCCCCACCGTCCAAACAACCTGATATCACAACCTGATGATTACTTGCACTTATTAATGCTCTTTGCAACACAGCAGCCGCAATTTTAATTTCAATATAGTATGGTTCTCAAACTCCTTGATGTGTTAGCCTCAAGTTTATTTTAGCAGTCTATTATGGCACAATGGATGAGGTAGGACATACAGTGCGTTATAACTTCAGCTATTTGGGTTTACACTCTGATAGTTTTATGATAAATTTAAACCTGCTGATACCACTGTACCCAAACCAGCAAACTTGAAAGAAAAAAGACATATCCATCTATGACAAAAGAAGGTTCACCATTTGACTTACAGGTACTTCTTGAACAGTGCATGTTGTTATTGATGCTAGTTGGCAAAAAATAAAAAACATCTTAAAATGTTGGTAATACTTTAAATTAAGGTCACAATATTCACCATTAAATGGGACATATTATGAAAAATCCACTTTTACAATGTTTTTGAACATAAATTTGGGTCACCTGAGTGTCTACCGACCCCAAAAATGTGAAATAAACCCATCCAGTCTTTTGTTTGTGGTCTGCAGAAGTTTTACAACACAGAGAAAATTGCTCTGTTTCAAATTTGCTCTCCTTATGACATCACAATGGGATTCTGGTAAAAAAACAAAACAAAAAAAAAACACCTCCCCTCCCCTGGTATCTCCACCCATGGACTCCACCCCCAGCCTAGAGCAAAACTTTTGAGCAGGTCCACCATTTTTATTCCCTCTTGCGAAGGAGTGATGTCTATCGCGAAAACTGAGGGGGGAGGGCTCATTGCATTTAAAGAGACACACACACCAAAACAGAGCGTTCTGAGAGAGCTGGCTTATACAGGGTCACAAACCTCCTCTGGTGCTTGATTCATGCTATATTTTGACCAAAGCACAGCACAGATGTTTCATTTAGACCACAGGGGACTGATTGGAAAGGTGGAAAAGGGGTATAATATGTCCTCTTTAACTAGTTGCTTTTAAGCATGCTAATTAGTAGCATACCGGCTTCTTAAGCACTTATTAGTACTTTATTCTACAGTATATGACCATACTCTATAGCTAAGAGGCCATTAAGTAAAAGTTTGCCCTCATCAACCTCCTAATTACTGCTTATTGACAGTAAGTGAGAAAGTTTTTTGAACTGCTTCCTAACTCGTTAATTAGTAAACAGTATTCCAAATGGTTTTGAAAAAAAAGTTAAACGTTATTATAATATTGTTAAGTACGGCCGAGATGCCCTCGAACAATTGGGCACTGAAAACAAAACCACTCTGGTTCTCTCCCTGGGTAGCGAGAAGCATGTCACTCAATAACAGAGTCCATATATTCCATTATATGTATACACATATATATATAGTGGGTGGGGGGCATTATCTTCTTATTTGACAAATCAGAGAGTCAGCATGAGCATGTAAGCATGAGCAGCTAGATTCTGAGCTAAGTTTGAACAGATTGAAAGAAAAAGAAAAACAGAGATAGAGAAGGAGCACACAGTGGTACTTTGGATTAAATGTTAAAATATTAAATATTGAAGGGGAACGTCAGATACCCATAGCTCCAGCTTTCAATCTCTACCCGAATTCAGCAAGGGGGCCTCGGGGGATGTTGGGGCTGGACGTGAGGATGAAAACAGCCCTCAGAAGAGAGACATGAGGTGAGAGACAAGAGGGGGCGACGACAGTGAGGGGGTCGGATGTGGCCAAAGAGAAGATGATGGATGCTAGATATTAAAGAATAAACAACATACAAAAGAAATGCAGGAAAAAGGGAAAAAGTAATATTAAGGCCTCCTCTTCTAATTCCAATAGACTTTTAAGAACATGGAAATAGGATCCATTAGCAGTACGTGGAAAAGAAAGTACTACAGGCAACTTTTCATTTTGTTTGAGTCGGCTGTGTAAGGAGACTATACGACTAGTACCATTTGTTTCATAGTGAAATGAGATGAATGTTGAATTGTATATTTTCTCCACCCTAATTCCAGTTATTTGTTATCTTCTAGTATTGTAGTCTTTGAATTAACTTTGGACCCACGAACAAACTCGGAGGTTTTCACTTGCTGCATTATCCCCAAAAATTCTGTCAGAGGGCGTCTGGGTCGCTTAAATCCTGGCTGCCCAAGGCTGGCTGCAGGATCGCGCCATTTCAGAGCTATAAGTTTTGTCTGAAAAGATCAAAAAGATGCCCTCAGGTATCGGCTGCTCCGAACGAGGCTTGAACCTTTAACCTTACAGCAACACTAAGCTAGTTTATTCAGAAAGTCAACAAAATACCAAGCACTTAAGTTACATACTTGGCCTGCTTGTGATGAGGACTTGGCACAAAACGTACTGAAACGTGTTCTGGTATTTTTAATTACAGTACGTTTCTTTCTCTGAGTAAGTGAGCCACAAAATGCATTCGGAAACCCCCTTGTGATTGAGAATGTTTTGTCAGGTTTCTATAAAACAACACAAAAACATCATACCTATGCCAAAGAATCATCAACTGTGAAGAGAAGTCACACATTTTGCTCTGTGTATTTTTGCAGTGGTATTTCTTTTTCTTTTTCTCCAGACACAATCTCTGGCTGGATATAGAAAAGCAATCTCTCAGCTAAGTGATTTGTGGAAAGTGTCACATTCTCACCTGGCAGTAATTGCCTGCTGGTGTCACTGAGCTGCGGTGATAGGTGCTCGAGAAGTGAGAGAGGATGGGCAGGCAAGTGGTGGTGGTGGGTGGGTAACTATGACCAGCTTGTGAGATTTGTTGTCAGGACTGAAAGGTGAGCTTTAAGATGCACATGCTTTACTGAAAAGCTTTGTAACCTCCAAACAAGTAAAGGATCAGAATGCTGTAAGGTGTAAAAAAAAAGAAAGAAGAAGAGGGTGTATGTTTGAGATGTGGAGTCATGGTGGGCTGAATAAATGTGTTCAGTGATTTTCACAGGACATGATCTGGACTAAGGCGACAGTCAGATGTCATCTATCAGGACCATGGACTCTAAATAATAATGGAGGAAGCCTGAGTGACAACACCCATCTGTTACTGAAGGGGGCTCCGGAGGCTCATCGATGGCTGCCGCCATGCTGGAAATCCTGTCTCAGCCTAACTTTCAGACAACCTAAGGGCAGGCTGCGAGTTGGAGGTGAGGCACACTGACAAACCATTACCCTGCATCCCACCCGTCAATCAAGTCAGACACGCGCCTAACTATGCATAAATTGAAGTGTTCATGAGATCAAAACAGATGTGTTATAAAACAAATCAGTGTGTACCCAAGATGACAATAACCTATCTGACCTGTTTCGTTCTTTGTACCAGGCTGTAAACATTTTGATTTATGCTGTAAAAACTGGCTTTTTTAAATTAGTTGTGACTTCCAGGGATCCTGGAGCCAGCCTCAAGCAGACCCTCGATGAACTGCAGGATTTTGCACTTCTGTATTGGCTTCATTTTTCAACACCGTTGGAGTTGCCGCTTGATCGGGACTCATATCCTATGTATTACAGGACAATCGGGAGAGCAGCAACATGATGGGAGAAAGAGAAATGTTCATTTTCAAAGACAAATCAGTTGTGCTTCTTATATTAGTTGTGTCTTTTTCATTTGAATTTATTTTTGTTTAACTCACATGCTTGTTAGTTCTCACACATCAGTTTCAATGGGTGTCAGTCCTTTTGTATCTATGTATGAATCTATGAATATTTTTGTTGCACTTAACTGATATACTGGAAGTTTTTGGACAGGCAGAAGTCTTTGTCAATGCAGAATTGTTTATTTAAAAAAAAAAACATGAATGTTGGAATTTCTTTTACAAGATTGGCCAGGCTTTCTGACTATCTTTTATTGATTTTACTCCAGCTCATTTAATTCACATCAGTTTTTTTCTTTTTCTTTCAGAAGCAGTGGTACATTGGTGGATGCTCAAAGAATTTGGAGACATTATGGGGGGGGGGGAACTAGATATTCAGACTGCTTTAGGGAAAGTCAGGAGATCAAGACTCAAAGGTTTGGCATTTGGATTTTGTACATGATTTTTTTCCCACTTATACTTTCTTTTTTTTAAAGCTTCTTGTCAAGATGTCCACTTCAACACATATTGTAGATTAGGGCCCAAACATCACTAATACAATATCTCCACTACAGTAGCTGAAATGAGACACCTCTGACCAAAACCAGAAACGAAAACAAAGTCCTTGAAAACTAAAACCCAGCCATGCTCCTTCATACATAAAGAAATAATCTTGCTGTGTCATATCGTGAAAAATCTCATTATTACATGTAAATTCGATGACACTGGGAATGTGAGAGGAAGGCATAAGCATATGTTTGTTAGCCCGCACTAATAACCCCTCTTTAAGAAGCTCTCAAGTGTGATGGCCTTATGATGGAGCCAAACTCATCAGGGATTTCAAGGGAAACAGCTCACATCCTGGATATAGACACGAGGAGAGTGTTCACAGAGGTGAAGAGCTCTTAGATGCCTCTCCAGACGCAGGCACAGAGACACACACATAGCTGTGAACTTGCGCACAGACCGAGAGAGAATCGCAGGCACACGCTTGAACGACATGTCATATATGACATTGTATTTCCTGTCAGGGAAAAAAAGAGAGGATATGGTGTTCAAATGAGGAAAACATGACAGGACAGGCAGACAGTGTAATACAGGAATGCCACAATGTTTCTCAGCGTGTTACTCTGTTTGGTTATCTTTCAATCTTATTTTGAACCAGTTTCAGATATAGAAACATTTAAACAAAAAATGAAAAGCATTCATTAGACAGTCCTCATATCTTACAGTCAAAAACACAAAAACCCTGGTTGAGTTTTAGAAATTAATGCACAGCTATGTGTGTGTCTTAAAAGCAGGGATTAAAGACGACGGATTTCCGTCATTTTCAAAATTGTAATATTTTTAGTCAGTGTCAATCAGACAAAAAAAGTCGAGCAGAATGTGGGTTAATGACAAACATACTAACTGCTGTTATTAATGTCAGGCATTTATCTGAACCCTGTAACACAAGTGCAGTTTTGCGTCTGTGTGGCATTTCGTATTTTCCGCACTATAAGGCGCACCGGATTATAAGGCGCACCTTCAATGAATGGCCTATTTTAGAACTGTTTTCATATATAGGGCGCACCGGATTATAAGGTGCATAGAATAGAACGTGTTTACAACTGAACAAGGCTGGGAGATATTTGTAATGTTGATGACAGCTTTAAGTGAAGCAACAACGCCATCCATTGGGTGTCACATATATAGAGCAGTCATGGTTAGTTAGTCACTGTTTGTGAATGTAACCGGCAGCCTCTGGATTAAAAGCATATCCATTGCTACGTCGTTGTCCGCCTGTTTCATCTCGGGGTTTTACAAACATTACAATATTGTGAATATATAAATATAAATACGTATAAAACGTAACGTATAAAACTACAAAAACAAAAGTACATAAGACGATTTCCCCAAATAATAAATTATTTCTTTGAGGTTTCTCTTAACTCTCAAAACGTAGTTTTATACGTAGTGCATTCACAATAACTCAACGTTGTTCAAACGTTAATGTGCATATTCACAATATCTCCCAGCCTTGTTCAGTTGTAAACACGTAAAAGAAACACAGTCTGATACCGCTAATTCAAACGTTAGTGCAGGGGTGCCCAAACAGTCGATCGCGATCGACAGGTAGATCGCTGACTGATTCTCAGTCGATCGCGAGATGTTTTGTCAATATAAAATACAATTGTAAAATAGAAAAGTGATTTCAATTTCATCTCATTGCACTGTTTCCCACACACGATACCTGTGTTGGGAGCCCAAGTATACTTCCAACCTGTGTGTATTTAATTTTTAATTTATTCATGAAATTGCTGTGTGCATGAGAGAGCGACCGAGCGAGAGAGCGAGTGCAGGCATGCGCAATGACGTGCAGGTAAACCCGTGGGGGTAAATGCTTTACCAAAAAGTCATATATAGAAACTATGCTACGAGTATTAAGCGCATTTGATGAAGCTGCAGCTACTTTTCTCTGCTCCTCTCTGCTGTCATGACTGTGAGCATCGCGGGGGACGAGACACACCAACATACAGCGCAAACGCACACACACACACACACTTGCACTGGAGCGCCAGCCACCACGCGAACCTTTTTACTTTTTACTTTTAGTGCTACAGCACACAGTTGATCCGTGATCTTTACGGACCGAGGTGGGAACACACGTGACCCGGTCAAACAGTCGGTTGGACTTTACTCCGTTCACTCTCACCGTGTCTGCAGCTAATTTAACAAAAGCAACATCATCTCACAGCAGCCTGCTGTAGTCTGTAGTCTACATTATTTTTTACAGAACTCTCATTTATTATTTTCTGTTTGTTGTGTGATTATTAAATGCGTTTGTAGGCTGTTGGTAAAAGCTATGGCTCACTATGTGGACTGGTAGATCTCGGCAGATTGGTAACTTTAAAAGTAGATCTTGGTTCAAAAAAGGTTGGGCACCCCTGCGTTAGTGCGTAACTCAACATTGTTCAGTTACGTATAACCATAGACTGTAAATATTACTGGACGAACCCTGACCCGTCTGTGACATAGGCAGAAAATGAGTCCAATCGACGGCCGCATCCATATTGGATTTGCAGTCTCAACCTAACTTCGGATCAACCTAGCTACAGCAGTAAGGCGGGACCGGCGGGACTTAGCTCCGCCCATTCAGCTCGACGTTAGCAGTCCACTTGACAGCATAGCTAACGGCTAGGCTGCTATCATCAACTATTCCTGCTCGTCCTGAAAAAACTCTACAAACAGTAAGTTAACATTTAACTTTTCTACAACACAGTTAAAACGAATTATATTCAACACAAATATTTAATTAAAGTCTTAAAACTACACTTTTTTAAATATACAATTATGTTTATGAGTTATTTGTTAGAGAAGTTAGACTTTGTCAGTGTTAGCAGAGAAATACATTAACAAAGTTTTATCCATAGACTGTAAATATGAGACATCCAGAAGAAATCAATATTACAAAGCATACAGTTCATGTTACTGTTCTGACAAAGAGGAATGTCTGTGTCTTATATTTACTGATGTCAACAGCGATAAGGTGAACATGACAATTGAAAAATAAATATTTAGTATTTATTATAAGACATTTGTTTTCTATAGAACCCCGTGAAGTCATGGAGTCTGTGGACAGTGTCAGCTTCACAACAAAAACTTTAAGTATTAGAAAAAATAGTATTTAAGACTGGCATCTATTATGATGAGTTGCAGCTACCTTGTTCAATATTATTCCTGCAGATGTGGCTCATAACAAAAAAACACCCTGAACTGTCACATGTAGTTAACTGTACATTTTGTCTTGTCTGAGGCATTAATTGAACACCTTTGTATTTCTCCTATAGACACAGTGTGGATTATTGGTGACTTGTCCGTCAAGGTGCCCAGAGAGCTGCAGAGACAGAGGAAGAAACCTGAGCTTCAACAACATCTGTATTTGTTGGTTCTTCTGGGGTGGACTTCAGTTGCTTCTCTTCAACAGCTCGCTGTGAGGGAGGTCTCCCCCGGACGGACTGAGTGATGTCACCCACAGACTGAGAGCTGGAGCTGAGATGGGTTTTAAGAATCTTGACAAACCGTTACACCGCGCCCACCTGTCAAGCTGGTCAGCTACACACCTTATTGTGAATAACTCTTATCCTTCATCAAATCAAAACTGATGAGTCATCAAAACATTCACCCCCCCCCGTACAGTGTGTGTCGATCGAGACATGAGCTAATCACACCTATTTGTTTGTTTTGTACCAAGCTGTAAACATGTTAATCTCTGCTGTAAAAACAGACTTTTTTTAATGTTGTTTTTCAGATTAAATAAATATTTCTATATAAATGCACTCCTTTATGTCTACTTATGAGTATACATTTCAGATTAATGCTCAACTCAATAGCTTAGGGAAGGAAGTCTACTTTTACACAACTTCTTATTCTTTTGATAAATACTAATGTAGTTCATTTCTGAAAGTGGGATGGAACAGAGTCATTGCAAAAATTTGCCCTTAAACACAGCCCCATTTTAAAATCAAGATACATGGAGAGTAAATAAGATCAATAACTTGTGAATAAAAACACAGTTAAAAATGATTTAGAAATGTAGTCTTCCCTGATCAATATCACATAATATCAACTTCTCCCATCTAAACTGGACAAAGGGTTTTAAAATGGGAAGAAAATAGTTTGATTGCGAGTTGTTTGGAGGAGATCTAGTTTTATTTGAACAGCATGAATACAGTCTTCCAAGGTGCAAACCCTCCTCCTCCTCCTGAAGCCTGTGGAGCTCCTTCATGTACTGCTGTCTTATCTGCTGGCCATCTTCTCTCAGCAGAACTTCAACTGTTGAAAAGTCATTCAGAAGAAGCTCGAGCATGTGACATGGATCCAGGAGAACATGGACTTTTAGTGAGAGGTCTTCAGGATGGCAAAGAAAGAGAGAAAAAATCAGTTATTCATTAAATCATTTTTTTATTCTCATCTATTTTTCTGTATTCATCTGTGTGTAAGAGCACATTTATAAATTCAACAGTGTACTACCCAGACAACAAAGGTACAGTATTCAGGTAATCAACATCTATTCAAAGTTAAGAAAATAAACCTTATTGTAATCATGCTGTTTTCAGCTCTCTCACTCACACAATGATATTCCACATCAAATTATCTCAGATTTTGTGTGAGGAAAAATTCAGCAATTTATTGTGGATAGTACTTTATCTACATGAAACAAATATAACCTGAATTATTTAAATCATTAACAGGTCCCAACTCTCTGTGCTTTAGTACAGAACATACAGTAACTCATTTATTATTAACATGAGCTCGGTACATGGCTGTATTCTTCAAACTATTTCTTATACTTTATATCTATGTGCTTTAAATCTTATTTTCATTCCATATGTTATTTATAATTCTACAGCTATATTCTGTGTATGAGTTCAGTGAAAATTAATATGGTTATTAATATAGTTCTTAATGGTTACAGATGCTCTTACAAAGTGAAGTTTTTTTTATTTGTTAATAGTTTGCTCAAACCTTAAGACACTACATCAACCATGTAACTTTAATGTCATCCTCTATAACCTACACAGCACATTAGGTTCAGTTCAGTTTATGTTACTGACGGATAATTACTACACAAAGTTTGTTTTTTAATGTCCACATTTAGGTATCGTGGAGTATAACATTCATCATAACGTCAGATAACCACTGAGGTGAACCTTTAGCTTCTAACATCACACAAACTCACTATTTTCAACAACAACATCTTAACAACAAACATTTCTAAACCATTGACCGTAAATAATGTAAATAATGAGCTACACAGTTAGCCGACTGGTTTACAAGCTAACGCTAAACAAGCTAGGTCCGTAAATATAAACACATGAGTAAGCAGTAAATATAACACTACTATATCACTTACCGAAAAAAACTGAAGCATCAACTTGTTGGATGGTCTGTTAACCGCACAGCAAGCCGTGTATGTTGTCAGATATGTGTTAAACAAACTCTCCAAACGAAGTAAGAAAGAGGAGAAATCAGACGGATCAAGCTGTTAGCCTCCTGACCTCCTGACCTGACAGACAGATGCAGCGCGCAGAGCTGTCAATCAAATCTGACACAACCAAATATGGGCATAGTCGTTTTCCTTAAAAGAATAAAATCCGATGAGTTATAAAAAAATTCACCCCCCCCACAGTGTGAGGAGAAGGGGCCGTCAACTTCTCAGATATATCTCGTTTTTTGAACCAGGCTGTAAACATGTTGATTCCTGTGGTGAAAACGGGCTTTTTTGGCTGTGGGCTTATGGCACTTCCGACGCTTCTGCAGCCAGCCTCAAGCGGAACCTCGAGGAACTGCAGTTTTTTGTACTTCCGCATAGGCTTCATTTTTCGAGACCGGAGGTTGCCCCTTGCGTATAACACGTAAAGCTCACTTTTTCAGTTCATTCCCCGTCCACGAATCCCTCGAATTCTTCTTCTTCAGTGTCCGAATTGAACAGTTGGGCGAGTACGGCATCCAACATGCCCGGCTCCCTCTCGTCATTATCCGAGTCAGTGTCGCTGAGCGCCGTGTACAACCAGTATGGATCAACCAATTAACCAATTGATCCATATATAAGGCGCTCCGGATTATAAGGCGCACTGTCATTTTTTGAGAAAATTAAAGGCTTTTAAGTGCGCCTTATAGTGCGGAAAATACGGTACTGTCAGAATTTTTATCTGCTACGTGAAGTCCGCTCTGTGTAGGAGGCTTTTATTGTGGTATCAGCATGCACTGCCCTGTCATGCTGTCATGTCCAGACTTTTTTTCTAGTCTCAGGTGCGCAATTTATTTACCGGACCAAAGAAAAAAATACCAGGGAAATAACAATCCGTAACATGACGGAGTATGCCGTTAAAGTATTATTACGTGCAGGCAGAGCAGACAGTCGCCGAGTGCTCCGCCACCGGACACACTCCGTTAGGGGGAGATTCCCCCCAAAAAAACAAAATTTTTATGTTTTGTGAGAAAATGATTGGCTTGAATAGCCTGACGCTGTGTCCTTACAGCACGCAAGTGTTATATATCGCGTCGCATTGCGCATGATTGCACGCTCACTGTCCACACTGCATCTGTTAAATATATAATGATCTGCTCTGTGAATTTCAGTTTCCCCTTGCAAACAGTATGACATCTAGTGCTTTTGTACTGACGGAGGACAAACTGAAGTGTGTTGCTTTTTATTAAGGAGTGGTTGACTCAAATCACAACACTCAGAGGCTCGTCAATAACGTTTCAATCACAGATGTGGATATTATTAATACACCCTTATCTCCTATTTGTAAAACAAGACTACAAGGTTTGTTGAGTGAGAAAAGTGAGTGCCAGTGCCGTGTTGGGACACTTCAATTGGAAACATGGAATCAGGCGTCGCATGCTGTAAGGACAGGCTGTGAGACTTCCAGGACTGCAAATATTTTACAGATTAAACTAATGTTTTGTGTCAATGATTTGCTCCGCCCAACTCAGAGGTGTTTTTTTTTTTGAGAACACAAATTAGCATCATGTTACACAGACCGAGTGTAACCACGGACAACATTCCATAACACAAGGAGATACTTGTGTTATGGAATGTTTGATCATTAGCAAAGGAGGTTTTTTTTAAAAAAAGGAAAGGAAAACACGAGAAACAGAGAGGAGGTAAAGACAAGAAAGATAAATTCCTAATTGCTAGTCATGTTTCTTCTCATGTCCTTAAAGTTATTCAAAAATGATAAGAAGTTTCTAGAGTATGAGACTTTGGCTGTGTGTTTGCAGTGTAGCTACCAACGTGTGTGCCTCTTTTTCTTAGATTTGAAGTAATTTATGGACATTTTAAAGCATGTTTTACTTGTAAAATTATAACCTCATAACTTTTAGTGAGTAGGATAATGATCTGCCTCTGGTCTATGTCCGATTTAGCTTACATCTATGTGAGCGCTATTCAGGGATCTAATGGTCCAGGACTTATTCCTGCTTCTTTCTTCATACAGACACTTTACCATCCAGTTGCTCATTGTTCTTCTCTGACTTTACAAGGAACATAATTTGTTCCATCCTGAACAACCTTTTCTCATACCCAGGAGGCTTCTGTGAGAAGCCCTCTGCTGTGATAAAAAAAAAAAAAAGAGTAGCTTGGAACGTGTCCGGTTGTAGTGCAAAGACATATGGAGAGTGCCTCAGGGACACAAACACAATAAAGTCAAATGTGAAACGACGGAGCATGTATTTTTAATTACTTTTGCTGTGTCCACTTTTTATTGTATCTTTGTTCTGTCTGCTTTTATTCAAAGCAGACAGAACAAAGATACAATAAAAAATGCATGGCAACAAAATATATTCTTCCAACCAAATAGTTCTGGGAACTCCCTTAAAGGGAACCCTCCACTGGTAAATTCCCTTGAGGACTACACATGTTGTTCAAGGGCTTATTTTTTCTTTGGCACTATAAATATGGAGGATGCAGTTACATACAAGTTTACAGACAAGATCACAGACAACTGTACAATAGCTGTAGTAATGAGTCATTCAAAAGCAAAAGCAAAAGCTGGAGGAGGCCATTATTGGGAGATAGAGTTTAGTAATAATGACAGAGCAGGACAAAAGTCAAACATAAACAATTGTCAGTACTTTTTTCAATATCTCGGTCAATTTCTCAAAGCTACTACAATAACATAGCAGGTCTTTAAAGATGGGGCTTTCCATTGCGGTATTGGCTTATGCATGTTTCCAATCAATGTACACTTACACCCGAAGCAATCAGCAAACAAAACCATGTTTAAAGTCGTCTTGTGCTGGGTGAGAGGGGTTAAAATGTGTTTGCTTTAATCCCTGCTTAAAAGGCATCCCCTCAATCATTTGCATGGGTGCAGGTGCAGATACAAGCTCCAATGGCAACAAAAGATTAAAAAAAAAGATTAAATACATTTTTTTTAATTGTACTTTGTTAGGCCTCTAAACGTTGCTATCGGCAAGTAGGTCACAGGCTGATAACAGAAAACAGGACCATAACAATAACAGGAAACCCTCTCCTCTAAATGGCATCTGAGTCAGACAATTTTCCTATTGTATTGTTGAAAATATTTATTGCAGCAGAACATCTGTTGTGTTTGGTGTCTAGGCTCTGACCTGATCACTCTTCACAGTTTTAATTTACATGCAGAGTGTGAGGAGTGATGGGATGATATCTTAAACCCCCCATTTGGAGCCCAATGGTGGCTGCTGGGGGTGGTGGTGGGGCTGAGGGAGAATGCAATACTTCTGCAGGTCAGAGCTGGCAATGAAAGAGCAGAGGGACTCTTTTATTTGTGGCAAAGTCCATCTAGTCTGTAAACCGTAATATAAAAGTTGCAAAAGTTCTCTGATGAGGGACAAATAGCAGCAATCACCTTGTTTCGAAAACTAACTTAACTTGTTGATCTACATTAAGCTCCTTGTTTGGATATATGTACAACTTGCTCAAATCAGCGGTTTAATTACTTTAAATGTCAGATATTATGCAAAATATACTTTACCAGGTTGTTTTTTTTACACTAATATGTGTCCCTAGTCTGTCTACAAACCCTCAAATTATGAGAAACGTCCATACTCTTCATCTTTTGGGTGCTCAACCTTTCAGAAAATGCTCCTTTTTTGTGATGTCCTTTTATGACATCACAATGGGCCCTCTCTCAGGTGGGTGACACTCTCACAGCTAGGTGTTTGTTCTGCCCTCTGAGTCCGCCCTTTCACCATAAACAATAGGACATAATGCCAGAAAGACCAAGCACATCAATTTCTTCTAAAGAGGGGCATGGTCAGACACAGCTCATTTGAATTTAAAGCTATAGACACAGTTCGAAGCAGGGCTGAAATAGAGGGGTTTATAGGCATGCTGATTTGTAAGTTGATCTTTAACAAGAAACTTCCCAGACATGTTTTGGGGAGGTCTGAGACTTATTTAAACTTGTTGAAAAAGGAGGATGATATGTGACCTTTAACTCTTAAAACGTTGCTATGTTGTTGTTTATAAAAGTCACTTAGCAACAATAGCTTAGGGTTAAGATAGTCAGATAGCATCCACTACTACACTACTACAATCAGAGTTCTTAGGCATAAGACGAAGGTCTTCTGTATTACTTATCTATTATTCTTTGTGTCTTTGGTATTTACCAGTACATCTGTAGGCCTAATGAACGCCTCAGTTAAAATGTTGCTAAGCTTTTGATTTGTGTACTTGTGAAGTATTCTACAGTAAGCCTTGCCAAAGCAGTGCACTGCACTTTATCACCACTGATACACTGAGTCCCTCTAAAGGTCTGCACTGACTCAACATCTTCACCAGAAACCAGACTGAATTTTCTAAAGTGGACGTGCTTTGATAAAATAAATGAAATGCTGCCTGTCCATTTACAGTAAACAGATAGCGAAGTCAACCCCCCCGCTTTTCCTCCCATGCTTGTTTTCTTGTTACTTTGCCACATGACTCATCGTGATTTATTTCAACGGCTTATTTTATCCACCACAGATGTCCCTTACTGGATGAGCTTCAAGTGTTTCAGAAAGAAAATATGGCAAATTGTGTTCTACCGTCGTGATATGAAGATATTTTGATTTTAAAGAAGTGAGGGCAGAAACATTAGGTTTTTAAAAAATGAGTTTAGTGATACTTTAGACATATTGTCCCTAATGACCTAGCTTTTTGAAACATGGGGTGAAAGAAACATGCATTGATACAACAGTCCAATGCAATATTTTGAGAATGACAGTTGTATGTTATGTGTTTTACTATTTAGTGCTAATATTAAGTATATTATACTAGTGAATGTCACCCAGTCAGACCTGTTTATTGACTTGGCTGACTCTTGATGATTCTGCATGCAGTGTTGAGCAGCGATGCACGAGCTAGGGTACAGGACCTATGGCTGCAGAACTTAAAGCTGCAGACTGACATGTGACGCAATTCACTAAGCTGAACCTATACATCACAAACTTTTCATAACCACGATTTGTGTGTATATGCTTGAAGAGTGTTGTTTGGTCTGCCATCAAGACTCTTCACAACCTTTTTTTCCCCTCATCTCCTGTTAATGCAAAGAGCTCCGAAGAGAAAACATGACAAAGCAAACTGTGGAGCAGCAAGAGAGTGAGCAAATACAGCGAGACTGTTATAAATCAGATTTGTTATGTGTGAGACTTAGAAAACTCAGGCAGATAAAGACCTCGAAGAGGAGGGAATGCCATAAATGAGAGAGAGAGAGAGAGAGAGTCATGATTAGATGAGATGGGGAGTCATCCTAAATCCCCCCTTAAAGGGAGCTCTATCGAGAGGGGATTAGATATAGATCATTTTCTACAGTCTAGTCTTGAACTTTATGAATGTTTAAAGCTGCCAGCATCCTGTCTATTAATCAGCTGCAGTGGCATAGCTGAGTGATGTCAACAAACATGACCCAAAATGTCCTTCTTTCATAATGGGGACTCCAATCAGATGCATATAAGCATCCTCATTACTGGGTTGTCAACTACATCAAAGTCTCTCCCGAGACTCTCTGGAGTGTGCCGAGGATCCAGGTAGGAGGTGCAGCCAGCGAAGAAAAAACACAAGCATTTGAAGTCAAAGCAATAGTTTCATTTGAAGGCAGACAATGCAACACAGCAAAACATGTGGTTTTCAATACAAAAATTACAGAATAAATACACCAGCTTTACAATTGTGTGAAAGCAACAACATATTTGCATGACAAACCACATTAAATACATTTACAATACATGTATTTACCTACTCAAGTTTATGAAAATAAAATAAAATTTGCCACTATAATGGAAGTTTAAATTCTTATTTAATGACAGCATTCAATAGAGAATTGTCCATGTACTGATTTACTCATGTCATGTTTGTGCATGTCAGAGAGGAATTTGGAGGACTGAGATAGGCTTAAACATGATGAGTAAGAAAGCTTATACATTACTGAGGCAAAGATGGGAGGGGGCTTTAATGTACCTAGTTCCATTAGAACATTTTGGGAAGACTTCCCCTGGAATCTTCCTGAGTTGCTTGTTTACACATGCATCTCACATGCATGGCCTAAAAATCACAATGCAAAGTGTCTGAGGCTATAAGGACCATGTTCACCATTATAAGTGCTGTGTGTAGTTTGACACATTCACAATATCAACAAAAGAGCGGAGAAGAACATACTTGTGAACAGAAAACATAATGAAGCAGTTTTATAATGCAAATGGAGATCATACTGGTCGTACGCATACAGTCTAGTCTCAGGATAAATATGTCACCAGCCCCTCCTGCACCCATGCGGTCAATTTTGGGATATTTTTGCTACTGTATGAGTTCACCAAGACACACGGAAAATTAACTTGGGAGCTGACATGACAAAATCTGGGTAAAGTCACAATGAAAAATGTGTCCTATTGCATTCACACATTCAGCTCAACTCGGAAGCTTCCTGGATTTTTTTATTTCAGTTTTTATTGCAGATGTGAAAGCCCCAATTATTATTTAAATCATCTCCAGTCATGTGTTTTATAGTCAGATGATTAAAATGATCAAATTCTTACATTCATCATGTATTTACTCAAGGAGTCTCTCTCCAAGAACTGTGTGTCAGCACAAGCAGTTAGCTGACATGGAAAGTTACAGAAATAGAAGGTATCAAAGGGGATGGGTAGGAGAAGATAAAGGAACACAGAGAGAGGTGCGGAGGAGTGTGAACAGGTAACCGTCAGTGTTATTTTTCTCCATTTTCACTGAAGTCATATTAAGGTTTAATGTTGTGGGACGATATTTGAACTCCAAAGCCTTGTTTTATTCCCTTAACTCTGTCCTCTTATCTTTCCAGTGCAAACGATTCTTTTTTTCTCTTTATTTGATGCCCATGTATTTATGACATCAATCTTGTCTAAAAATGCACCTCTGTCGCTCCCTCTTTCTTGCCTCCTCTTCTTAAATTCTCAATTGTCATCCTAATTTTTCTTTAAGTTTGTGTGTGCCCTATGAATGCTGTTTCCAAACATCACAAACAGAGATTACTCTTGACAGATTGTTCCTGTCCCTCTTTGTCCTACCATGCGGGTTTCCCTTGTGCTGATCCCTTTCTCATTAGCTTTTCCCCCTTATTCTCTGTCCATCTGCATACCTTTATCTACCCTTTGTCTCCACCTGCTAACTGCTTCTGCCTCTCCTTTCTACTTTTTGTTTACTTGGAGGGGATTCAAAGCAGCTGGAGGGAGGAAAAAAGGGGGCTGGCTCTTAGGTAGCGGTGGGTTGATTTGTCTCATTGGTGCTGATTGTAATCAATTAGGGTGTGCTGCTCATTAGAGCTCGACTTGGATCATTATGGAGACAGCATCTGCTGCCTGTACACACATTGACAAACTACAGCAACACAAGACCACATCAATGCCAGACACTTAGGTCTGTCATAATATCTCACAGGAGTTGGCAATGAGCGCTGTAACATCATTTGAGGAGGTGTGTTTATATTTTGACAACGAGAACTGAGTGGCAAATTTATGGATCCTATAGAACATTGCAAATTTAAGTTTATGATGTCTACAATTTAATTATGATAGGTCTAAGAGTGTACTCTCCTCCACACAGTATCGCTCAATAAATCTGATAAATACACCTTTTATTCACGCAGTCTGTCCTCCATACTGACCAGGCACAAACACACACACACACACACACACACACACACACACACACACACACACACACACACACACTGTCTGCCCAGTCTTCTGAGCCTGGCCACACACTGAGTAAATCTGTAGATTACAGCAAAGGTGAACACGGGCCATCTGTGCTTAACAATGATATGTTGCCCATTCAAGGTCACTGCTACTGCACACAGACACACATACACACACACACACACACACACACACACACACACACACACACACACAGGGTTAAACCTCAGCTCATAATTCAGGGAGGCTGGAGAGCCTGCATTTAAAGGACCAGATCACATCCTGTAAATATTACGCAGCCTTCATGAGAGCCACTGTTCCAAGAAGGCAAGAGGTGAGACAAAGGGTTATGAAAGTACTTTACGGAATGTCTTCTTCCGACCTCCAGATCTCTCCATACGTTTATGCCTTTTTCCACTGTCTGTTGCTGCCCTTTCCCTGCCTCACTTCTGTACAATCCAGTCTGTATCATTCGAAATGTCACGTCTTTTTTTTTTTTTATCATTCTAAAGACATTTTTTTGACACACACATTCTGTGATTATTCATGTAAAGCTGGCTACAAACTAGACTTTCTTAAAAACGTGGAGACCACACTAGACCAGTGATTCTCAACTGTTTCAGCCTCAAGACCCACCACCAACTCCTCCATTAAAACCGCGACCCAAGTTTCTGATATTTTTCAACCAATCAAGTTTAGTTTGAATGAAGGATGGTGCAGTTTGTACCTCAGATGTTTTAAAACATGTGACAGAACAAAGATACAGCATAAGAAAACATTTATAAAAGCACTTTATTGACTTTTTGACACCATTTTTCCCCCTGGCACTCACTGGCGACCCACTGTAGCCGTTATCAGCAGCCACGTTTTACGACCTCTCTTCCTGCAGGACTCAGGACTGTGGATTGACATCTGGGTTTATTTTACTAAGGAACAAAGGAACTGATCAATGATTTAAGTCTCCCTCTCAGACAGGATATTAGGAACTTTTACAACACCTTGAATAAACAACCGAGCGGAGACAGAACACTCTGCTTTCTACGAATTGACCCCAAAGACATGAACTGTGACCGAAACCAGTCTCTGCAAAGTCGTAAAATTGACCACCTGTTGAAGGACTGCTGAAGAGCTGAATTAAACCACAGCGTTCAATTCTGCATCAAATGAACATTTATGTCTTCATCTAGATATTTGTAATTGTCACAGTGAATGTATTATAATCATCTTTTTAAACTCAAAATCTGATCTTCAGAATAGGAATAAGAGTTATATTAGGTTTAATAGGAATTTGACGTGGAGCGCTATTGCCATCTAGTGTTAGAATATTCATGAATACGTAACCTTCATAATTATACATTTAGACGTGTTATAAAGCATACTCTTTGATATTAGCTATAGAAGGTGTTATTTAAAGACACCAACTTCTTTTCCTACTTTATTAATATGTCTTGTTAAGAATGTTGACTGTATAACATGTTTTTGTTCACCTACAGGCTGGGATTGACTGAGGATGTTCCCAGATAGTGTGATTTTTATCTCAACATGAATCTGATAGAAATGTTTGTCTAAATATATGACGTGAACCTACATCAACGTGGATCTGAGAGAAATAATATTGAAATGAATGTATGGTGACGTATATATGTTTAGATTCTTATTCTTAATCTTATTGAGTAAACACGGTTTAGTTTAAACAATTATTATACTAGTCTATATTATATAACATTTCATTATATTACACTATATTGTTCATATTGCACTATATTATATTATATTATATTATACTACATTATATTATATTATATTGTATTATACTACATTATATTATATTATATTATACTACATTATATTATATTACTGCACTCTGTATTACTGTGGTACAACACTGCCTCTCTTCTCTGCTGTTTACATTACTTGCTGCTATTTATTTATCATACCAAGTCACTTTAATCATCACTTGTCACTTTATCTTGTCATTTTCTTCAAATACTGTTTCAATTCTCAATTCCCCCCAGTTAACTTTGTCATTCATTTTGTACTGTATATACCCCGTTTTTATTTATTTATTTATTTATTTTTATTTTATTTTTTTTTATTTTTTTTTTATTTATCTTATCTATTCTGTTTAATGTGTATTTGAGCTTTCTTGTCTGTGCTGCTGTAACGCCCGAATTTCCCCTCTGGGGATCAATAAAGTATTATCCTATCCTAGAGCTTCAGCTCTTGCTCGCTTCTCTTCGGACTTCGGTCCGAATCACTTCTTTTAAGTTTGTGCCGTAGAGACAAGTCTCTGCCGAATTTTCTTTTTCACGCACAATTTTTGGAACATCAATTCTTTCTGGCTCAAGCAAGGTTTTTGAACTTTCTTCTCCAAAATCTTTGCTCTTCAATTTTGAACGCCAATTCCTTAGTTTGGATTCATCAAGATGGCCATCCGGTTAATCTGAATTGGAAATCGATGTATCAAACGACTCTTAATATTTTCTTCCTGTTGGATCCTCTTGGAGCTTCTGAGACGACAGCTGAACCGACGTGCAATCTCCATCCCAGCTGCACACTCCGACCAAGTTGTCAAGGCATCTAATCTGGCCCGTGGACCTCTCTGGGCCTGAAAACAACTTCTTGCCAGAGACTGAAACGCGGGACCAGCCGGCGGAGTTCAATTGAACACATCTCACAGTAAGACTGCTAGTGGCAAGGGGTGTTGGAAGATTAAGTCATGAGTCGTGTCTATCAGAGCCCTCCTTTAAATCCAAATAGAATCCCAAAATACCTTTATCAACTTTTTCTTTTTGACCATTTTCTGATCAAGTCATTCAAACAATACCGCGTCTTATCTCATTACTAAATATATAATGTCACCATACATTATAATTGCATTACCTTGATCATAATAATTATATTCTTTATCTGTTTCATCTATACATTACTGTTTACTCCCTTTTATATCAAATTTTACACAAAATTCAGGACTTTGTCCGTGTGTTTTCTTGTTTAACTTTTCCAGAACTTACTTCTTTCAAGAAATGAAACTGACAGATTAATTAATTAACTTATACCATTAAAGTTATTTTCTTCCTTTAACAGGAAGTGGTGCCCCTTCTTAAATACGAGGTTAAATAAAGATATAACATCTTAATAATTTAATTACGCTACACCACTGAAAAGAGCTCTGCGACCCACTTGGGGGTCCCGACCCCCAAGTGGATAAGAACCACTGCACTAGACTACTCGGCCAGATCGGGAAACCACACACCTGTAGTTTTTAGTAAGATTTCACAGACACGAGACCTGAAATTAATCTGCGTGAACAAATGGGACTTCAGAAGAAAAAAATAAAGGGGGAAGGATCGACTTTGTCAGCTGTCCTGCTGTGTGTTCTGTTGTGCAGTGACAAACAGAAAACGAGAAAAACATTCCGATGGAATCCTGGCTGAGAAGACAGATTATGTGCGGCTTTATTTAATTTGCAACGTGAGCTGAGGGTGAGTTGTCAGAGGACGCAAAATCCAATTGGTGACACTTCCAAGCATGCTCACTCTTATTGGCTAATGCAGGTTTTCTGTCGGAGGCAGTCCGACCTGGAATCGTAAATATTAAACACGATTTCAGATTGGGGAGGCTCAGACTTCACTAGGAGCAGTAAAATCATCACAGTGACACCACACACCAATTTAAAGATTTATATCTTCAAGGTTCACAAGAGAAGAAGGACTGAAGGCAGGGAGATAGAATGGACGAGTGTGTGTACATTTGTGTTTCTGTCAGCTGCTGTTAAACACAATGACAGCATGAGGGCAAAGAGGTTAGGCCTGTCTCCAGTAAATTACTATATTCCTAGTTCCTGTGGTTGGGTGTGTGAGTCTGTGTGTGTGTGCGAGTTACGTAGCACGTGTGTGTGTGTGTGTGTGTGTGTTAGTGTGTGTGTAAAAGTGCCACACATAGTAATAGCCCTCAAGGTTAATTGACCACAAGCTGAGCACTTGTTCCTCCAAATAGACATCCAGGGTTAGGGTCCCCCTCTCGCTTACCTCTTCTTGACCTACACAAGATATCATTATCAACTCTCTCTGTCATTTGTTCTCTTCATTTCTTCAGCCTTCCTCAAACCAATGCATAGAGACAGAACCAACACTAGCACAGGCAAATGGTCCGAGCGAGTACAGTGTCTATGCGTAAAAAAACGACAACTTAGGAACAACTGCAACAATTTACAGTTCAAAGGTATAATGTAACTGTTCCATGCTAGGCTGCCCATAGGGGGGGCTTTCTGGGGACCAGTCACATGGGGAGGGCCCTGTGGAGGTTAGCAAAAAAAACATGGTCCATCTTAATTTCAAACAATGACCAAATTTTATTTTCCACTAAAATACTTTTCACTATACTTGATACTATTGCTGCTTCAATAAAATGTTGTCTATTTCAAAATGTCAACCCCATTTTCGTAAATGATATAAACCAGTGAACTTAACTGTAACGGCTCAAAATCTGTGACAAATAAGTGGAGGAGACAAGGAGTTACTTTTAAAAATACATTTAAATACATATTTATCAGAAGTTAAAACAAAGTAACGAGCAGCATTGGGGAACAGACTCTCCCTGTCTCCTTCTCCCGGTCTCCCCCCAAATCAGGAAGGAGAACACCGGGCCCAGGTTTTTTCAATCCATGATCACACAGCCACACCCACTGGCACAAAACACAAAACAGCAGAAACAGCAAAACAAGGAACCAGTGGAGTCGTCACACAGTAATGTCGGAATCAGTATAGCCACCTGCACAAAGTTAGGATGTCAATACGTTGATTTAAATGGACTGGGCATTTCAGAGGCCCAGCCATTTTTGTTCCATGTTAATACATAGGGCCTGGTTCTATGTTAATATCTTAAAATGACTAGATCTTTTTTTGTATTTGATAATCTTTGTACTTTCGTTACATGTACAATATAGTTCAAACTCAAAATCCACAAGTTATTCAAAGTTATATTGCATTGTGTTGTTGAATCGTATAATTGTATATAAATTTAAAAGTTCCCAATGGAATAAAAAAAATAATCTATTTCTGCTGCATCAACCTTGATCTTTTTTTATTGGACATGAAAAGTCTTATACATAGTGCAGTGCTAAAAAAAAGTTGTCTGCTCTTATATTGTTAAGTATAAACCATGTCGTCATATGGATAATCAATTACAGTGTGGTTCTAAATCATACCAAGGTTACTTAGTTGAGCAAGTGATGCAATGATGCTGTGGCTTAGTGGTGAAGTCAGTCGTCTCAACCAGAAGGTTGGGGTTTGATCCCCAGCTCCTGAAGCCACATGGGCAAAACACCCCAAGTTGCTCCCGCTGCTTCGTTTGAATGTGATTAGGTAACACTGGTGATACTTTACACAGCAGCCTCGGCCATGAGTGTGTGAATGGGTAGGTGTGACCTGCGGTGTGAAAGTACTTTGAGTAGAGGTCCAAGCCAAGTCCATTTACCATTTACCATCATTGTTCCAAGAGAAAAAATATGATTATTATTACTGTCCTCAAATCAAATTTTTGTTTGAAAAAGTTTCAATTTGACTCTTACACTATACAGACCCTGGATTTTTAATTTGTTAACATTACTTTATGAACCAGCATGCAATTCTTGATCTCCCACCAATTTGTTCAGGTACCATCGGTGGCGAAAAAAAGCAAATGAGAGCTAAGCAGGGAGGCTAGATTGGTGTTAGTTGGCATTAACTGGTGCATTAGCAAGTGTTGGGCAATTACTTTAATGATGTAAAATGGACTGAGATTTCCCCCCGCACAGGAAGTGAACGAGAGAAATGTAACAATGATTATGATTATGCAGCTAATTATAGTGTCGGCTCAATGTAGCACATATGAATAGACAGACTCTGCTTATTTAGACGAACGACAGGAGGGCAAATCCGCTGATTGCAATGTTATGACGAACGTGTGTGTGTGTGTGTGTGTGTGTGTGTGTGTGTGTGCACTGCCATCATTTTGTCAGTCATTTGAGGGAATATGATTTTTTAGATATTTGTTGAATATTTTGATTGATAATCATTGATTTAGCCAATCATGCAGATTTATGAAGGTGTGTTATATTCATGTATTGTCCGTATGAACTTTACAGACCGTCATCAGACTTTCACTTAAAGGCTTTATATGTGTTTTTTCACACTTAAATATAATATAAATCAAGTATATCCTCTGAAAATAACTCTGTGAGTAATGACTGTCTACAATGGGTGTAACACCCGAGTCACACTGTCTGTGATGCTTTCCGAGTTTTCCGAGTCATATTTTCAGTTTGTTTACATCGCCGGGACGGCCGGCTGACTCCTCCCCTCGCGTATAAAAGTTGTTTAATTGAGGGACTAGAGAAAAGAAGAATAACATGCTGTACTCACTGCTGTGTAACTGTGTTTCTAGATCACGCTCATTTCGGGGAAATTTACATGCAGTGTGAAGATACCAGCATAATAAAGATTAGCATTAGCATGCTAACACAACAATGCACCGCAAGTTGTTTTGGTTTCATGCTGGTGCTCAAGAGCGACATCTGCTGGATCAAAAAATCGCATATAAATCCTTTAACATGAGACCTTTGGTTTTAAACTACCAGCTGACTGTGATCTTAAAACGGTCGATTAAAATGCAGATTTAGTGATTTAGGGAGACTCTGAATACCTGTATGTGATGGGACTTTTTTTTTTTTTTGAATATAATACAATGGGAACATGTTCAACCTGTACCCAGCCTCTGGCCAAGTACACATAAGACATGAAACATAGATGGATGTGTGAATGAATATTAATGCTAGCCAGTGATTAATGGGACTAGTGTACTCTTAAATTGTGGAGAAACCTGATGCAAGAAAGTTTAGGAGGTGTTCAACAAAGAGGAAGAATATTGACATACTGTGGTACTTAACATGAACTGAAATTAATTTCTAAATTACACATGCAACAAACGTTTAATATTTTGTGTGACGGCCTTAGACTTGGCCTCTACCTAATGATCTTCCCTGCTGCTGGCTTTGTTTTCCTTGTTGCAGGTAGATGTGGGTGGAGTCTGAGAGGACTGTAATGCAGCACACCTGAGCAGACTGGTTTCAGGAGGCTTTAAAGCAGACCTGCTCTGTCTTCTCATTCACTTCCCTGCCTTGCAGACTGCCGTCAGCATTTGTTTGTATTGTATTGTATTATATTATATTGTATTGTGTTGTAGACTCATCAAACACTCAACAGTGCATACACTGACTTCCTCACAAGCATGAAAGCTTGTACATGTATGATTAAATTAAAACTTAGTGCCTGGTTGTGACATTTGTCAAATGGAAAAACACAACAATAATATGCTGTGTTGCTGCCCTCTTTATTTTAAGTATTTGAGCCATCAGAAGGGAAGTTATCATATATCAATAGCTGTCATTTTACAGAGCAGACAGATATTCAGCATGTAGTTCTTCCCTCTGTAACTTAGGGCAAGTGAAGGGCCAAAGAGTCAATTACAATCTGGTACACTGAGTTTGCCTGGAAGAAAATGCTTGAAAAAGAAACACACTTGGTTCAATCAGAAATAAGGACAAAATGTAAAACATTCCCCTTTGGTGTGGGTTCAGGACCTCAGGCAATCGTTGACTCTTTTTTTTTTCGTTACAATGGCTCTAACCTTGTTGGGAAGTCTGGGCGCACATTCTGTGTGATTGCCTTTGTTGCTCAGCATGTTTCTATGTTTGGCTGGAAGTGCCTTTGGGCCTCTGCAGGCAGCTGCTTTAGGCCTGCTGGTTTGCCCAAAGTGACGTCGAAAAAGTAAAGGCAGACAGGGACAAACAAAAGAGGAACACACCCCCAGACAGATTGGCAACCAAGAACACCCACACAACAGTACAAACTGAAAGATAAGCAGGCTGGCATACTCACAAATCCCAAAGACCTTTCCTCCCCTCACTTCATTATCTCAGCTACTCTCTTCCATTTGTCCCTCATCCCTCTTTCTTATGTGTCCAAGAAAAAAAAAACAAGCAGTGAGGGAGAGGGGGAGATGGAGAAGTAGAGTGTTAAAAGGAAGAGAAAGTGAGAGCACAGGGGAGAAATAGTGGCAAAGGGAATCAGTAAGTAGGGGGAAAATCGAAAGAGAGGACAGGGCATTATGAGGACATGGCTGAACGACATGAGGCAATGGCAAAGAGACGACTGTTTCTATGCTGTTCTCAAAGAGCTCTGTGTCAGAGCACAACTGTTAGTGATAGGTCATGTGATACAGAAATGTCACCATATCTGCATTTGTTTGTGTTTTTAATTGTCCACATAAATATGATGTGCATGATCTGTTAAAGGGTGTTGACAAGCTCTGGGCTAGCTTTAAAGCAGATTAAAAGAACAGGGTGCCTGCCCTTGTTGTTTCAGACTGGGCATCAGTGACAGAACAAGAGTGCAGAGAGCACCACCCCCCCGCACACACACACACACACACACACCCACACACACACACACACACACACACACTTCCCCTTGGTGTGAGCCAAGCCTTGGTTACCCTACCATCCAGTGACCCATCTGCTGTGGGAGCTGGAGGAAGGCTGGAGGAAGTGTCACTGCAGGGTAATTGGCCTGTCTGTCTCCTGGTCTGCTGGTCACCACACATACAAAGCTTGACACTACACACTTAGTTCTCTCCAGCAGTGGGTTATGATAGTTTTTACGAGGGAGTACACATTTGCTTTATGTATTTGAATTACCTTTGTAAATGAATAAAGAAAGATAGATAAAAGAAATTTGAGTGTAAACTATGAACACACCGAAACATCAATCATACAATTCTAAAACAATATTTTCTAAAGTGCAATATCACATCAGATATCCCCCATTCAAAATGTTACATCAACAAGAGTCCCGATGATCTTATAAAAAATAATTTGCCCTTTTCTGACCCTCTCTTTAGACTCTCTCTTTCCAAAGTTTGACACAGGCGCTTTATGTGATAATTGCTCCTCTGAATGTGCCAGATTAGCTGACCTCATAAAACAATAGTGCCGGGGAAGCGTCAGAAAAGAATTAGCCTCTCCAAATTAGTTTTTATTTTGGGTTACATCCATTAGTCCTAAAGTGAGTTGTATGATGTGCCTGGGTCATGTCACAGGGTCATGATGAAGTCGGGCCTGACAAGATGTCAGAAGGTAAAGAAAGTGAAGTTACAGGAGAAGGTCACTAGTCATCTGAGGATTATCCAGTCAACACTAACAAGTTAACAGAAGAAGGGTGTCATGGAAACAGTGAAAAACATGCTGGATTTTTTTGTTGGTTAAGAGAATGGAACGCTCCCCACATGTAAAAGTGGCAATAGACTATTTTTTCACAATGTAGTTGTTGATGTGGAATGCAAAATGCAATGATTTAAGAATAATGTCAGATATTAAAGGAGCAATATATAAGTCTGACACCTAGTGTTTAAAATTGGTACAGCCGTCATGATTCAAAACATTGGAGAGAGCTGTCTCCCTCCTCCCCATCCTCCCTAGAGTCGATGCATTTGCCGGTTGCCATGGCGCAGACACAGGAAGCTTCAATGTTAAGACAGCTCTGCATCTGACATGATACCTTTCTGCGTTCTAACCTCTCACCATTTTTTACAAGCATCTCTAAAAAAATAATTTACTAGTTTTACCAAGTTTCTGGTCATGAAAAAATGCAGAAGCTCTTTTATGTAGAATGTGAACCAGTCCACTCGCCTGCTTCGAACAGATTTTATGATTTAATTCACGGGATATCTTATATATTCCTTTAATAATTTGTTCATTGTTTAATTCTGTCCACCACCAGTCATGGTCTTCCGGGATAATGCAGGGTAAGGTTGCAGTATCACACTATTACACACACTGTACTCACACCTTGCTGCTGTTTGTTCTCCTTGATCAGTGAGTATCACTACGTTTCTGTTCATTAATATTAACACATATTTTTTTTTGCCACCGATGCCTTTGTAATAGCATAAAGATCAAAGCTTTTATTCCAATTGGGATTCTTTAGTATGTATCTTTCATTGGTTGTCAGGGCCCAGTTAAGTCATATTTTCATATTAGTTATTGAAAAAATGAGTGACATCTCTACAAAATCCATAAAGCAACTATATGTGACTTTTCCTGATTAAAATGTAAGTTTAAAGTTGAGCTAACAATACAGTACATTTCAAAAGGGTCAATCTCATCTCCACAGAGCACCAGTGTTGCCTGTTTTCAGCATTATGTAACTTTGGCAGAGAGTTTAAGCCCAAGGAAGGTTCACTTCTTTAGATTGACTGTATACAAAGTTAAAAAATGTCTCCATGACAGTCTGAGTTTCATTTGCCCTCTGATTTAATACTGTCTGACTTGCTCAAAGTCAATTCAAATGCTTTGGGGATAAATCTTAGGGACTGTACCCGGCTGTGACACTGAGATTCATGCAACCTCAACTAATATGTAACACAAACCATTTGTTCTACTCTCCTGACAGCAGACCGTAGGAACATCCTGACACTCCACCTCTGCTGAAAGTTACTGTTTTCACTATACAACGAGTTCCAGTTTTATTGAAAAGCATATCCTGAAATGTTCTGCTCCAGTTGTTAAGTTGAGGGACAAAAAGAGAAACTCTTAAACAAGAAGCACGTCTCATATTAGTGCTATTGATGCCACTTCCTTATAAAAAAGATTGTGCAGTTTGTAACATTACACCAAATGATTGTACTTCCCAAGGCGTAGGTCCCTTATTCCCCAACCACTTAACAGGACTAGGTTCTAGACAGTTCACGTCATCGAGCTGAGCACCCTTGGCACTGGACAACAATCTTGCGATACAAGTTTGCAAACCCCAAATATGGGCCATAACACAGAAGACCTTCTGCCACTCTGCCTCGACACACTCCCAGATCTTTTAAAAAAAAATCTGGGCAGAGAACACTGGCATGAAGCTTGTAAGCAGACATTTCTTGTTGTAAAGACAGGAGGTGTAAGCTCAACATGAGGACTCTCAGCAGTAGAGTTCACCACTTTGGGGGAGTTCTACTTCACCAAAATAGGAGTGAGATGTTCTTTAGAAAATTACACAATTGCACTGTAGGTGCCAAAGAGGCATGGAACCATTTTAACCCCTTGCAACATCCTGTGCGAACCAATTTCAATGCAACTATACTTCTGTGACCAATAGGCAAGGCCAGTTTATTTATAGATTATCATTCATACACAAAATAATTCAAAGTGCTGTACAGAGTTAAAAACTGGACATTTCTAACATTAAGAACATCAATTGTAATCCTATCCTCAAATTGGTTTTCTGCTATGTGCACCTAACATCGAAATGGAATCTGAATAACAATCCACCCCAGAATGTCCTCCTGAAGATTTTGGCTTGGCAAAGCTTCCCCATAGACCACACGCAGGAATGCTGTGGTGGTGAAATCAACCCACAGTATCTACAACTCATCTCTGCACTAGCTCGAAGCAAAAAAAAAGTGTCACTACACTAAATGTGCAAATCTTCATGTTATGAAACCCCAAAGGAGTCATCAGAAACAATATGAAGAAAACGTTCTCTCTTTTTTTCATCATTTTTGAAACCATTGCTCTGGTCCAGCTGTGGCTCTCAGCTGACACTTACTAAATTACAAATCACAACCAAACCATTAAAATGTATAAAATTCAAAATTCAAAAACATCACTGTATGTCAACATCACAAAACATGCCAGTATAACTTTCATCTTTGAAAGTAGTCAACAGGTTTGTATTTTAAAGCAGAGTGCTTCGTTGCTAATGCTGACAGTTTTAAAGGCACCATGCATTCATGTACCAGTAGTTCACTGCACACAAAAGATTTGGTTGTTCGTTTTTAAAACATGTACAAAAACATGTTTTAGGTGTCTTATTTTGCCATTGTAACTGACAGCATAAAATCAAACCTTCTCTTGTCGTTTAGTGGCAGATGACCAGCAACAAGATGCATTACGGCCCCCTACCGTTACATACCTGTACCTACTGAGTATGAATAAAAAACCCTACTACAATTGCACTATAAAACACTAATAAACTTTTTTTTCCCCTGGCAGACATCAGTGACCCACTAAAATCCACATTGCGACCTATTTTTGGATCCCGACCCACTAGTAGAGAACCATGGCTCTAGTCTATTACAACTGTGACTGAAGTCCAGAGGGATCCAATCCTGCTCATTGGCAGCGTTTCACAATTATTGTTATCAGGTAATTGCTTTGTTGTGTATTTAACAAACTGGGCAATGGATGCTGCCGTCCCTGCACCTAAGTAGAATATCAATGACATGCAAAACACTGGCTGTGCCTTGTGTCTACCTCTGTGTGTGTGTTATATACTGTATGTCTGTGAGTGCTGACCAGCCGCAAAGTGTGTTTTTTTTCCCTTCACATTAACGTGTACGTGTAGCATCCTTCTGAAAGATAGTTAATCACCCAAACAGATGTTTTTAAGATAAATCCACCTCACAAAACCACGTAAGTGTAACATTTTCTCCTTTTGGTTGTTCTTTTAGCTGTATTGATTTACTCCTGTAACTTTACGATGTAGTGGAAGTCCCCTTTGCAGTTTTTCAAAATAAAAGCACATTGTATATGAAGACTGGAAATGAAGAGGCACTGAGGCATAAGGCAATAAGAAAAGCAAAATAAAAGCATCACATAGAGCAGTTTTGAATCTCATTTTTAGAGCTTAAGCTAACTGGGTTACTCACAATTGATGTTCATAAATTTAGTGTCTTATTATTATCTTTAGTAACTTTGTCTTGTTGTATGACGTGTCAGCTAACATAAATCATTCTTCATGAGCCTTACACATACACTTTATGACAACATGTTTTTGCAGTGTTCATTCTACCTGTAAAGTCTGTACCTCTCAAGACAGTGCAGTCACCAGCAGTGATAATGTCTCTACTTTTGGAAACACTGAAAGCCTGCTAGAAATTCTAGCTGCAGATTGATGCAGCAGATTTTTTTTTGAGGAAGAAAATGAATACATGAAAAGCAACTTCTTCAATATTTTGAAACATTAAGGTTAACAGGGTTTGATTGTAGGTGCAACTATAAATGAAATTCTGAGAACAGATGTCTATAAAACAGTACAGGAACATCAGCGCTCAGAGTGATGTCTGCAAAATTGGAGGTCAGGGGAAAGGAGGAGATGAGTCAAGGGATTTAAAGATCTAGGAACGAGGCTTGTGAGTGGACACAGAATTGCCAATTGGGATGATAGGATGTGTGAAGAAAAGCCTCTACCCACAAAGCAGCTGTAGTAGCTGTGCATTTGGAGCCACATGAACATGAGTGAGTGTTTGTGTGCAAATATGTGTGTGTGTGTGCGTGTGAGAGAGAGAGAGAGAGAGAGAGAGAGAGAGAGAGAGATAAATTGTAGTTACAGGTTAGTGGGAAACATTGAATGGTTCAATTACACAGCCTTGTTTAACCTGGGGGGACTGTTTGATAGGTCTCTTAGCTCAACATCAGGGCAAATGTTGCCAATGGGACCTATACATACAACTAAACATGGATACACAATGTGACATAGACACACACACCCACACAACCGTGCTGGCATGCACACAAACACAAAAATAAGTACTTCCAGAAGTTTACAGCTTTAAAGCTGAGTGATTAAATTAAACTCTTGGGTTTAATCTGTGTATGTATAGGCTACTGTTGATTATATGAAATGACCTAGTTCCTTTGAATAATATAAAAATGTTTGAATTCCATTTTTTAGATACCAGTTCACGAGTATTCTTGCATCACTGAGTAGACCTACACCGCATATCACACCTACCCACTGATGGTAGAGGCTGCTTTGTTAAGTGCCCATCAGAAGTAACTAATACCATTCATACGCTTTTCATTGAGAGACAACAACTCTACCAACTGAGCCACAGCCATATTCATGAGGGTATTCCCCTAGCATCTGATATTTGAAGTTCAGTATTCATCATTAAGTAACAGGTGACTGTTCTGGGAGGTAATGCCCGGTCTTACTGCTAATAAGGATATACAAACCATTGTACCACAATTAAACCATTTACACAGAAGCTACAATAATTAAATGATATAAATGAATTTGAATACAAAGGAAAAAAAATGTCATTATGTTTCCTCAGTTATGTTTATGTGGTGAGTCTGAGCACAGCAAGGTTACAGTATTGACCGTTTTATTTGACTGATTTCAAAATGTACTGCAGGAAATGAGGGAATAAAGTTTCAGCCAAAACAAAATAAATTGTGAATTCAAAATGAATCTGTTGTGTATATGTTTACAGGTTGATGTTCAAAATGAAATTATAGAACATACTTTCCATTTCTTTGTCAGCTTGTACAACCTTGTTTTGCATGTCAATGTGTGTGTTGTACTTATTTCACTGGAAGGTACCAGCACTCGTTTAATTGGCTCCATTTCATACAGAATTGCAATGGAGCAGTCGTTCTTCCAAAAGGAGAAAGAGAATCCTTATTTACACCAGAGAGACATTCTCCTCCTGTATTGTCATTCTTCGTATACATTTCTCCCCAGTTCGACATGAAGACATATTATGCAGCCATGCATTCTGCCATCTTGCACACAGCTTTTATTATGTTGGAAAGTGCTGTCACAGCAAGACAGGCTCTCCCCTTGTGATTCTAACCCTGCATGTCATTGCTAATACTGAGGGATACACACATGACAAGTACACACTAAATATCCATCCATGTCTTTACATTCAACCTGTAGTAACAAATGTGGTACTTTTAATCATTGTAATCTGATCATCTCTTCTTATTTTATACCACTAATGTCCTCTCCCTGTCATAAACACGCCCTATTATTCAACTCGCACTTTTTTTTCTCACACAAACAAGAAAACAAGGTTGTTAATTCTAGCCACCTGGGTTTGAGTTTACCTGAAAAGTGAAAGCATGGTGCGATTTGTTGTGTCACTGCTGAAACCTGGCTGTGTCATATACAGTCATCTTGGAGAAATGTTATACTATGACTCAAACTGGGGCACTGTAGGTAGAACAGGTCATTAACTAGTCACAGAGATGGCAGTTTGATCCAATTGTGCTTCACAAACAAAATCTCAAATGCCAGCAGCCATAATACTGTTAGGGAGTTCACAGCAGTAATTGGGACGAAATGCAAACATAAGGAAGTTAAGTGGAGTTCAGAACTACAATGTAGGATTTACAAATAGCAAGTAACTTCAGGGCTCACTCCAGTGTTTGTTAATATATTTACACACAGGGAGGGAGTCATCCTAAATAAGACACAGATGTCTAATGCTTAATATGACAATACATGTAATATTATAGAGATATTTACATGAAACCACAAATGTCAAACTCATGCTTTTGTTAGAGAAAGAGTCCACTGACCACCAAGGCTGACATGCTTCATCTTCTTGGGACAAGCAAATAATCATTAAGTGCAGTAGGGGTTCTTCGCTTCTTTTTCTTCAAATATCAACACTCAGGAGATGGATGAAATAACTACTGTGGCTCAGTTGGTAGAGCCGGTTGTCTCTCAACTGGAAGGTCGGGGGTTCGATCTCCAGCTCCTGCAGAAACATGTACGATGTGTCCTTAGGCAAGACATTTAACCCCGAATTGCTTCCACTGCTTCGCCAGCGGTGTATGAATGCGTATGACTGGGATTAGTTACTTTCCTCTGCCATCAGTGTGTGAATGGGTAGGTGTGATAAACCACTGTTCTATTAAATGACTGAGAGAGGCAGTGAGGGGGTATTTCTACTAGTTGACTTTTATGGATTGTCCAAACTTCTTAATGAATGTCTGTTCTGTTTAATAGGGTCATATTTTAATGTATGACTCAGATAGCTACTTCATATTTTACAAGCCTTTTATTAGTCAGCATTATATTTCTCCAATATATCGTACAGAGGAAGCTGAATATTTTAAAAGACAATAATAAACTTAACTGAAGTGTTATAAGTCTCTCTTATAAATCTATTTAATCATGATAACGTACCCCATCATCAGTGCAGTCACTTTCCAGGGTCTTGCAGCTTCTCCATGGCTCTTTTTTTCTTACCTCAATGGTCATACTTTAAAACAATATTTATGAATGAAGACTTGTGTTACAGCACTTTGCTGTTTTTAAATCTTTTATCTTACTTATGTACTTGTGCTAACATTTGCCTGATACAGTTCACCCCATTTCTGGAATCCTCTTTGTTCAAACCTTTACTACATATATAATTTTAAAGACTATTCCCTCCATAAACATCGTCCAAACCGGACACTTCACTGTAATCTTCCTCTGTAACCTTTTTCCTCTTGCATCCATGCATGGGTGTCAGAGGTGCTGCTTTTAATCAGGCAAGGCAGGCAACTGCTTGGGGCGCCAGACCAGTAGGGGGCCCCTGAGGGCTGACAAACTTTAAACCACAGAGAAAAAAAAGAAAAAGGAAAAAAGAGGAAGACTATGCATCGGGACACTGGTAGACATGATGGTTGGAGGGCCACTCAATAGATTGTTGGTTGGGGCCCCAACAGATTCTAGAATCGCCACTGATGGGTGTGACCAGAAGATGGCCAGGAAGAGCATAGCTGCAGATGCCACTCTAAAATCAAAATCAACAATTTCGATTGGCTATCTGCCTAGACATATGCTGGACTGCTAGTAGATTATAAGGTATATCAATGTAGCACATTTTAATGTGTGTAAAAATTTCTTCTCTGTGTCCTTGAAGAATCAAAATACTTAAATGTTAATATTTGTTGTGTGTTGTTTTTTTCCCAATAAAAGCTCATACTGTATATCAGGAGATAAAGTAGAAAGGAAAACACAATCAGACATATACATGCCACCCTTGAATATGTCAGTACCCCAGTTGGGCATTACCAGTTGAAACAGTCTGGCCATGCTCTTCTTTCATTATCAATAACCCTTCTCTTTAAGCCAACCATTGTCATCCGAACATTTCTGAACTTGTAATTCATACCGGTTCCACTGGTAAAACATCCTTTTTCATTCAATGCTGTGATCTTGTTGCCCTGACACAATATTTAACTGTTTTTGCATCTATACCTCATTTTCCCCCATATCTGTCATTTTCTTCATGACAGATACTCTTTCTTGACCACAACTATCCTCTCTCCCCTCCCTCTCTCTCCTTCCTTCTCAGACCTTCTTCTGCTTGTCTTTCCACCTTTTTTTCTTCCATTACTTACCTCAATATCCTACCCTTTAGCTGCCCCTGTTGGGTCCTGATCTTTCTCTGGTGTCTAATTAATGGAGTCCTGCTGAGTGACCAGCTTTAACCAGCCCGGCTGCTGTGCAAGCAGGTCAGTCCAATTCATGGGAAAAGAAAAAAACAACTAACACACACACACACACACACACACACACACACACACACACACACACACACTGTGGATATTAACATAACTACGACATTAATCTCCTGTTACCACCAGAAATCTGAGAAGTCATTCGCATCATCATATTAATACAACATTTAAGAGAAAAAAAACCGTAAAAACTTTCAAAACAAAACTGTTAAATCGAATCTACATTATTGATTAGACAAATTGCGATGACAAAAGAAAAATTTATTTAAAGGCAGTTAGACCTTGCCGTAGTAAAATTATATTGATTTCTAAGGTTTGCAGAACTCAGGCCCTTGCAAATATTTTTTCCAATTGAAATTCCTCTTATAACGGCCTGTAAGCACTTCAATTATTAATGACTTTGCTTTGAGGGGAGACTATGCTTGAAAAACAGAATACAAAAATTTCTACATTAGTTTCATTTTTATGTGGAAATATGTTAAATGCAAAAATATTCCATCCTAAAGGGAAGCAATACATGCAAAATGATATCATTGTTAAATTATCAAACATGGCTGACCCCCTCCCCACTCCCCCCCAGTCAGAACTCACAAACATAAACACTTAAAAAAGTAACTTTTTCACATTTTTCATTATGCCATTTTCAGTTTTCAAAAATATGTGCAATGTCACAGATGCATACCAGAAATGACAGTTGGAAAGTGTAATCCAGTGAATTAATAATAGTAAGTCTCATTGCTCTATAATGCTCAGCTATTTTACCTCACTTTGAGCTTGTCCGTTCAGAAAGATACCAATCTCTCTTTTTTTCTTTTCAACACGTTGTGATTGAGCTTTGCATTGAATAGTTCTTTTGGAGTTTCCTCTGAATGATGGATGTTTTAGATTAATAACAGTAACCAAGAGGTAAAGCAACCATTACTCAATTGACACCTTCTCTTCAATGACATTTTCAGGTCTTTCCTTTTGCAATGTCAGTGAAGTCTGCTCAGGTGTTTTGTTCTTGTCAGCAGATGATGAATACCTTCTGTGGTGTCACTCATTACACCAGAAACAGCATTTTCTGCCGTTTGTGAGTCAATGATTTATCTCTTGCTGGTTTTATTTTTTTTTTTTTTTTGCTGGTTAGATTTTTGATACAGGGTATTATTCACAATCATCCTCTGTTACCATGAAGTGAGACATCTCACAATACTTCACTTGAGACAAATGTTGGATTAGACGTACATAACTGCTACAAATGAGCATGTTACGCATCGGATAACAGACAGGTGTATATTATTTGTAGTCCAGGTTAAAATATGTCATAATTACAGAGAACTCTCATGCAGATGCCACCAACAGGTCACTATTTTTTTCTAAATGCTTTGGTCGCCAACAACAAAGAAGGCTGGTTGTAGTCCTATAACCCCTGTGAACAACCCCCTAAGGTAGTCTTGTAGTACTCAGAATTGGTCTTGGTCCTAGGACCGCTCTCTAGACCGCTTTATGAAGGAATCTCATCTCGGAATCAAAAGCATTTTTACTCGGACTCAGACGGGGCGAGCAGACTCTTAAATCTAGAACAGACAAGACCCCCAATAAAAGGCTATTTTTCCATGTAATAACTGTAATAAGAAGGAAGACGCCTCTTTCTAAAAGGAATAACTTAAATTCATATGAAGTACCTGGCCAAAACTTTACCAGTGTTACAGTCTAAGTAAATGCCTATGGTCTTGGTCTTGTCTCTGTCTCTCCCTGCCTTGGTCTTGACTCGGTCTCGATCCTTAAATGTCTTGATCTTGTCTTGGTCTCAGAGCACTCTGGTCTTGGGTCCGTCTTGGTCTTGGTTAGTGCGGTCTTGACTACAACACTACCCTGTGGAAATCAAATATGGTTAAGTGTTGGTCGGTCTCTCCTCTCGTGTTGCCAAATGTCAAATGTTATCTGTTTTGGATTCAGACCATCCAGGTAAAAAAAATAGACTCAACAATAATCTGCAGACGTGGCATCAAAGTTTAATCGAACAGCCAATAAAGAAAAGAAGACCATTTTTTTGTAATGACCATGTAAAACAACAACTTTATCTTTGCATTACCTGAATAATGTGAGTTAGAATAAACATATAATTATGTTGACAAATGTATATTTAAAGTTATTCAAATGTGTTTCTTGTATATACTTATGATTTTAAAAGAACAAAGTTGGAAGACCTTTATATGACCCAGACAACTTGTATCCTTATAGCCGATCTCTGAAAACTGAGGATTTCATAGTATCTTTATAAACAGCTTTAATTTTTAAATTTTGTTTGTTTACTCCTCACTATTGGCTTGTTTCGTGGTTTTAAGTGTTGGATCTACTAAATCATGAAGATAAAACAATCATTGTTATAAGGATTATCAAAGATCTGCACTGATGATTGCTATCTCTATTTAATTGTGATCATTACTGCTGCTGTGGTTCCATATGTTTCACTGGTACATTGACACTCTCTCCTACACACAGCCACATGCAATTGAAAACACAAGCACACATATACATACACAAACAAACATATTACTAACTATGCATGTCAGGAGCATGTGACAATTTGTGGCTCCAGTGGTTTCCATGAGAGGTTGATACGATTGGAAATGACTACAGCTTCATTTTAATTTCACAGCCATACAACTGTAGTTTGATTTGCCTTCACCTGTTGCCTGTTTCCACTGGTGTCAAGGCTGAACTAGGGTAGTATGTTGTTTGAAATTGGTTTCATGATTTGAATAAACATGATGGAAAAGATTGCATTGCACACACATCTAAACAAACAGACATGCACATGGAATGCTGAAACATACAGGATGAATGCAAATCAGCATCTACAGTGTCAAAGGCCAAAGTGATTTTGAAATGATTTTTTTACTGTGACAAATTGAAAGTTACCAGCAAGAAGCATTATGCTCATGAATGTGTTAACGTGTGCGTGTGTTTGTATGTGTTAGGGACAGATTCCCTGGGTATGAGTTTGAGTTAATGTGAATATCTTTTTTTATTTTCTACCTGAACAAAAAAACCCTCATATGTTATTGTGTCTACTTCTACATACTGTATGTATGTTTTGGTTTTTCTTCTTCATTCAAACTCTGGTGGACACTATCTATGTTTTTTCCAAGAGTTTACAATTCTTCCCGGCACAAAAAGTTACATTAATCAAAAAATGCTTTTTTTTTTGATGCAACAGCATAAAGCATGTTTTACTGTAGGGGGTAGTGTCTGTCACCTTTTGGTCAATCTAAAATGCTGTGCTTAAGTAAACTTCAGCCTCTTTATAACCCAGCACTTCAAGATTTCTCAGACATGTTAGAATGTTACCCATCTTCCTTTTCCTTTCCTTTGTACATGTTTTCATGCATCATCCCCACTCCATCCACCTCAACAGCAATTACTGAGCCACTTTGCACAGTGGCACATACTTTTGGAGAGACAGGAGGAAACAATAGAGAGAAGCAGAGAGAGAGAGAGAGAGAAAGGGGGCGAAAGAGAGTAAGAGAGAGAGGTGGTGGAGGGGGGGGGGCAGTGTGAAGGACTCATGAAAGCTAGGATAAATAGTGCCCAAAATCCAAGGAAATTATCACAATAGAAGGACAGCATATAGACAGTAAGAGGAGGAAAAGAAAATGAATAAGAACATAAACAAGTCTCCCACCTCTCTTTCTTTCTCTTCAATCTCATATAAATGTGATGGTTCCTCTCCCCATACAAAAGCCCATAGGCAATTTAAAGAAACTAGGCCAAAATGAAATATGGCTGCAATATAAAAACAACACTTCAGACACACAGCAGCCTGATAGGACCCTGTTGTGTGCATATGAGTAAGCGTGCGTGTGTGTGTGTGTGTGTGTGTGTGTGTGTGTGTATGTGCGTGTGTCAGCGTGTGTTTGTATCTGAGAGCATGCGCAAAGTGAGAAAGAAAGGAGTGAGTATGGGGGTATGTGAGCACTGGGACAATAAATGGGATCGCAAGACACTTGAGTTTTTTTATTAAGATGGAATCGAAAGTAGGATTTCAAATGAAATTTTACACCATTTAAATTAATGTATAATCCATCACTCCCCCTCTATCTCTCTTTCTATCTCTCTCTCTCTCTCTTTCTCTCACACAAACACACACACATAAAGTCACGCACCACATACAAACTCAGGCCACACAGATTCTGGTCCATTTGCTGTCCTGCAGTCACGCTGCACACGCACTGTAACCTTTTAGCTACCAGCATACTGTAGCATAAACAGGCTTAATCCCTGGTAATCTGTCTATGACATGCACAAGGACCATGTTGACTTACTCTGAAGAGTGAAGCCTGACCCAAATATGGATGTGGGCATTAGCCAAGAATGTGACCTATTATTTCTTTGTGTGATGTCATGCATGATTGCAGTGAGACAAAAAAGACAATTTATTTTGGTTGTACGAATGGGCATGGTAGCCTAAAGCAGAGGGTCATATCTGCATGTCCTTTTAGGGGTTTTAAAGACTTAATCACTTTGAATTATGTACAGTGACATCAGCAAAGTGGACACTCATCTGGCTTAAATATCCAGAACGTAGTTACTGCTGGGGATTTTTTTTTCAAAAATGCAGCAGGTTGGTAAATCCAGCTTCAGTGCATTTCTACTTTTTTTAGCCAATGGAAAATGAATGCTGATTTGAGTTTTAAATTCTGATCACATGACATAAAATACCATTTGAAGTACCATAGGCCAGTTGTAAGCATACAGACTATTAAATTAAGAAGCAAGTAAATGTTGTTTCTTCCCTTACCAAATCCACACGTGTAAGGCTTTTCAGAACGTTTTTAACTTGAAACAACAGTGTTAAGAAAAGATCACTTTCAGAAAAATACAAAATAATCATAATCAAACTGTCAGCTGTTTGTCTAAACTATGTTATGATGTTCTTTTTAAAGAACCTGAGGAAGTAAAGGCTAAGGAAAAAAACAACAACAAAAAAACACTTTTCGGGCGATTTCAATATTCTGCAAAAAAAGTACAAGTTAAAACAATATGTGCAATATGTGCAACAATATGTCTAAGTTAAGTAGTTGTTGAGTAGCCTCACTGTTTCAAATGTGAGACTTCTTTGTGAGCTTCACCAACTCAGAACAAAAGAACAAATCATGGGAATCAAGGCTGGCATAGTGGCAAAGTAGGACTAAGAAAACCATGTGATCTCCCACTGACACAGATTTGTTGGTGATACAATACTGCATAGCTTTCTGCACGATCAGCAGGTTGGAATCTCCTGAGCCATGGTCTGTCCAACTGTATGCCTTCTGCAGAACTTCCCTTAGCCCCCGAAATAAATCACTGCTCCTGCCTCTTTTCCATGAAATGTATATTCTGCGTTGTGAGAAGAACTTACTGTAAATCCTGTTGACGTTACTTTAATACTCAAATACCACTAGAGCTTTCACAGGGAGACACACAGTGCAAAGTGTTTCACTCTAAAAACCATGCCCAATGGAGGAGGGAAGCATTCAGCTGTGCTGCAGACAGATTCTCCACTGATCAGAAGATAAAAGCTTCCCAGTCCCTGTGCTACTGCAATCCACACTAAGAAGTGTTCCTTGCCAATATACTGGCAAGAGATTGGTGCGACGAAGGCTGGCACCTTGTTTGGCAGCCTCTGTAATCAGTGTAAAAACGTGCTTGAAATGATCCCTATGCCAGTAGTGCCTTTGAATACGGTGGCTGGTAGATGTTTCATTTGCAGTTTGTTTCAGCCAATGCATTTGTTTAAGGAGTTTGCATTTGCTTTTGAATGTGCAGTGTTTCTGAATATGCTGCACATTTTCTTATTGTACATCGTTTCAGCCATTGCAGAGCCTTTGCACCTACAGGCCTCTGTATAAGAGAACTAGAAAAAATGCAGTCCACATTCAGATCTCTGTCTTAACCTCTGGTGCCTGATTTTCCTTCCCTGTTACATGAACTCCCCTGAAGAGTAAAACACTTTGAAACACCCACACCCATAGCTCATGCACCAGATGCCTGTTATGCCCAGTATGGACTTTGGAGGGGAGATCAGAGCTGCTATAGCGTGATCCGCTGGGGGCAGCTGGCCACACCAGAAACTCTTGGGGTTCTCAGTGGCAGCAAGAGCCCCAGGAGCCTTTTCCACTGGAGCCTGAATCATGTGCATTCATTTTGTTTTCTCACCGTCTGCTTGGTAACTGCCACAACCAAGGGACCCTACAAAACAAAAAAGTGCTGGTAATCCAGAGAGCGGCAAAAGATCAGAACATCAGAAAAAAGTGATTGTTTATCTTTTAAGTAAATCCTTTATGTCACGTGTTGTCTTCCTCACTAGACTAGACCCATCCACACTGCTCAGTGGAGGTCAAAAGACCAGATCCATCACGCACAACTGTGCCTTAATGCCTAGTACTACTGGTGTATCTTAAACAATCATCTCTCAGGTCGGGACATTCCCACATGTAATATATAGCTGGGTGGAGAGATAATCTCAGTACAACGGGGGAATAAATGCAAAATGCCTGCCGAGCTCAAATCCTTCGATTCTTGCATGTATCCTAGATAAAAAGAGGAAGCGGTAACCTGACTATAACTGTCTATAACTGTGTCCATTGTTTTCACGTTCCTTTGTCCAGGAAACAGTTCAACTGAATCACTAGCATTGACATTGATTTTGTATTAACAACTTAGTGATGAAACAAGCAGGCAAAGTCAAAAATTGACCAGCCACTGAAAACCAGGCCTTGCATAACTTTGCATCAACTGCTTGTCTGGTCAAATTGCTTAACATCAGGATGCCTCTGTTTCCTATTCATTCTGCTGTGATATCTTTTATTTCCTGTCTCCACCTTTGTCTTCTCCATAGCCAAGTTTCTTTTTTTTCTGTTTGGCAGCTTGTTGATGCACTTCTCAGTTCTTTTCTGTTTGTACTGTATCTCACCACAACAAAGCTTTTAGGCATTTTCTGTCTCTATGGGTGTCACACAGACTTGTAAAGGTTGCACCTCAGGCAATACAAAGTCAGTGACCATAAATTGTTTTCCCCTGGGTTTTGGGTGGTACTCAATTGCACTTTAAAGGTCCCATATTATGCTTTTTCTGGTTTTATATGCCCTTATATGTCTTTTTTTTCTCTTTTATACTGATGGCATATTTCTATAAATAGTTCTATGGGTTGAATGATGGGTTTAACAAGTGCTCCACAATGCAAGGAATTCTGGCTTCCATCAAGTAACTTCACTTATGCTCAGACATAAGGCTTGATAAGTTCCCAGATGGCATTGGTGAGGGCTGGCTTGTTTTGCTGCTGGATGCAGCAGAGAAAGGGGATGAGTAGTCGATATATAGCTTGTATATTCTGGAATAACTCAAGTTAATTATGGTTTCTAACTTTCTTCAGAGAAACAGTTTCTTGAAGAGAAGCAACTTTGATCTCTATTCAATACATTTATTAATGTATGCCTTCTTTCCTCTTAAAGATGTAGTTAGCTGGTCAAGTCCAACAAGTAAACTTTAGAACTGTATTACCAACTGACCATCTTCTACAAAGATTGGCGATCAGGCAGTCAAATCTTTGTTCTGCTCTTCAGTGATACACTGTAAAAACAGTATGTCCCCCTATTGACTAGTTTACTTCTGCACAGACTGTCATCAACCAAAGTTGTCAAGTCTCTTTCATGAGAGGTTCAAAGCAATTGTTGGGGATGAGGGTCAGCACCTTGAAATCTAAGGCCATAGTTCTCTGCCAGAAAAGGGTGGTTTTCTCCCTCTGGTTGGGGAGTGAGTCTCTGCCTCAAATGAAGGAGTTCTGTTATCTCAGGGTCTTGTGAGACTGAGGGTAAAATGGATCTCAAGATTGGTGCAGCAGGGCACACTGGTGGCGCAGTGGCAGGGTGTGCATCCCATGTGTTGAGACTCCCGTTTCGAGCGGTAGGCCCGGGTTTGCCTCCACCCGTGGCCCCTCTCCGCATGTCATTCCCCACTCTCCCCAAATTTCAGATATTTTTTGACCAATCAAAAAAACAAAATACTGAAGAATTGTGCATTTTGGACCTCAGCCTGTACAAAACATGTGACAGAATAAACAGTCTGGTTTCCAACTCTATCCACTGTCCTCCCTCTGAATTAAAGGCACGAAAAAGCCCAAAATAAATCTAAAAAAAAAAAAAAGATTGGTGCAGCATCAGCAATAATGAGCTGAGCCAAAAGGCAAAGCTTTCTATTTACCAGTCGATCTAAGTTCCAACCCTCACCTAAAGTCACAAGCTTTAGGTAGTGACCAAAACATGAGATCACAGATACAAGTGGCTCAAATTGGTTTCATCCGAAGGTTGTCTCGGCTCAGCCTTAATGATAGGGTGAAAAGCTCAGAGTAGAGCTGTTAGTCTTTAGCATTGAAAGGAGGCAGTTGAGGTGGTTTTAACATCTAATTAGGATACCTTCAAGTCACCTCCCCTTGGAGGTCTTCAGGGCACGTTGGCCTAGGATGAGGTAGACCCAGAGCTTGCTGGCGGTGTTATGCCTGGGATGCCTTGGGATTAACAGAAGCTAGAAAAAATTGCTGGGAAGACTGGGTCAATTTGCGTACCCTGCTGTACCCAGAACTTTAAATTCTTCAAAGGTGTCTAACTCAAAAATAACCGTTACACTTTTTACAAAAAGCCATATTGCCCTGTTATTGACTTGATAAACATATACCTTTATGTCACTTTAGCTTCTTCTAGTTGAACTACAGTTTAATAGTATTACTGACAGTCCATGCAAAATTTAAACATACTGTATGTAATTAAAACAGACTGTGAGTCAGGAAAGACAACAGATTCGGGTAAATGATGGTGAAAGAAATAGAGCAGTTCTCTTATTATCCTTAACGTATTTAGGCAAACACAGCTGGAAGTTTAAGCTTTGGTTTGGTTTGTTTCACTCATCTCCAAATCTGTTTGATTTTTTAAAATCATTTCTTTATTAATTTCCCCCAAATTCTGATGCATATTCAGTCTTAATTTTTTGTTAAATACACTGTTTGTGACATTGCCTTGCCAGTTCATTATACTTAAAATTGTGTTGCTGTTTGCAGCAGGAAATTTAACAATTTGCAACAAGCTGCATATGATGACTTGCAATTTGTACTGCCCAGTTGGTATTTGCAGTGTATTTTGGTTGCAAATGTTTGCATGAACTGTACATCTTTGTCTCCTGTGCCCAGGCATTGTAGTGCATCTGATCTCATCCAACAATCACACAGTCCCAACTTGACCTTGTCAGTCTCCATTGTGCACTTCATTTACTGAGTTATCTAGCTAGAGTGGTGTGTTCTGAAACCTGTTAACCATCTGTCACAGATCCATTACCCCTTTCTCCATGCTTTGCAGTCCAGCAGCTTTTAAGTAACACCCCCCCAAACGGAACTTCACCAGCTTTGTCTCTGCTCCCTATCTGTTTCTGCTCCACCAATTAGGGGCATTTGTCAGTGAAGGACAAGAATTCTATTACCTGTGAAGGTTAGAGGAAGCCAGACCCATCAATGATTAGTCTGGTGTCTGTGTTAGTGCATGTTTAAAGTATGTGCATCAATGTGTTACTGCCAGTGTGATGTTTAAGATTCAATACATTATACCTGGATATATTTTGCTGGGAATTTAGAGAAGGACATCAAATAACACAATTTAGATGGTGATAATTTAGAAGATTTACCTTTTTTAAACAAACATTCATAACAATTCTAATCAAACATTTGAACTGGGGCGCCCTGGTGGCACAATGGTTAGGGCACGCGTTCAACATATTGAGACTCTCGTCTCAAGCGGTAGGCCCAGGTTCACTTCCACCCGTGGCCCCTCTCCACATGTCATTCCCCGCTCTCTCTCCCTGGTTTCCAACTCTATCCACTATCCTATCTCTGTATTAAAAAGGCACGAAAATAAACATCAGTTGAGCTAATTTATATATATTAACATTAAATTGTTTATTTTGTCCTACAATCAAAGTTCTGACCTTGACTGACTTGATCCACTCTTTTGTTGATACACTAAGCATTGACATAAAGGCAAGTATTATCATTATAGCATTGTATAGGGGACTCGGTTGCTTTGTCCACTACCTATCATCTTTTTTAAACATCACGTCTGACAGGGATAGTTTCCCACTTTGAGGTGCATATGTGAACAGCCAGGTTAGGAGAATATCTGGAGCAGTTCTCCTGAAATGATTTCAATATTTTCAGTAGTGTGTGTTTCCGAAAACGGCTCATGATTGGCTATTTACTCTACCATCGCTCCCATTTTACACAGAATAAATAAATCAAATATTAATTGTAGAAGTTTTTTTCCCTCTTTTTCTTTTAGTGTTATCACTGTCTCCATAACAGCAGATTGGCATTAAAAGGGCATGGGTGAAATTAACTTGTCTCTGAGTGTGTGTGTTTGGGGGATTGCATTCCAGTCCCAAATCTATTTTGATGAAGTTGGGATGAAAGAGAGAAAACATTCGCTGAAAGGCTCCTATCAAATGCCTGTCATTTCTCCCTCTAACCGCCTAATCCCTGTTGGTGTGTGGTTAAAGTGCTGTCTCGTGTTTCAAACAAACTGTTTGCTTCCTCTATCTTTTTGTCTATCCTCCTATCCGTCTGTGTGTGTGTGTGTGTGTGTGAGAGAAGTTAACCAACCCTCCTGCTGAGCCATAAGCCTCCCTAAAGAGCCAGGCCTCCCATGGATCCCTTTTTCTTGTGTTGTCACTGTTACAGCTAGCTGATGTGTCAAACGAAAATAACCAGAAAACAAGAGAGGGAACCAGAGAGAGATTGAGAGAGAGCAAGAGAGGGAGAGACAGAAAGGAATACAGATGTTTGCATAGGGGATTGGGTAAAATGTGTTGCCCTGGTTTAAATTTTATATTTTAACCCTTTATGCTCATTCAGGTCACTGTCACTGCAAGGGTTTTGTTGGAAAACTTTCACATCAACCATTCCAGAGAACTTTAGCAAGTCATGCAATACACTGCAACCCACTGGCCAGCAGTTTAAAGTGTACCAAAAATGTCTTCAAAATCAAGATCACTGACAGAAGGTCTCAGGAAAATCGTACAAATCCTGTTACAAGAGCTAGATAATGAATAACGAATTTGTCGGCTGTTACAAGAGTTAGATAACGAATAACAAAGTTGTCGGCACAACACCATGTTTCTCAGTTGCACTCCATGATGATCCAGGATTTTCGGCAATTTACCTATTTTCTCTTGGCCTTGGCTTCTTCAGCCCACCTATATGCATTTCAGAATAATCACATTATATCAGTGAGGCATGTCTTATATCTACATAGCTGATACTGACTTCTGAGAGTGTGGTTTGTCTGAACTGCAAAGATCTAATTTGCAAAGTCGACAAACTAATAACAATACCATCTTTGTCACCTATATGCGAGGGAGTAGAAGGCCCAAATTAAGAGTGAAAAAAATCTGAGATTTCGAGTCAAAGTCATAAATTTATGAGAATAAACTCATACATTTATGAGAATAAAGTCATAAAAGAAGTAAGTCATAAATTTATGAGATCAAAGTTGTAAATTAGCAACATTAAAGTCATAGATGCCAGAGAAAGAAGTCATACATTCTTTATTTTAATCTACTCTATATATCAGTAGACCAGCATCTGTCTGTAGAAAAATGAGGAACGTGGAGCATCTTGTGAAGATATACTTTAGTAAAGTTTTCACAAATGATGAAATACTTCCCTCTGTAGTCTGTAACACAGATTGACTGAATATTTACTCGCTGTAGAATGACCTACTTTAAAACAACAGTTTGAGGAGGTCTCAAAATATCTGATTAGTTGTGTTGGGGCTTTACTGCAGATATGAAACTACACATACTTTTGGCACATCAGCATCACATTGTCATAAGTTTCAGGGCCCTGAAAACATACTGTAGGAAAATTGGACTTTCTGAAGTCATACTGACTTAAATTTACGGCTTCATACTATACTATACTATATTTTTACTTTATTCATATATAATTACGACTTCAATCTTGTTAATGTACGACTTTAATCTCAAAGTTTTGGATTTGTTTTTCTTTAATGTGGCACTAATACTCCGTCATACAGAAATACATGAGTGTCTCCCCATGAGTCAAACCCAAATAAAAATGTTTTCAACTCAACAGTCAGGGAGTGTTTGCCACTTGTAGTTGTCTAAATGAGAGCTTCTGTTGGGATTTTCAGTAACTGGTATCGCTGTAAATCAGAAAAACAGAGCAGATTTTTATTTTCTCATGTTAATGCAATATTTCTCCGTAGAGACTGTAGAGAAATATTTGATATGGAGACACTTTTTCTGTACATCAAATGATTGTAATTATTAAACCGTAAAGTGCAGGTTTTTTTTAAACAAAAGCTTGATTTTGTGCAAGTTAACACATCTGTTTCATTCAATGTGTTTAAATAGAAAAGAGCCTAATTCCGAATTCAAACCCAAGCTATCCCATAATACTCGCTCTCCCATTAAATGTCTGCTATTGTGTTTTCCAGGGAGCCTCCAGGCAAAAACTTTGGAGGTAGTTTGAGCCAATCAAGCATAGTGTTTTCTGAATAAAACTCAAAGTCAGAAAACCTTAAAACTAAAATTCAAGAAACTCAAAATAATTCTCTGCACCTGAGTGGATCGATGACAAACTGAACATGAGTTTGCTAAAGTTATACATACACCACGTAGGTGCAGGTCCAAACAAAAACAGCAGAGGGAAGAGGATTTGTTAAAAAAAAAAAAAAAAAGCATGCTTTAAAAAGAAAAAGTTTTTCCTTTGCAGCGTGGACTCTAGTGGACACGATGTAACTTCTTCAGATTTATGAATGAAAAATAAAATGTGGTTCTGACTGGGGTCAAATTTAAATTAAGTTTAGTAAATTTCATTTACTAAACCTGGATCTATTCTTGGAGTTACCTTTGGACCTATTTTCCGTCTGTGTTTTTCTTTATTTTGTTTACTCTTCTGTAACTTTAAAGTGCACAGCCACTAATAGGTTTGTAGGAACCAAACACTGTAAGGACTAGTGAGGAGGACTTTACAGAGGCTTAAAGGTTTCTCAAACAGAGGAGAAAATGACAGAAAAATAGAGAAAAAGGAGAAATGTTCTCCAAACAATAAATGACAGGGATTTAATTTAATATTACAAACTGGATCGTGCAGAAAAATTTTTGTGTCCCCGGAAATGAAAGTAATCACAACATTTAGGTATTTGGCAACAGGGAAAGTGCAGCAGTGATGACCAAAGGTCTGTCACGACCGTCCATCAGCGGGGTGATCACACACAGTGCTATCACAGCCTCTTATTGTGACACAATTGATATACTTTCCATTGGATGTCCACAACCTGCAGGCTCACAAACGGGCATTTGAGTGTAGAGCATGCTGCCCTGTGTAATCGATGGCACGCACATCTGTATTATAGCACCATCAAAAAATGGAGATGTGTTTGTTATTAGAAAAAGGTACTACAGCATCGATGCACAAATTGTTTTCAGCGCGTACTACGAGATCATGGGCATTATTGGGAAATGGCCAGGGTGAACACATGATGCAAGGATACTGTCTGAGAGCTGATTTAGGATGATGATGAAGAGGATGACGGAGATGATGATGACATTCACCCACCACATGGGAGCGACATGGCACAGAATGGGCTAATTACCAGGTGGACGCCATGATGAATGTTTGTGAATATCGACCCTGTTTTTCACTAGTGCAATCCTGTTCCTCTACGATAGAGCGAGAGTCGTACAGAGACTTTCTGAAAAGTCAAGTAACACGTTCAGTATGTTCTGCCTTGCATAATTGAAGTGCTAGGTTTTTTTTAAAGTACGTAACAAATCATGGAGAAGATCAAGGCTAACAGTACTAATTTCAACTGAAATTTGACAGCAGGAATGGGAAACATCCTCTTACAGTATTTTCAGCTTGTGGTGCAATTCAGGAAAACAAAAACACTTTTGCCAAGGTGAGGGAAGAACCTGTATTATGTTAAATTTAAATAAAGTAATTACATTTTCAATATTTAACCAATGGTTTCTGTTTTTGTCTACGTTGCTGTTAGCGCTTTGACAAAACCCATTAAATAGTCATCATGCAATATTGAATTGCAACAGTTTTTAGGTAAACCATTCGGTTTGCAAAATAATGCATATACCTTTCATCATGTTGCTTAACAAACTTAATTAAAATTGTAAGTTTCGTCCAAAGCACATTTAGCTTATAAATACTTTTTTTTAATGTTTTATTTAAAGAGGTTTTACTGTGGTAATGTAGGCTATCAAATGCATGAAATACAATGCAGACATTGTGATGCTGATGAGGATAATTAACTTCTTCTCATTATTATTAGTTGTGGTATTAGTTATAGTAGCAGTAGTCGTTTTTTTTCCGACTATATTTATTAAGTAGTTGTTGCAGCAGGAGGGTGGTGGACAGGGGCCAGGCCAGCCCAACACCCGCTGGATACTAACCCTTTCCACGCCTTCCTCATCCCATCAAAGCAGTCTCCTCTCTCCTTCAGTACAGACACACACCGCCAGCTGACACGGTAAGACGTCACTTAGGCTTTTTTATAAATTGCTGTCGAAAAATTGGTACTCCAGCCGCCTATATTTTATTTTAAACTTGTGTCTTTGGATCCCTGGAGTGTGCGCGTCTCCCCCTAAAGCGCGCGTCTCCTTATTAGAGCTGCGCGCGACTTTTATTTCTCTGGAAGCTATTTGTTTAGACTATGTATTATTTTTTTTTTTAATAGGAAAACGGGTTCACAAGATAAATGCGTGCATTGTCACTTGCCACTTGCGTCGTTATATTTACTAACGGCCTTGATGTCTCCATATGTTTGAGGGTTCAAATAAGACGCTATAAAGTGAAACACTTGCCGCGGGGCTCTCTCTCTCTCCCTCAGCTCTCTCTTACACACACCCTCTAGTCTGAAGATTGATCCGTATTTCTTAGGAAACTGGACCTTTTGATCCACTCTTTTCCTAGCTTAAGGCGGAGGCTAAATGCAGATGAAGTCTTGTTTGTTTTCTACCAGACGCATGCCCATTGTGAAAATATTAAATCCATGTCCAAACATTTGTTAGATTTTTTGTTACATCTTGCAATAGCTAGTCTGTCATGAAGTGACAACTGCATACTGGAGTTATTCAAAAGTTACTGAGTCTATTTATGCAGTGTTTAAAAAAGGGATATGCCAACTGCAACACAAGGGGAAAAAAAAAAACCTATTTAATTGCCCTGCTAGCCATGATACTTGAGCCCAATTTAAAGCTCCTGTGAGAAGCTTTAAGCTGTTTTTTTAATGACTAAAATTAATAATAATATATCTTTATGATCTGCATAAGCAAACTAAGAACATTAAATACAAGGTTGATAAATATATAAATTGTAATGCCTGGTATGCCTCTGCTGTGGAAGGTGTCAGATTAACAGCATACTGCAGAAACAACCTTTGTTTACATTTTCCATTGCAAAGATTTACATCGAGTGATACATTTGATTGTTAAAAGAAAGCTAGATGAGATTTTATTTGGGTCTAAAAAGACAACTTGCACAAAGATATAACAGGTTCAACTTTGTCCACAAGGTGTACCAAAATCCTACCGGGAGTTTTAAAGGAGCTCTATGTAAGATATCTACTGAATTAAATCATTAAATGACTTTACTACATCATCAGACATTAAGGAAGCATGCTCTGTTGAAGTGCTGGTTACTCTTGACAACAATGCAACAGCAAGTCTAAGCTCTGTGTTTGTTTTAGATCAGAGAAGGTAGGCGGTTTTGAGACCTTCTATACGGCCTTTTTGGACACCACTCATTTTGTCAAATATGAGACCAGTTATCCCAGCAAACCAACAAGTTTGCAATGGAAGCAGGCAAGCAAACTAGTCCATAAATAACTGATTCTACCCAAATAAAAAAAACATTGGCATTTTTCTGATAAGCTCCACGACCAAAAACGTGGTAAAACTAGGATAAATATTGGAGATGCTTTTGAAAAATGGAGAGAGGTTAGAACACAGTAAGTTTTCAAGACCGTTGCAGAGCTGGTTAAAAACTGAGGCTTCTGTGTCCGCATGCGTACAATTGACTCTGGGTGTGAGGGGGCGGGAGGAGACAGTTCTCTCCAATGTTTTGCAGTACTTGTCAGAGTTACATATTGCTCCTTTAATGAACCCTAAACTAAATTAATTTGAAAGATGTCCGCAATCACAGAATTAAAGAATATAAAGAGAAAAAAAAGTGAAATACAGTAGAACAAAAGTGGTGAAGTTTGGGCTATGCTTGATTTGCCACAAAAATTAAGAGTGTAAGTAAACAAATTAATTATTTAAATCTAATCATCTACAACTGAATGTATAAATATTTTGGATATATTGTTTGTGTTTGTGTTCTTCTCTTCTCAGGAATTTCCATGGCGACAGCCTCTCTGTGTATACACTTCACCCTTCTTCTTCTACTCTTGCCTCATTTCCCAACGGCAACACTCGTCCCTCAGGATGACCTTGTAATCAATACAAAGCATGGGAAAGTTCAAGGGAAGTCGCTGTCAGTGCTTGGTGGTGAGGTTAGAGCATTTCTTGGAATTCCTTATGGAAAACCACCTCTGGGTGAACTGAGATTCAGACCTCCTGAGCCTGTGGGAAGATGGGATGGGCTAAAGGATTCTACCAATTTACCAAAATCCTGTTACCAGGTTCCTGATACAGCGTATAAAGGTAAGATTCATGTTAGTGAGAAAGGCTCCTGCACATCGTCTCGTTTTATGCTGACATATGTATTTGATTGTGCCACGTTTCGTCCAAACTGACCTTCATCAGGTTTAATGCAATATATCTGATGAAGGTCGGTTTACTCTCATCTCCTGTCACACTCCCAGGTGTGAAGAGATTTTTTCAACAAGATTCAGGTTTACACAGTTTGGGCTGATAAAGTACTTGCAGCTGATGATTTTAGTCCAAATGAGGTACAGACATATCACTGGAATATCTCATAGATCTCTAGGTTTGAATTACGCAATTTTATCCAAATGGAGATAATAAATCATCAAAACTGATGCAACATGGCACCAAGCTATCTGTCTGTTACAGCCCGCAACGCAAACAAGCGCCAGCGACAAAATCAGCTTGGTTCTATTGTTTCCTATTGGTGTGTCCTAACAGCCGGCAAGCGATGCAGCGTGAAGCGTCGCACCGTTTTTTAAGCGTGCCTGTACTCACTCTCTCTCTCTTGCACACGCATGTGTTGTCTATATGTAGGAAACACTGTAATATCAAAATCCATGATTGAGCTCTGACTTGTGTCAACACCAGAGAAACACTTTATTTAGGCTCACCGTAAGTCGTTTAATGACGATCCTCCGAGAGTTGTGATTTGAGTCATCAGCTCGTCAATACAAAGCAAAACACATCCATTTGTCCGCCTTCAATTCAAAAGTACAAAATGTCATACTGTTTGCAAGTGAAACTGAAATTCGGTGTTCGTGCCTTTTAGAATTGCTCTCAAACCTAACATTTCACACTTCCCTTGATGGAATTCAGCAGTGTCTGTCTGTTCTCTTAGTTTTTAAACTGCTCATCCCCCCCATTGTGCAATGCAAACTTTCCCAACACGTAAAGAAGCCTAATGACATCACTATGACATCATCAAGAGTTACTTTGTAAGACCTAAGCAATGTAGCCTGACGGCCACAGAACACATTACAAAACTAATTTTACTGGTGCAAAAATACTAAATATACCCAGGAAACTTGGTTTTATGTGAAAACTCAATGAATTGTCCCTTTAAGATGACATTTTTGCAAACTTATTTCTGACCAAGATGCAGTTTAATCTGATGTAATGTTGCCTTGTCACACTTGGATGACCAGAGTGTAACAAGGCACCAGAGTATCCCATATAAGTACATGTTTGAATAAGAGTTGTCTTTTAAGGTCAATGTGCTAACTTCAGGTAGGGGTTTCAGTGGGGATAAGCAGTTATATAACAACATGTCACACATACACAACCACTCAGAGTTTGTGAATGATTGGATGATTCATACTGTGTTGTAGGAATCATGTTTTTGGAGCCCCTTGTATCTGTTGAGAAAACAAATATTCCTGCTTGTGCACACATAACTACACAAACACAAATAAAATTTGAAACAGGCTAAGTCCCCCAACCCAAGAAGTGGAATGGGGTGGGGTCACGCATACATAGCTATTCATAGACACAGCCACCTGTCAAGGGTTGTGGAGCCAGCTGAAAACCTGTGCCAAGCAAGTGTATCAAGGAAAACATATTCTAAATATAGACATGACTATAAAAGTACATGTTACGTTCCCCAAGATGGCTAGGGGATGAGGGGAGTAACAATAAATTAAAACCCAGGGAAAAGAAATAGGAACTAAATATAAGCACAGTTTAAAATGATTTATTAACAAACGAAATCAAAATGTGCAACACAAAACAAGCTTCTTCTAAAAAACAAAAGAGAAGCCAATTCAAAACTAACACTCAAGATATGAACAACAAGGCCTTAATCGGAACACAAAGCTTCCACAGAAGGAGCACACTAAAGTTTTCGTCAAAGACACACCCAGTCCAACAACCCACTGGCAACTGGCAGCCTCCTCTCTCCTGCTCTTTATAGTTTGCCCCCGATTAGTAATTAGCCACAGGTGATGCTGAGCACTCTGAGGCTGAGGAGCAACACCTGGGGAGCACACACACACAAAACTACGGCACGTAACAGTACATTGAAGTAGAGGTTAGGCTGCTGTTTGTGCTTTGGAATGATGAATGGACTTAAGCTTGTAATGCACTAGTCTTCTGACTAATCAAAGGATGACCATCAGAAGTACCTAATCTCACTCCAGCATCAGGAGGAATTGTTGTCCTGCCAAGGACAGCAGACATGTTGCTGCAGGAGTTGGGGCTCAAACCCCCAACCTTGCGGTTGAGAGACCAACAACTTTACTGACTGAGCCACAGTGGTCATGTGTTATTTTGTCATAACGAAGTTAAAATTAAAGAATTGAAACAACAATGATAGGCGTTCATTTTAATTGCTAGACTGTACTCCCAATCAAGCTCTGTTGACCTGTATTATATGATCTTTCTTTTCAGGATTCAGAGGTTCAGAGATGTGGAACCCAAACACTGAGCTGAGTGAGGACTGTCTGTATTTAAACGTGTGGGCTCCACGGTTAAACAAAACCCAGAATAATAACTCGGGACCAGCTCCCGTCCTCGTCTGGATCTATGGAGGCGGGTTCAATGGAGGAACATCCTCTCTGGACATATATGATGGCCGCTTTCTTAGCAAATCTGAAGGTGTGGTCGTGGTATCAATGAATTACAGGTAAGGATTAAAATAGCCCTTTGTTATAGAATATTTTGGCATAAAGCTTAAAACTGGATTTGGAAACTGAAAGATATGGGAATCTTATTTGAGCAGGTTTTCTCCTATCTAACCGTTATGACATTGGATGCCTGCCTATATTGAATGTTTTATGAAGACAAATAATGGTATCTTGGTGCTCAAAGTAGAAAAAAGGAATCTGTCAACAGGAAGTCCTTATCATTACTGGCACTACCTGTTTCTTTGCAGACGGCTTACTACCATATCATCGGAAGTAACTGAAGGTCTTATTTATAATTTCCTCATTCCTTGTCTATGACAGACTTGGAGCTTGGGGTTTCCTGTCTCTCCCTGACAACAAGAACATCCGAGGAAATGCGGGCTTGCTGGACCAGCGATTGGCCCTCCAGTGGGTAGTCGATAACATCGCTGCATTTGGAGGTGATCCGTCAAAGGTAAGGTGATTGGGCCTCCTAACCTCAAGTCACATGATACTATTTGTTTACATTGTCAAATCCAAAAATACACACAGATATTAGATTGTACTGTTCATTCCAGGTGACTCTGTTTGGAGAGAGCGCTGGGTCAGCGTCAGTGGGCTTTCAGCTGCTCTCACCAGGCAGCCAAGGTCTATTTCAGCGGGCTGTGATGCAGAGTGGCTCTCCTAATGCACCCTGGGCCACAATCAGCCAGGATGAGGCCTGGCAACGGTAGGGTGTATTAATTCAGTCAGTAATAACATTTATTTAGGTACTGGTTTACCTCTGAATCCCTCATCCATTTGTATGATATGCAATGAAATCCAGAGTTATAGAGAAGACGACTAAAAACAGAAGCAACCTGCCAGCTGTAGCTAACACTAGCCTGAAGTACATTTACATCAGGATGCTAACTTGCATTATTAATGCAGCTTGGTCTGACAGTCCTTATCTTCTCTATCCATCTTACTGTCCTCATTATCAGCTGATTAGCATGACATTGTTTTATTTCACTGAATATAATTGATCATTATAATAAGTCCAAGTGCAACAATAATTAAATTGCCCAACAAGCAGCAAAGGTCAACAATCATCAACACGTTCGTCACCAGAATGTCATTACTCAGATAAGATCGACCAGATTGATGTCTCCATTTGTATTTAATACAGTTTTTATTCCATAAAAGATTTCATCACATATTTCTTGGGGGAGTAAGAGTTTAGCAGAAGCTCTCAGTGATTGCCTTGCTTCTCCTCTATGTGTCATGATACAGGTCTTTGAAGCTAGCTGCCTTGCTTGGGTGTCCCACATCTAATGGAGCTCAACTGGAAGCGTGTCTGCAGAAGGTTGATGCTTGGAAATTGACATCAAAGACATTTGATGTTTTCACTAAGCCATTACTTGTAGGTTTTCCCTTTGTCCCTGTTGTGGATGGGGACTTTCTACCGGATACAGTTGAAGTACGTATGTTTCTGTATGTGGGAGAAGACTCAGACCGGTCATTATTTGTTAAATGTCTTTGTTGCACATAATATTACAAATACTTATTGTATTTTTTAAATTGTACATTGTGGTAAATGTCAATAGCAAAAGCATTTACTTAGATTTCGCATCACTTTCATTTCCATTTGCCACAAGCTTTTGACACTGAGATACAGACGACAGTTGAATTTAAATCAAAAGTTATCTTGCTACAATTCTACAATGGAGTTAGCAGACACTTTTGTCCTAAGCTACATACACATCAGAGGGTGAGTTGTACACATGCATGGATCTAGAGAGAAGAAAATAATGATGGTTAGTGGTAATGAACAGCTTTAAGTCTAATCTCCTATTCATTTATTTTTATTTTATAAGTGGGGCTGATGCATACTTTGACTGACCAACTGTATCCTGGTTTTCCTCTCCAGGCGTTGCTGAGTTCGGGGAACCTCCGTAAGCAGGAGTTGTTGTTTGGCCTAAACAAGGATGAGGGGACCTACTTCCTTATGTATGGTGTGCCTGGTTTTAGCCTCACAGGCGAGAGTCTTATTACCAGAAAGGATTTCCTGAATGCAGTTGGCCTTGCGATGTCAGATTCAAGTGCTGTTGCAAGAGAAGCTGCAATTTTCGAGTACACAGATTGGAGTGATGAGAATAACAGAATTAAAAATCGGGACTTGCTGGGTAGTCTGGTTGGAGACCAAATGTTCTGTTCTCACCTGGAGTTCGCTGAAAGGTAAAGAACAATTCTTAGTTTTAACAATGTGGTATTCATGAAAGTTGAACTATTGTTTAAAGGTGATGGTAAGAATTCCACAAATGGACTGAGAAGCAAGGTTTTGAAAGAGACAAAGGGAAAGTTGCTTAAAGTCCCTGTGAATTAAATAATACATTGTCCAGAATTTAATCCAATGCTTCTGTGTTAAAATCTTGATTTATGTATTTCAGTTAAGCATTATCTGAGTTTTTTTTTTTTTTCATCAATATAACCGTATTCTTTCTTCCTGTTAAATGTTTCAAATGTCTGAGGACTCAGGGGCGTTTACTTATTTTTTTGACAAATTATAAAGCTTTATAGAAGCTAATGATCCAATCCTAAAGTCCCACCCAAGCGGAAACCTCCAGTGCTGTAAAATAAAAGTTGATGTGAAGTGCAAAATCCTGCAGTTTGTTGAGTATCCACTTGAGGCTGGCTGCAGAACTTAAATACACACTAATTGAAAAATGCTAATTTTTATAGCAGAAATCAATGTTTACAGCCTGGTACAAATAACAAAATTGGTCTAATTAGCTCATGTCGATCAGCACATACTGTAAAGGGGTTGAATTTTCAATTGTTCTGATTTTATGAAGGATAAGCTTTATTCACAGTAAGGTGCATAGCTCACCTGATTGACAGATGGGTGCGATGTATCGGTTTCTTAAGAGGCTTAAAAACATGCATCATGTCGAGCTCTCAACCTGTTGTTAGATCGAGTTAAGGTTAGGTTGAGACAACATTTCCAGCATGATGACAGCCATTAATGGGACTCCGAAGCCCCCTGCAGTAACAGATGAGTGACTTCACTCTATGGTCTTTTCTTCTATCTTGTGATTGTTTCTATAATAATAATACATTTTACTTACAAGCACTTTTAAAAAAAACTCCAAGACACTGTACATTTGTTAAAAAAAAAAAAGTTAGATACTCTCCAAGTTTCATGTCATGGGACTTTAAGATCGCAATACTCGATCACAAGGTTATTAAATACATTTTCATTATGTTTATCAAAAATACTTAAATATTGTATTTTATTCCCCAGGTACTCAAAGCGTGGCGGGAAGAGTTTCCTTTATTCATTTGACCACCTTTCATCTGTCAATCCCTGGCCAGAATGGATGGGTGTTATGCACGGCTATGAGATAGAATTTGTCTTTGGCATGCCTTTGAATGTGTCCCTGGGATACACAAAGAACGAGGTGAACATGACCAAGAAGTTCATGAAACACTGGGCCAACTTTGCAAGGACAGGGTGAGCATAATCAGATCGACAATCAGTCCCTCCAGCAGAGAGAGGACCCCTCGTGAAACTGATGAGATGCCTTGATTGGGTTTTCTTTTTGTCAGGAATCCCGGCATTGATGGAGCTGTGTGGCCCATGTTCAGCCCTGAACAGCAACAATATGTCACTCTGAACTACAACCACCCGGAACAAAAGAGGATGATGAGGGCTAAAGAGTGTCACCTTTGGAACAAACTGATGCCAAGTATACAGAAAGTCTCAGGTTAGAAACAAATACATCTATCTATCCATCTATCCATCTATCTATCTATCTATCTATCTATCACTTATGTAGTACATTCATAATAGTAAGCCTATCTTAAGTAGGAGGCATTGCGTCACACTCTGTTAGAGAGGTGTTTTGCTGTGTTTAGCCTGTAGAGGAAATGTGTATCCCGGCTTGCTCCCCCTCAGCTCTGTCATTCCTGTAGGTCTGAGTGGGAGGAGTGGACGCTAAGTCATCACTTCACTGAGCACTGATCACACACAGGATGATGAATAATACTCATAACCCTCCCCACATAAGCTTTTATTCACACTCGGGTACATCGGTACACTTCACATTTGCACATTTACACAAGGTAATAACAAGTAAATGATGGAGCTGTCTCATTTTTGTTTGTTTTGTATCACTCTTTTCCTCAATTAATTGAATTGAATTTATTTTACTGGTAAAGGGATCGTGTTCAATACTAAATCAAATTGTTGCCATTTGATACGTTGTACCAGAGTTAGCTTAAACCTAATTTACATCTGCAGTCCCTTGGCAGGTCATGAATGACATCTTCACTGTCATTTATAATGCCAGTGCTGGGCACACTTCCATTGATCCGTGAAACATTAATTATATGCACTCATTTATTTGTGCCTTTATTGTAGAGATAGGACAGTGGATAGAGTATGAAACAAACGAGTGAGAGAGTGGGGAACGACACTCAGGAGCCACTGGTCAGACTCGAACCCCGGTCATCAACTCCTAGAAGCCCAGCCTCTGTACATGGGGCATGTGTACCAACCACCACACCACCAGGACCCAGTCATTTAAATTATTATAATTTGAAAAAGATAATCATTACTTAAATTTGGCTTCCATTTACACCCAAACCCTGCGATTATACGATCATTACGATACACTTTATTGTCCCCTTGGGGAATTTTTTCTTGGACTCGAAGTGCTGCCAAACATTCCTCTGCTTCCACTCAATCAATAAATAAAAAGAATAGAAAAACCACATCCACACCATAACGGAAACATAGACAACCTGGGCAAGAGCGTAGCGCCTCCTTTATTTTAGAGAGCTCAGTGAATAACAAGCCAAAATGCCTGTTAACCAAACTAACTGGGTCAACTACTATGATGCTTTTCATATGTTCAACATTGTTAAACATATTCAAAGTTAACAAAGAAACATTTTTGATTAACTGAGCCGTCCTCTGATTGTAGTTGAAAGAATAATGTAACTACATATCTCATCCTGTTATTACTATTTAAATGGGGTAGCTATATTAATACATGTTGTTTGACACATTTACATAATATAACAAACTCCTGTTGAAAACAACTATATAACAGTCTCATTGTCTCCTCTTTTTCAACAGATGATCTGCTGTCCTGTGTCACAGCAAATGGGATTGTGCTCTGCTGTAACAACATTTTCCTCATTATTCTACTGGCTATGACTTTAATCTGTCTTTAGACTGAAGATACCTGCCTGGACTCATACGCTGCCATAGACATTACAACAGTTTACATCACAAAGCAGTAGACAGAAAGAATGTTCAATAACCCTTTATTTTTGTTTGCTGATAGTTGTAAGTTGTTTATAGTCCGTTTTGAGTTTGAGGTATAGTTGAAGAAACGCTTAACATGGTATTTACTTTGTACTTATGCCCTTTGCTAATGGACCATTGGCAGAAAAAAAACTCATGTTTGATGCAACTATTCCTCCAATAACCAGTAACCAGATGCTTTGCTTTGATTGCAGTAATATTTGAGCTCTTCAGGAACATGATTTAATCATGATAAATGTTTATGGTGTTTGTGATACAAGAAGTGCTTTAAGTTTTTCATCTGCATGCGTTGCTACTGCAAGTGCTACTTTTTTTTTTCATAATTGTTATTTTTTTCAATTTGAAAGTATTACAATGACGTATACAGGAAATGCTGTTAGGTGCACTTGTCTGGTATGAATCAGGAGTTGGTTCTTCAACACAATGCAATCGACTCAGGGAAAAAAAAGAGATATAACAAGTGACTGACATCATGCAGAAAATGAGGCTGATGCAGAAATGATGTCTGTGTTTTATGTTTTTTGTAAATTGATTCATCTCAAAGACAATCAAGAGAGTTTTGGATTCGTATCGGTGTATTATCTGCAGTATTAAAAAATAAAGACCATGGAAAGATCAATAAACAAGGATATCTATTCAATAGTAGATTCTACATATCAATGAAGTTAATTTGTTATATATACACAAATGTGCCTCCACAACCACATGATGGAAACCCCAACCTTTCTTTTGTTTTCAACAGGTTTGCATTTGCTTCATCATATGATATGATATGCATTTTGCATATCATCCATTTTATTGTATTGCACCGCGGGACAGAGACAAACGCAATTTTGATTCCACTGTATGTCTGGCATATTTTGAAATTGACAATAAAGTTGACTTTGACTTTGATATCAGGGAAGGAATGAAGTTATTTTTGTATTTCCTGCACTCGTTATAATATTGATAGTATTTTCAATTAGACTCCTCCCGCAGGAAAAACACATATCTTTATTTTCATTTTCAATGCGAGAGCCCATGACATGTGGTGTTATGACCTGATGTGTTTGACAACTTCTGTACATCCTTACAGTTTCTCTGTTTATTTGACTCAATTCTTGAATAAAAGTTCAAATCATCAAAACATTATTTACAACTTTTCACCATCATTTATTACTTGTGATATTGGTTAATGGTTCCGGATAGACGTATACAATTGCAACAGTTCTTAATGTTTATGTCATTGGGATCAAAATAAATTAAATCTGATATGTAGTCATCTGCGTCTGCTAAACTGACATATTCATAATTGCAAAAAGCCACAGGATGTCCATCGACCCCTTCACTTTAACTTCACATTGTTACTGTAGCAAACTATATTTTGTTTCTCTAATCATTTTATCTAGTGATGATATAATACTTGTTGTCTCTATGCACTGCTGTGTATATTTTCTTTATTTCCAGCTAACTTTACTGTGTTGTCTCACTTTGCAGGAAAAATTCAAAATGGTTGTCCTTAGTTGCTCTTACAGAGGTGATATGTAAAATCATACCGTCTCAACTGGATCTGAAATGTTACTGTAAATGTCAAACGTTTCCATCTGTTGTGACATGGTGCTATATGAAGGTGTTATACAATGTATTGACTATAATAGTTTTCTTTACAAATTGAAATGTGAAACATTGGATGCTTGAAACCAGCATCTGGGTTTTAGATTTAGAAAATAAAAACTGTCTGATGCAGTTAGTATTCACCAGTAAAAACATTTTGTATGTGAATTTGGAAATGTGGATATGTTGAACACGTTCCATCATTCTAACAAAATATCCAAACATTTTGATGACCTTGGTTCTGCAAAATGTCAAGGTAATGTGCCATTTCTGTGACCGTGAGTCAACTATTGTTATAAACACCTCATGAATTAAAGGCTTGTTTGAGCTGTACCCTTCTGACTGGTTAACTGTAATATTTTGTTGCACATTTGAGCTGTTTTTGGGAATGCGTCATTTGAGTAGACTATTTAAAAATGTTTCAATAAGCGTGCCAAAGCTATGGAGAAAAAACTGTAAGTGTGTTCGCACCAGGCAGACCTTCCTTAAACACATGCTATATGGCAACAGGAACCTTTGCTTATCATGTGTGATTTTCAGTTACAATGGGAAACAGTGTCAGGCCTGATATCTAATCTTGTCATCTGAAGTGTGGACAGTTTAGCACAATGGTGTTTGTTTCTTGTTCTGTCATTGAAGACAGTAATGTGATAATTAACAGTGTCACTGACAAAAAAAAAAGCTGAGGTGTTGGAGAGACATGAAATGCTTTGGTTTGAATGACCTTGAATCCTGTTTTAATAATTTAGTAAAAAAACTGAGTGCGTGCGTGTTAGTGGAAGGGGCTTATTCAGCAAAGGTGGTCTGTAGAGACAGGACCACACGCATTGGCAGTGACATCACCGCACTCACCTTGTTGAAGTTTGGTATTTCCAAAGACATTCACATTGTCTTTAGTGTGCCGCATCCATTATGGATGAAGACAAAGACAGTGAGCTGAAGACAAGAGTCAGTGTGTGTGACTAACAGGAAGAAAGTCAGAGAGACAAAAAGACAACAAAGAACAGGTTTACTAAAGAGACCTTTGTATACAATTACAAGTATTTAAAGGTACAGTTCAGGAGTAGTTTAAGCCTGAGCTAACCAGCTTAAATATATCAAGTCAAGATTTTTCTTCCCAATTGTCATGACCACACGGGTTAAGAGAAGATGAAAATAAAGAGAATCAGTGGATTTTTGTCAGTTAGTAAGTAAGTTTATTTATGTAGTACTTTTCACAGACAAAGGTCACACAGGGCTTTACATCAACAAAAGACAACATACGTATAATAAAAACAGGAACAAATGAATACTTCATGGACCGACATTATTAAATCCTGCTATGATCAGGGACAATAATTGACACAGTAAAACATAGATTACCTATAGGCCTGTCTAAACATCAACGTTTTTAGCTGCTTTTAAAAGACTCAACAGAGTCAGAGACATAACGAGGTGGGCAGGAGATTCCGAAGGACTGGGGCTATGGCCTGAAACGCACCTTAAAATGTGTCTGTGGGACACGCAGCACGTGTAGGGTGTTCGACCTTAGTGAACGGGTGGTTGAATATGGGTGAATGAGTTGTTCGACCTTTCCCCTGCTCCTCAAGTGGGAATGAGACAGTGGGACTGGACAGCAGGAGTTTTGTCCTTGCCTTCATCTATTTTGTATTGTTTTGGCTCTCCATGTGACACAGCAGGCAGAAAGGTTTGATGGTTGGCCACATTCTACACATATTACAACAACAATGTTCAGCAGTAAAGAGTCTCCCATTGAACATGTTTGGTGTAAAATAAGACAAAAGTGACCCCAATCGTTCAGCTGAAATCCTACAATAAGCAAGAATGGTTAAACCAAACACAGAAACAATTCTCTTTAGTTCCCAAAACGCTTACAATTTGAACTGAAATTAAAATTGACCAGTTTTTAAGAAAAGTGCTCCTGTGGTGAAATTCAAAATGGGCTTATAGTTTTCAAAAAATGACAGTTTCAGTTTTAACATGTGTGTCATTTTCAATTACATATGAAGTTTCAATTGTTTGCACTTTTGTCTGTTTTTATTTATATTTCACAGAACATCTCAATATTTATGAATTGGGGTTGTATATTTAACATGTCACCCTCTTTTTCCAGTGGTGCAAAGTAATGCTTACATTTGTTTATGAAAAGTAGCCTTGTGCTGAGGCTTTTAAAAAACGTCACAATGTCGGTATTTGACAATAATTGAAGTGCAAAATTGTTTGATTGGTATAATTAAAAGGATCATAGCTGTCTTAGGCCCCGTGTCTACCAAGCATTTTTTGGTGAATTTTCCCTTAATACCCTTTACGCTATTGTCTGTTAATAGCTACACATTTGACTTAATTTGTGCTTATGCTAGAGATATAGCTCGATTTTTTCCAGGTTGAATAACTGTAAAGAAGCTGAACAGTTATATTATAAATAATATATAAATACAAATTAAAATTGCTAAATATTTGGCTATATGTTCTTATTTTTGTTTTCTCCTGTATGATTGCACTTGAGAAAACAATACTCATTAAAAACTTAATGAGTTTTTTGCAGTTTGCAAAATTATATTTATTTGCAAACTGCTTCACAAGAGTTTTAACTCATGTCAGTGCCACACTTTAGTACTCTGACATGACACTTTGACAGGTATCAGGGGTGAACTGTGATTAATGGACATGACACTGACAGCTCCATTAAGAGGACAACACCTCCCACTGGGTGCCATGTGAAATTACTACTACCAACCCCAGTAGACAATTCGTAGCATTTATTGTAATGTGGTGAAATACTCTATAGCCATTTTCAACTACTCACTCCTAAAAGTATGTAGATAATTACAGGAGGACTGCTCCGGAGAATCTCCTGACCTGTCTTTTTGCATATGCACCTCACAGCGAGAGACTATCCCCGTCAGACTGGAGGGTCGGCGGGGGGTCAAAGCGGACGAAGCAACAGAGTCCGCTATACGACCCGTAATGAGAATATTTGCCTTTATATCAATGCTACGTGTAGTCCAACAGAATGAAAACATCAACAAAAGAGCAGCGAACAACATACTGGCAAACAGAAAATGTAATGCAGTTGTTTAATTACGTGCACAGAGATTGTAGTGGTCGCATGTATCCATTTTATGCGCGATGCAGCAGTAACAGTATAGAAACGTCACTCCCCCTCCTATTGGCTTGAGCTGAATTCTCCGAAAAAAACATCCTGCTGCGTTCTCAATCAGCTTACTCAGACATGCTATGGAAAACTATGGATCTGGCAGGAGACACTCCAGGTGAAGTCCAAGCAAAAATTTTTGGCCGTTTGCGTTCAAATATACAGCTTCTAAAGGAAATATCCTGAGTTTGAAAGAGTGAAAGCCCTATATGTGTCTGATTCATTACGTGTTCTGCTATAATCAGCTTTATAGCTTTGCTGTGGAAACGTACTAAAGTTTATTCGTGTTCTGTTTTTTGTAGACTTATTCTTTTTCAGAGTAAGACTAATCCCATGTGCTTCCAGACACAGAGACATGTCTCTTCATAAAATGTGTTCTCATTGGCTCTGTCCCTTCTGCAAGTATTCAGTGACAGGATGGATACAATGGCAGGATAGGGATTGGGCAGGGTTCTTTTATACTTTGGCTCATATGCTACATGGCCTTCATGTGCAGATAAGTTCATTTCTGTCCCAACGAAACACAATAATGAGGTAACACGGTGAGATACAAGCATATAGAAAAATACAGCAATGAAATGACTTGGGACGGCAAAGACTGAGGGTCAAATATTTGAGACGGCTAAATGTCCAGAAATCCAAGTATTTACTCTAACCCCCAATTCACACATACTCCGGGCTCGCCGCGGTCCGTCAGCGCCGCGCACTACGCCGTACTTAGCCTCCACTCTAGTCAATCATTGTGTTCACACAGCACGCTGTGGTCCTTCTCAGGACACAATATATTCGGATGCAACTGTATTTTTCATCACTTTATCAAGATTATGTCAAACAGGCACCGAATGAGCAACAAATCATCCTCAGAAATACAAAGCAAAACATTGTTTGCACATTTTTCTATTTATTCCTGCGTGATCTTGTAGTTCTCCTGTGATGTGTGTACATCTGATCATGCGTGCGCTGACGTTCCAGAAACGGATCCAGTGTGAATGGGCGCAATACCGTGCGCACGGAGTATGTGTGAATTGGGGGTAATGAATGTATCAATGTCATTGTTTTGATTCACACCATGTCACATGTTTTTATGTGAAGGATTGTAGTTACATGATGGGAGTGTTATTTCCAACATAGCAAACTCAAATGGAATGTAGATCTAAAACAAAGGATATCAAGAAAATATTTTCAACAACATCAGTACAACAAAAAGCAGCGTGTCTAACCAAAAGCCTTATTCACCTTCAAGAGTTTTGTGTCATCATGAAGTCACAATCATGTTAAACCCATAAAAAAGCAGCATCCAGCAGGTTAATCCAATAATAAGAAACATTTCAGACATCCCCTGGAGTTAACAACCCCCACAAAAAACAACTCTTTAACACCATGGCACAGTGGGAATGAGTCTGACCTCGGCTGTCAGTTAACAAAAAGACACCCATCATTCAAATGAGACAGGAGATTAGGGGAAGGACAAATCCAGACAGCTAAAGAGAAACAGAAAAAAAACCCAAGAGGTGGGGCATGTTCTGCACTGATGTGGGAGAGCAGAAAAGTGATAACAGGAGTTGCATGGGAAGTTGAGAAAGCAATAGCTGCATGAAAAGGGTTCAGGCACAGAAGGGGTGAGAAAGTGAAGGAAGTAGTTGGCAGGGATCGAGAAAGAAAAATACTAGCTATAAGGAGAGGGAGGATGAAACGTTTTCTGTCAGACCAAGAAAAATAAACACTGAAGTATTGGAAGAGGGAACAAAATATGATAAAGGGACACATAGAGAGGGTAATGAAAGACTGACGACTTTAAAATGAAGGGGATTTGGGGACACTGAACGATACAAGGAGAGGCAGCCGCCTTTCATCATGCTACTGATGAGTGGTAGCGGAGGAAAATAATAACATCATTCCATGGGTATTGAAAAAGGTCTTGGAAATGTCTCTTTTGAAATCATTTTTATGCAGTGTGTATGGTTTATCATGGGGCACTGGGATCATTCTTAGGCACGGAGAAAGGGAAATAACACATCTTCATTTGAAAGCTGACGTCAAGCATCTTTCTTTTTTTTTGTTGTTGCTTGATTTCAACTTTTTCCTCACCTCGGTTCCTCCTGTAGAAACAGTTATTTTGAAGTCCTCTCACAGCCATTCATCCCAAGGACAGACATTCACTATTAAGAAATACAGACAGATAGCGTTGGGCTCCAAACTCATACAATATGATAATGCTCTCATTTTGTGAAGAATACGTCCACAGAGTGGAGCACCTACGCGTACATCTACAGCACACGTATGTGTTATGTCTCTGCTCCTCTCTTCTGGGAAATGTAAATAATACAATTCATGTGTATTTACCACAAGTTCTTTATATTTGTATTTTCAAAACTTTGTATTCGTGTTGCGCTTTAAGCAGATATGGCTCATTGGTCACAGATTTGGTCAATCTGTTTGATATTTACAAAGACTCTACCATGCAGCTGATAAAGCTTACACAGTACGTTTTGTGCTTTGTTTGTGAAAAACTGAACATGTTTTACAGAGCTTTCACTCCCAGTTTGGATGTCTGTTTTTAACTTTTTTCTTTAATAAAGGTCTGATTCCATGCTCAAAAGTTCATACAAGCCAGAGGGATTTGTTTTGGGGCCAATAAAAACTGGCTTCAAGGGAAGTCCTCTTTCAGAGATTCAGTTACACTCATGGGCAATTAAAAACCTCACATGCAAGAATTTAAATCAACTATGGACAATAGGCAAACAGACTAAGGTAAAAAATAATTGTTGCTTGAGGCACTTTCCAGGGATCAAGTTGTATTTGTACTTCACCCTGACGCTCAGTGGTTATTAAATTTTCTCAGAAGTGAAATGGAATGGTCCTGCAGTGGACGCCCTGTCCTAGTTCTAATGTTATAAAAACACATCTAATCAAAACCACTTTTCATTGTAACAATATGTTTTAGCTTTTGATTAAAGGGCATGATTATTAACTATGACCTTACAGTACCTCTATATATTTAATGCATTATTTAACTTGTTTTCAGAGAATATTCTTGCAGTAATGTATATTCCATCATTGTCCAGCAGTATTTTAAAAATGTTTATTTGGATTTATAAAATATGTTATTGTCATCGACATGTACTAATGCTCTGTGATAGCCCAAAATGTTGTCACTAAAAGGAAAATATCCATTCATCCTACATCCATCCATTATCGCTTTTCCCGTTAGTGGTCGCAGGGGGCTGGAGCTGATCCCAGCTGTCATTGGGCGAGAGGCGGGGTACACCCTGGACTGATTGCCAATCACAGGTCAATCACAGGGGCTGATATATAGAGACAGACAACCAGATTGTATGTGTTTTGATTTAAGTTTCGTTTCTGTACTTGCAGCGAGTTTGATGCTTATGCAGTTGTTTTGCCTATTTGCAGCTCGTTTCAGCCTTTGCATTTGTTGTGGTAGTTTGCATTTGCTTTTGAATGTGCAGCGTTTCTATATATGCTGCGCATTTTTCTAAATGTATGTCGTTTCATCAGTTGCTGAGTGTTTGACCACTACCGGCCACCGTACTTAACAAATAAAGATTGATTGATTGACTGATGAATGGAGCACAGTGTTCATGTGATTTCTGAACAAATTTAAAAATCAGTTAATCCCCATTGGACATAGTTTAAGGTTTGATGGTGTCATATGTTGTCTTAGATTTGACACATGACTATGATAAGAAGTAATGTAACATTTCAGGGAAATTATATGGTTTGAGTGCATCAACCTGAAGACTGTATCCATATTAATATACCTTGAAGCTGAGAAAAAAATGGAAATTAAAACATTTTTCACACACTTGTTGCCTTTGTAGTTTGCTTTGCCTTTTAATGCACTGCAGGGCAGACATGGATACCTTATAGGGAACCAAATGACCTAAGCTGATTTTATACTTGCATGACAATAAACTCCATAAAGGTTGGAGCCTGGTTGTCTGCTGTGCAAATGGCTTTTTAAGCCAAAGTTCATCACATGTGAACTGTGTGCTAATGTGTAGGACAGAAAAAAGCTCTTTTAATAGATTGATTCTAAACACCACTCAAGGTTTCTAAATGGAGGAGTCCAAGGGTGAAATAAATATTTGTCCTGAAGTGCATTGCGTGACCAGATGTTGTGAGAAAAAAAAATAAGAAGATAAATTGCTTGCTTGACCTTTTTCTGGCAGGGGAAAAGGGGAGTGGAAGCTTGATACAATGAGATGTGGAAGATCTGGATCGGTAGTCAGGGGTGATATTAAATGTTTGGATTTGTTTTTTTCTTGATGTATTTCATTCCAGCAGAAAATGAACCCCATCACGACATGTCTCTTCTTCGTTTTGTGAGGTCTGCGTCACTGAGAGGTTTGAAGAGATGATCAGAAGAGTAAAAGAATAAGACCAGGCGACATCCAGGGATGCACTGTCCTTGTGTATTGTCACTGAATGATAAGTGAAGGTGAGGATGGAATGAATCATGTACACAATAAAGAGGTGAATGCAGTAAAAGGTTGAGTAGCAGTGTGACAGATGCTTGAGGTCAACTCTGCACACTTACAAGATGTCATCAAAGAGCTCCATTATGCAAGTTACGGCTGATGATATAAGACTTATTTTTCCTTGTTAGGAAACAGGAAGGAAGTAAAGAAGGTGAGGGAAACCTTGAGTTCAAACTTGGCCAGCAGTCTTAGATTGATAAGACTCCCGTGAGGAACTTTCAGTTTGTGTAAATTTGGCTCCACCTGTGGACAAAGTGGTACATCATTTCTCTTTGCTGATCTTGTGAAAGCTGTGTTTTCCAAATCTGTGAATCTTTGCTATGGAGAATATAAACAAAGTTGTTTCTTCAGCTTGCTGTTAATCTCCTGATCTAACACTTAAACCCTTTGTAGCATTTACAGTCCTTACAAAATAACCTAAAGGAAATTATCCGTCTTCTTCCTGATGGTCTTGTTTGCTTTTGTTGCTCTTACGGAGACATGAGTGATAATGTCAGTCTGTTTCATAACCAGCTAAAAACTCCTCACAGGAGCTTTAATGGAAGTTAAATTGCAGCCTCTGGCGGCAGAAGGCTTGGCTTTGGTTTTAAGCCACGTTAAATTAAAGCATGATCAGATTAATATCACCTCCCCTTCAGTAACTGATGGAATACCGCTAGATTTGTTTTAGTCTGCTGTCATATTTAATCCTTTAATCCCCCAACCACAGCACAGAGTACAGTAACAAGGAAATGTGGCCTCCCCTGCATATACCTTACCTTACAGATCATACAGGAAATGTTGGAAGTGTTGGTGAATCGTTGTAATTGTTTTTCTATTGGTCATTAATGTTTTTCCCATTACTAGAATGTCTGTTATTTTCTACACTCTATTTTATTCAAACAATTATGAGTCTTGCAATGCATTTGAGTGACTCACATATTCCATACATCCATTATCTATACTGCTTATCCCATTCGGCGTTGCCAGGGGTTACATCCTGGAATGGTGGCCAGACAATCACAGGACTGACATACAGAGACAAACAAACCGTCACACTCACATCCACACTCATGGACAATTTAGAGTCACCGATTAACCTAACAACCATGCCTTTGGGCTGTGAGAGGAAGCCAGAGAACCCAGACGGAGAATCCAAAAGGGTCCTGTCTCCAACTTGAACCAGGATCCTTCTTGCTGTGAGGCGACAGTGCTAATCACTGTACTGCTGTGCAGCCATGCAAAGAGTCAACAAGTCATAATAACTCACAAGAAGACATGGGATTAATGATAACTAACAGGAAAGGATTTTGAATTCAAATTCAAATTTCGAATATTGACGCTGAGCCATTGTGAATCATCTCGTGTGACATCAAAGCATCAGTGACGTCCAATTTCCACATACTCCATGTGCGCCGCTGTCCATAGGCGTCAAGGGTTTGCTCCTTCGGATGGCACCTGCCCCACTGGTTCCGTTTCTTGAATGTGAGGGCAGCGGAGCGCATTCATGAGCAGCTGTATACCGATCACAGGAGAACTAGAAGATTAGGCAAACAACATGGTACTTTGACTTTCTGAGGTTGCTTTGTTCTTTGTTTGGTGCATGTTTTGACGTAATAGACTTATTAGACTATCTAGATTTAATAGACTGTCTTTATTGTCATTCAAATTGTACCTTACAGTGCAGATCACAATAAAATGTTGTTGCAGTTGGCTCGTCATAGTGCAGCATAAAAAACAGCAGCAAGTATTTACATAAATAAAAAATAAAATGCAAACATAAATAGATATAAAAAGAAAAGCTATGTATAAAATGACTATGAAAGATATAAAATATATTCAACATCTGTAATGTACAGTATTATATTGCACAGTCCAGTGAGGTAGTCCTGTGTGGGGGGTTTGAGGGGGGTTTGGAGGGATTATTATTTTGTGTTCAATAGTGTTATGGCCTGTGGGAAGAATCTGAATCAGAACCTGGCTGTCCTTCTTCGAAGGCTGCGATAATGTTGATGAAGTGATGGAAAATGCAATCGCGAGTCCGTAGAAATTGACCGGACACTCGATACGTTTCCTTGTCTGACTTCTTTTCCAGGTCATTTTATCTTGTGCAGCTTGCCGCATGCTTGCAGCCTGCTCCATCAAACATAGACTCGCTGAGAATTTGAAAACGGAGCAGAGCGTAGTGGTGCTGCAGGTACACTCTGAGGACGGACCGTGGTGCTTGCTGTTGAAACACAATCATTGACTAAAGTCGCAGCGCAGTTTGGAAACTGGGAATGAAGAAAGTCCTCCACTACCCCCAATTTGTGTTCCTTTTCGTTTCACCAACCTTTACCAACACCTTGAAAAAAAGTTGAAAAAGAGACTGGTTGCTTGGGCTGGCTGCTTGTGTGAGAGCTGACAGTCGGTTTAACTAGCCGAAAACCACTGACCGGAGGTAAACCCACCCTTCACCGCCAGCCAGCCTTTGGTTTATATGCATTTTATGTGGGAGAAAGAGAATACCCTAGACGCCTGTCTTTCTTGTTATACAATGCAAAAAAGGCTTTTGCTTGAGATTCATACAAAGGAGTAGAGGCTCACAGTGATTGGAAATATTCCTTTTTCACTTCACAAATACAAAAAAATAATAATATATAAATATATAATATATATATATATTTTTTTATATATAAAAAATATAACAAAAATGCACACACATTGCACATGGCACATTCATGTTTACATTTACCTTAAGAAAACCAGCGTCCCCACTCATCTTGTGGTATAAAAAAGGAATCAAAGAAAAAGCGAACAACTAGTCTGCCCTTTACTTTTCATTAAGAATAGTATCAGTATTTTTTGTTCATCCATTCAGCAAAAAGCCAAGTTTGATGAATAGCACAGCTCCGCCCGATTCACTTATTAGCAGCTCCAATTCAAGGTAAACTCGGTTGAATACAGAGCAATCAGTCTTTCCATTTGAAAACAAATCTATGTCCTTTTCTCACAGTGGCTTCTCAAAAAAAATCATCTTTAATCATTAGAAAGAGCAGCGATGTAATGCTTAAAGAAAACCTTCTCAGCACCTTTCTTCATTTGATCAGTGAATGGAGGGATATGAAGATAAAAAAATTGGGATGTCTTCACTTTATCTTGCCATCCTCTCCTCTCCTTTCCTCTTACTCTTGGTGCATTGCTTTCGCCAAGCGCCTTAGCGTTGAGCTGCTCTCTTTTCAATACCGCTGATTAAAAATGTCTGATGCATCAACAGAACTAAGCTGATTACAGATTTAGTTTCCCTGAGCAAAAGGTTTGAAAGAGTGCTGGAGGGAAGTGGGGAAAGAAGTGGAGAATAATAGAACACACAGAGTCAAAGCGACCAAAATTGGTCGAGTGTCAATTTCTTTTTTTTTTTTAAGTGTGTGTGTCAGAGGGTACATGCTCTCTTCTGTATCTGCGCAAACCACTTTGAGTGTGACTGGATATGAAGTGTGTACTTCTAAGAAGCAAACCTCTCAGGAATTAGGAGGAAGAGAAAAAAAATGATTGTATGATTGTGTAAGTGTTTGCATTGATTGTTACCTTGGATTGGAACATGTGATATAAGTCCTCTTTCATGATGTACAGACAACAGATATGACTCATATTGATCAGGTTTTTGTTCCTTCTGCTTCATTAATATCTTACCACATTACACTTCTCCTGCTCTTCAGCATTGCCTGTTATACCTGGATAGTAGATCTTAGCAGTGACCGCGCAGTCTTTCCCTATTCAAATCTTCCATTGACATTTCACAAAATCCTTATCAAGAGATTAAATCCTGGAACCAAACCAACCAATCCCAATATTATAACTATAAAACATTTGATTCAGCTCAAAAACGTCTTTGAAAAAGCGAGACAAAGACAAAGGTTCAAGACTGTATCCATATTTATTCTCCTTCCAGAGTCAAGGAACTAGCCATCCCATAATCCATTGCGAATCATACCGCTTCTTCTTAAATGTAACTTTTGTCGTTTTTATACATTTTATTCTGTTTATACAAGTGTTGTACTATCTTGTAGTTTGTTCATTGTGAATTTATAAATCAAGGTTAATAGTACTTTTTCGTGTTAGCTAGCAAACTGGATAGCCTGCTAGATGAAACAGTCCATTTGCAAAGGGCGCAGAGGGGCGGGAAACATTGGCATGGTAACAGCGAGCTGCACCAATCAGAGATGTCACAGTGACACTATGATCGTGAGTAATGAAGTTCTTTTCCCCAATATTGCAAATAAACCATGTTTTTATTAAAACAAAAAGTTGATATCATACAAACGTGTGTCTTCTACAGGAGCATACAGTAATACCATCGTTTCACACTTGTGTTGTAAGTCTACCTTGGATGGTTATGACATTATGGTTTATAGTAAAATCCACTATGTAGAAAATTAAAGGGATTGTTACTTCCAGAACCACACTGTTGGGCCCTATATCTCTTTTCTATTATCTATGCAGCTCAAACAAACCCTTTCAAACAGAAACTGGAAGATTTTCCGACAATTTCACGACATAAAGTTCCTGACATTTTCCAGACGTCTAAGACCCTTTCAAGTATGTCACACAGTGAGAGACTGTCAGTATCAGATCAGACATGCCCTCATTACTGTGCACTATACAATTTATTTTAGGTGGTGTTGGTGGGGAAAGACCATGCAGGAGAAGGAAGACGACTCACATCATGAGCAACTGAAGCAAACAGTAACAAGTATGAAGTAGTGAATCTCCTCTCAGTGTGAACAACATAGAAATGACCACTGCATCGCAGCTGGTGTTCTGAACCTGCTGAGTTCAATCATCCACTCATCCTGAATTCACACAAGCCCGTTTTATGCCGAGATTCAACTGCGCCATAAGCCGTCAATATGTCTTCGTACTTTTACATTAAACCCTGCAACGGCTTAACATTTTTATCCCAGTGTTTCGTATCACACAGTGTTATGGCTTCGTGGAAGCACTGGAGGCATACTTGTAAAGAAAAAGTGTGAGCTTCAGATGCACACACGGTTCTGCTCTGCCTTTCCAGGTCTGACGTTTACAGTGATGCCACTCTGTTACTTCCTCTGATGCCGGATCAGTGATAGAATGACTTTGCCCCTCCATTGCTCTTTTCTGACATTTACATTGAGGGTGAGGTAAAACTGTTCCATCTTACAGTAAACAGGCAATGTAATAGCGGCTAATGACTTTGAAGTCTGCTTAAATATATGCATTCAAACATGCAGCCTACCTGATAGGACATTTTCAGTTGCGAGGTGCATGTCTGAAAGGAGCTTCAGACTCTTGGTTTGCCAATAGTTGGGCAGTTAATAATACTGGCCAGATCATAAACTCAGAGCTTTCCTGGTTATGTAACAACTTATGGCTCTTCTTAAAACTCTGTCATGCTTTGTTCACACTCTGTCACACATCTTTGGCCCTCTGGCTAAAGAGGTTTACAACAGTAAGCGTCAGTAATCTCTGCCCTGGAGCTGTGTGCGCCCTGGTGCCCACTCTAAACTGCAGAGGACACATGTCTCTGATGGAAAATGGCTTTGGAAAACAATCTGACCTTATTATTTTAACACAGATTTTTGCATCCAAGTTGAGTAAAATGGATAACAATCTCCATGAAGCAAATATATCTTTAAACTGGGAACACATGGATGTATGGTTAAAAGCTTGGAGCAGAACATGCTCTTTACATTTTTCACTGCAGCAACCAGAATCAAATTTGCTTTGTGTGATGTATATTATGGCTCAGACTTTATCAAATTCCCTGCTGTTACCCAGCTCCAAGCATGATATTCTGACATGTGTCATAGTCTTTTATTTTCTTCAATTTTACTTGGTACTGCAGGCGGTCCATGACAATAAAAAAAAAAGATGCTCATGCTGTTATAAAACACTTCTGAATGCCCGCAAAGTCAGCCTCTCTTTCAGTTTAATATCTAGAGGCTCTACATTGTCATGACATCACAGTCTCTCATCCCTGCCTTGTTTCAGTGTGTCTGTCCAGAAGTGCATTGTACAACCTGTGAATAGATTGTTTTTCAAACATAGATCATGTTAAGAATGTGATGGAATAGAAATATGCTGCCGAAAGGATGAGGGGATTACAAAACAATAGAAAGTAATGACTTGTGGAGTTAAAAAAACAACAAAGCTTAGTCTGTTATACAGTCCATATAAAATGATTGGATTTACTGAGTTAATGTTTCTGTCTTTCAGGCTGTATTTACCGTGTGGGATTTGGTGAATTACTTGTTACATGACTTTTGGAAATAGACCTGAATGTTAAAAAGCTCAGCCTGTTAAGATGGCTTACATAATGATAAACGTTTTATAACATAAAGAAAGAAAAATGTAAATCACCGGTTAATGTCACAAGTAATGTCAATCTTTTATCGAAGTGAAGCATGAGTTTTGGAAAAAAAAATGAAATGCGTCTTTTTTTTTTTTTTTAGAAAACTTTGGTAGGTAAATGCCAGAATTGTTGAAGAGTTTCACCTTTTATTTCTGATATATTACCTGTATTGAAGGAGCACAGCAACCCCCTGTGTGATTTGAGTGATTTGTGTCTCCTTTTGTGTTGGCTTCATTGCTCATCACTTACATCAGATGTAATCTTCTATTTCAGAGTCTGGTTCACAAAGGTGACAGCCAAAAGGCTGCCATTAGTTTGACCCCTGTTGCAACAATCAACATGTGTTTCAAGCTACTAAGGTAGGTTGTTCACTTAAGTTGTTTTTATTGCATGATACTGGGAAATACTTAACTTCCTGTGTGGAAGAGCTCAAGTTTGAGAGTCTATTTTGCAATGTGACTCAAAGCAAATCAATCAATCAATCTATCTATATTTGTATATTGCTAATTCCTACCAAATGTTATCTCACTACACTTGACAAAAGCAGGTAAAAGTCCTTACTCATTGTTACATTATCTACAAAGACCAAACATCAATCCATCATGAGCACTAAGCAACATTTGGCAAAGAGACTGAACACTTGCTGTCAGCATCCAACCACAGTAAATTAGGTATGTAATAACTCAATAAAAAAAGAAGAAATGAAGAAGCTCTCCTTTGCTTACTTTTCTTTCCATTAATATAATTTAGAACGTTATTTGTTCTATTCTTTTCACCAAGTTTGAAAAAATAAAATCATCTGTTCTTTGACTTCAGAAGTCTCGTGAAACTCTACCAAAAAGCTCATTCTTCCTGCATATTTGGGTAAAATGTTAAAGGACTTAGCTATAAGCCGTGCTCTGGTGTAAGCGCAAAGAAATTATATATCTTGAGACCATGACCGCAGAAAAACTGTATTATATAATAAGACAAAAATCTAGTTATTCAAAGAAAAATCATCACACATATAGGTCATATAACTTTTTCACAAGAGTGCTAACCTTTAAGAGCAGGGGATGGCTGGATTACCGAAGTGAAGGTATTGTTAGCTGTGCCCTGTGATGACCTGCAGTCATCTGTTTCCCACTTTCTAGCATCACCAAACTTTGTGATGTGACTGTTGTGATTTTTGCTCTGCTGCTTTCTGGTGCACTTGGATGGATTACATTATCCACCCAAACAACTTGTCACAAGAGTCATAAAGCATTTTCCACAACCAGTGACAATAGCTATTTTAGCTATACACTTTCAGTACTTCAATTAGGAAAATATATCGCACTGTTAAGTGGGCAGTGCAGTGAATGACGTTTCATTGTATTAATGTAATTAGAATATTATCTGTAATGCAAAAGCAAAACCCATAATGAGTGCAGTCTTCAACGAAACACTTCCTGCAGGAGATCCAAAGCAGATGAAACAAAGGGGAGGGAAAGTCTTGCATTCAGTTAAGCACAATGGCGTCTTTGATCTTCTAAAGAAAGGGCTCAGTAGACAACTTAAGGAAATGGTGGAAACATGTTTGTCATGTTTGTTTACAGTCATTGTGTGATTGAATGGTGGGAGGGGAGACTTAAAGGGTAAGGAATCACCGACTGCCACAGGCACTTATGTCCCCTGTCAAGTTAATTACACACTCACACTACTGTACACACATATAATTACAGACACATGCATGTATTGCACATAAGCATGTGTTTATTATACATCCTCAAATCCTGCACTGATTATTACACATACATAGAGTCCTCAGCTGGACAGATTAGGCAAAGGGAAAAAAAAGAACAGTGAGAAACGGCCCATTTATTTTCATTCTGTAAGTGACAGTAACAGGTAAACCGCTGTCTAGTGGAATTATTTACCTCACTTCCTTTGGCATTCCACTTCACTCCTAGTTTCAGTTTCAACGCTGATGAGTCCCGTGTGCAACCGGGGCCATCTGCAATTATCATTGGAGGACACTGGGTGACAGGGCAAAACAGAGAGAAGGAGGACAAGGGAGAGAGAGTGCAAACACAGGGAACTTAAAGACACAAGTGGGATACAGATAAGTCAGAGTACTGCTAAGAGTACGATAAAGAAATTAAACGCTAACATGTTGTTGTTGGTTTTTTTTGGGGGGGGGGGGTGTTGAATGTAACAGTAAAACAAAATGATTATCTTATTGATTTCTCAGACGAAGGAAACAACAAACTGGAAAACAATAAGGGTGCCATTTGTGCATCCTACCTTGTGGGAATAAGCATAGAGTTAATGGAGTTTTATTCTACCCTAATAATCCATTTCTTTAAGACAGCTTAGGAGCAAACCCTTGACTGACAAACCCACAATGCCACAAAGGGCACCCTCATTATATACTACTCCCCCAAGATGCTACAGGGGTGCTTTAAAAGTGTTACCCGGTCATTTTGCCAGCAGCTTGCTCTTACTGGAATGAAGCAGTAACAACACCTTCTGTCCAATTTGGAAAACCTCCATGGCTTCTGGTGAAAACTTTTTTTTTTTACAATACAATTTAAGCCAATGCAGAAATCGTCTTCAACTGCTTCATCATTTTCACTAAATATGCCACCAAATTCTCTCCTGAAGCCTTTTGATCCCCCCCCAGTAGTCTTTCAGAAGGTCCAGCGGTCCCCTCACTTTACAACCACAGAGAATTTCAAAAGCTGAGAGCCATAGAGAAGCTTTTGGTATCTCCCTATAGGCAAAGAGAAGGAATGGAAGCCACTGGTTCCAGTTGGAGCCTGTCCGAGATACAAACTTGTGAAGCAACTTCTTCACAAACCAGTCCATTTGGAGTTGATAGGGAGTGGTGTTTTAATGTTCTTTAATCCTTGCAACTGGTGGAGGGGTAAAGTGCATAAAAGGGCGGTAAAGGAAATTTGATCCACAGTCAATGAGGACCTCTTTGACTATGCCTTGGGAACAACTACAACAGGCAATTAGCAACATATCTGGCCTCTACTGATCTCAAGGGAAATACATGAGGGTAGTGTGTGGCATACTCACAAATTACAAGAATGTTGTGGTTACCAGAAGCAGTCTTCTCAAAGGGCCCCAATACATCCATACCTATCATCTCAAATGGTGTTTCAATGAGTTACAATGGCTGTAACAGAGTTTTAGTAAAACAAACTTTGACACGTAGCACATTTCTGCCTCATCATTAATGCAACAATATTAAACTCTGCAAGAACGCTGTTTAAAGTGCTACCTGTGCAATATAAAATAAGATGTACAGTATAGCTATAGCTGAACTGGTAATGGAGACTGAGAGGACTTCTTTTTCACAGCTGAAGTTGCATTAATACACAGTCTGTTGTAGGGTGTACTGACAGAGCACAAAAGCCCTTGAACATATCATTGCTAGCAGCAAAACTGTCCTAACAGGCAGCAGATTGATGGCATTTTATTATAGGGCTTAGATTACTCAGTGCAGGACCTGAGCACAAGATGCTTTTGCTGTATGACAAAGGGTTGGCATTTGTCACATTCTGCAGAAATCATCTCAAATCTTCTCACTTTATCCAATGACTTGTACACCTTCATGGTGTAACTCAAATGCTATCTATCAACCAAGAGCTGGAGGAAGGAAAGCACAGGAGCCTTTAAACTCAGACAATAGGTCAAACCCTTTTTCCACATGGCACTGAAAAAATGGATTCTATTTTGCTTTACCAACTGAGGTGGTGGATCAAGCCTGAGCACTTTGGATTGACTAGACCACTGAGGACAGACATACTGAAATGTACCACTCCATGCCATGCAGAGTTCATGTGCTGTAAATCCAGTACCTGACCTATTGCACTGTGTGACAGAGAATTAACCTACGACTGGTGGGCCAGCCAAGGCAGTTGAGCGGTGGATACTGATACCAACCAGTTGTTTTCTCATAAAAGAACCATTTTAAGAATAGAGCCACTATGGTCTGACAAAATGTGTTATCATTTGAAATATGACGTAAGGTCAAAAAAACATCTTGTGTGTTTGAAAAAAATGTTATATACATACAAGACAAATAACAGAAACTGTTATTTTTTGAGGGACAACTGAAAGAAAGACAGAGGTGAAGGCATGTAAGGTAAAGAGAGAAAAAAGTAAAGAGAAGAGCGAAAAGTAGGGGTTAAGAGAAGATAGATTCAATAATATAGAGAGTGGGAGGCCAAGGTTTGATGTGAAAACAAAGGAAGGGAGACAGGAGAGAAAGACAAAAGTGAGAGAGGATGGGAGAAGGAGAATATGTGTGTTGCCCTCATCCTGTCCCCTGCTGTTTTAAGTCAGGCTCTGGGTCATTAATCAAACTATCACAGCAAAGTCTGAGGGAATTAGCCATCCGTACAGAACAGGTATTAAACACACACACGCACGCACACACACACACACACACACGCACACGCACACACACACATACGCACGCACACACGCACGCACACACACACACACACACACTAACAGAGTCACAAACCTGCTTGACTCACTTCCTCACGTCACACAACACAATCTCACACGTCATCTCACACAGACAACTACTACCACAACGTTTATATAAGCCTCCCCGCTCTTAGTGCTGCAAACACACACATTCTTTTCCATTTTACACTTGCATAGATACACTTAAAGACAAACACAAATGCATTAACAAGCATTCAGAACTTATTTTCTTAACAACACGGTGTGAAATTAGAGCGCGCTGAGCTTCACTGCTTCACCTTCTTGTATCTTGAACAAGACGGAGAATGGAGAGAAGAAGTAGGCCTTAACCACAACCAAATGTAATATATTCAATCACACCATGAATCAAAAAGGGCAATAATTGCTCATGCTTCATTACTACTTTAAAAAGTTATAATGTAACACAAGTAGGGAGGGTTAAACAAATGCAATAATTCTGCACTGACTCTGTAGTGCTCTTGTTGGTGTAAGTTTGAGCTGAAGCCGTTCTACAAACTTTCTCTGTCTATTTTAATAGCCCCGAGCCATATACCTGTGTTAATAAGTGCACTAAAAATGTGCATAGGCTTAATGTTCAGCCACACAGGATGAGCTACTTCAACTACTACCACCCCTGACAACAAACAAGTGATGGCTCCTTCAAACAACTGACTTTATAGTCCATACTCCTAAAACTCATACTTGATAGCCATCTTAATGTCCCTTGTGTTCCGCACTACAAAGCTGCCATGTGCTTGTGATACATGGAGTGACAGTGAAACCAAACCCTTTACCCCTTAAACTGCTGCTATACTTCAAACTTCTACGATATAAGAGAGTCCAGTCCATCGCAGTGTTAGATTATAAGAATTTCAGGATGAGCATGAGCCAATGAATAAAGTGATGACAAAGAGTAATTGTCTAGTGTTGACACACTATATTAAAGCCTCTTTGTAACTTATACAATCCATCATTGTCAAAATATTGTACAAGACTGATACATTAATGCATTGGAGAGGGAAGTCTGGGTTGACTTACTTCCTCTGCTTCCACCACAACCTGACCTCAGATAAGCAGAAGAAATGGATGGATGGATGATGCATTGAGTTCAGTTAATCAGCAGCACTTGGCAACAGCATGATGTAGCATTGTCCACTCGGTCATTTGGAGAAGCCTCTGAGCTAATTGAATTAGACAGTGCAAACTTGGCCAGTCAGTTCTCAGCAATGGGGACAGAAAGAGTGCAGTTGTCCCTTCAAGCCTAAAATCAGCATTTTGTCAGTGGTTCCAGAAGGGGACTTTATGGGACTCTATTTTACTTTTGTACAGTGTTCCTCTTAGCGTAATGCTAAAAGACCAATATTGTTTTTTTTTTTACCATGTTTATTATTATAGTTCAGCTTGTTTGTACTATTGGTGTAAGGGAAGTCATTGTTTTTGCAGATATTTGGTTATAAACCAAAGAATGACAGTTTTAGCCTGATGATGGGCAACAAATGAAACGTCACTATCTCACTAAGTATTTTACAAAGAAGCTTAATTGAGACTTTAATTTGTGAACCACCAATTTAAATCCATTCAATAGTTTCAGATAAATGTTTGCGCCAAAGCAGTGGTAGACAGGCATGACGCTTACATGCTATACAGCCAACATGGAAGGAGCTACACTGACCACATGTTGAGGCTGATAACTTGATAAATTAACTACATATGACAATATTCAAAAATGGTGACCTAACAAAAGAAATTACAACGTTCATGTCTCACTAGCTTCACTTGTAGTTATTGGTATTCAAAGACTGAACTAGACAATTAAAATACCAGAGGCTGTAATTCAAGCAAACTGGTGTTGCAAAGCGACTATTGCTAGATTTATACCCTCACTTCAACAGAACCATATGGACTGAATGATGCTTCGCTGCTGTTCTGTCACTTAGACACTAAAAAGATGAGAGACATCCCCTTCAATGTGGGTCATTGGGAGGGAAAGGTTGGGACACACTGTCCTTTATCTATGGAGAGGATATTACAAAGATTATTTTCTTCCCCACATACCATAATCCGGTTAATGGATATTTATGCTTGGTATTGATTTAGAAAAAGTATGCATATATTATTATGTATTGTCTTAATTCAGTCTGCTATATTGTGGTCATAATGATGGAACAAAAGCCTATATCTTTACTTGAGTACAATATTATGATTGCCTTGTACTTGCCAATAGATTTTTGCATTTATATGATCTGTTAATGTATCTGTTAAAAGAGATTAGCCCTTCCAAGATCACACTCAATGTTATAGTGAAGGTATCAATGTGTAAATCAGACTAACCTGTGATTTGTTTCCATTTGATTCTCCACAGCCTCTGAAGTAAACCATGCCAAACAACTATCTCGTAACTCTGATCAACTGTTGCCATGACGGAGTGCCCATGACCTGTGTTTATCCTGCATTATGCAATGACACATTCAAATGCTGCTACACTGAAGAATTGACATTGGTCCTCATATAAAATCACTCGTTTAATTAGATTCAATTTTTAATCTGCATGTTTTAAGATTGCTGGTGTCCACCAATTTTCCCATGCCTTGAAGTGTCTCTTGGCTTCAAATTAAATTGACGAGTGTGCCAGGCCATGGTCAAGAACAGATAGTCTGTCTTCTCCTGGGGGCAAAAACATGAAATCATAATGACTTAATCTGAATTGGTTTGGAGTTTAAATATGAAATTAACTAAGATCAAATATTTAAGTCAAACAGACTTATTGAAAAGTTAATGTTCCTTTCAGCGGATCATTATCATAGCGTCTTGCCAGTTTTATTAGATGTGTTTTTTTTTCATGTTATGAGCACACTGCGGCAAGGCAACGTTTAAATTACAGTAGTCGCCAATAAAACTCTCCCTCAGTGAATCAAATTAGTCATGGTCTTCTAGCTTCATGTTGAACCAGTCTCACTTTATTTCTATGTCTCAGTACATGATATTGGCAGCTGCACTATTATTCTGTTTCTAATTGTTATAAGTGATAACACATCATTGCAGACATTGCAGGAATTCCAACTCTTGATTTCTAAAAGCAGGACAAGGGGCTTTGTGCTGTGAATGTCTTTTATTTAACATTTGGACATTCATTGCCAATGACACTTGTCAATTAACAGGGAACAACATTATAAAGCAATTGGGATGTAAATTATGATAATGATCACATCTCACCAGGATCATGATGGGGTGGCTGTGTAACCCCCAATTTCCACATACTCTGTGAGCCGCTCCCATCAGCTCCGTACACTACGCTGCAGACTGCTGCCACTCCACTCAGTGATTGTGTTTCCTCAGCGAGCACTGCAGTTTGTCTCTGGAGCGTGCCACTACGCTCTGCTCTGTTTCTAATACGCTGCTAATCTATTTTCTATGGAGTACGCTGCAGGAACGCGTCAAGCTAGACAGAATAGAAAGAAAGGAAGTCAGACAAGGAAATTTACGATCATATTTTCCATCACTTTATCGACATAACGTCAAAACAGGCATCAACAAAGGTAGTTTGCCCATCCAAATTCGGCTCACTCATACAAACCAACCTCACTGATCTGCCTATTGTCCTTGAGGAGACACAACCTGTCCTCAGCCAGACAACACAGGAATTAACCGCCAATCACTCTCATCTCCTGGGAGGACTATGGCAAGTCTAATGTATGGGTTTAAGAGAACCATGGCCGCACACTGCCTCGCTGCTGTCATGCCAGACCTTCATGTCAGGAGATTGCTGATGATATACAGCATCATTTCATGTGATCTAATTATGGGCTCATGGTCTCGCACACTAACGTACTTAAGTCAGTCTGCCACTCACAAATGCAAAAAAGAATAAATGATGTGAGTGACTTTTCCTTCAAAGGAATGTAAATCTTCTCAACTTCCATCTATTTGTTATGTAGAGGGTTGAATAGTTTACTGAGCTGCTCTTGTATCTGAAATAGGTTAATCATGCCAATTCATTGAAGTTCAATCTTCTGTATCCACAAGGGAAAGCTCTCCTTTATATCCAATCTTTGTCAGCTGTTTACAGATGCAAAAATAACAATGAGGACTTACACAAGGGAATTGTAGATGAAGGGTTGGGGAAAAAAAGCATTGATGGATTTAGAACAGGGGTCAAATGGGAAGAAGATATTAAGGTTTAATGTAGACTGATAATGTGAGGATTTGTCGAATGTTAACATGGTTCAATGTTTTCACTAGGACATCAATGTAAATGCACATGCACACACATTTACATACAACACTAGAGATTATTGGCAGTTTCTGAGACGCCAAGATGCAAAAAAAAATCATTTATTTGCAGATGTGCACACAGAGAGGATTGTTTTGTTGCATTGTTAACGATTTGGCCACAGTCGGACTGACCTTTTAAGCAACCCATCCTTAAGTGATGTGACCTCGCCTCGACTTAACAAATGTGAAGATCAGCATACATACATATAAACTCATCTGATTTGAATGCAAATCGTGTTGCATGCAAAGACATCTCACACATGCACAGCCTCCTGCCAGCACAAATGCCAGCGCAGTCAACTATGTCAGAATCCTCATGCAACAATAAGAGATGATTGACAAGTTCCGAGACGATGGAAGAGGTCCCTTTTGATGATGATGATGATGATCGGAGCATTTCAGAAAGCTTGCTCCATCAGGCACACCCTTGTGTTAAAGCAGACATAAGCCGTTGTCTCGATGAAGATGTGGACACACAGACACACATGCACGGAAACAATTCATCACAAGTTGTTGCCAGGGTAATGTGGGTCATTGCTCCCTCAGCTATGTCCTCACATCTCAGCGGAGGGGGGGGGGAGGGGAGGGGCAGAGAGTGAGGAATGAGAACAACAAAAGAACAGATCTAGAAGCAGTGGAGGTGGTAGAGAGCTTTACCTGTGAAAGTATTAAATATGATACTTGTACCACTGAGCTGACTTAAAATGCATCTCCGTGCAATGTGAACCTTTTTATTTGAAGCCACTTTCACATACAGCTGTGGGGTGGTGGTGCCTAGAGAAGTGGATATACTCTTCATTCATGTTTCAAATGTCTTTTTAAAAATTTCATCACGCAAAGTATAAACAGTGAAAAAAAAAGGTGACATTGCACGTCTACTCTTGCATATCTAGCACACTTTAAATGGCATTTTAGCATTTGCACAATGAAGTTCTGCTGCTTGACTTCACAGAGGAAGGATCATTATGAAATGAACACGAGGTGCAGATTTTGCAATGAATGCTGGCCTATAGACGAGACAACTACATATTACTGCATTTTTAGTGAGCTCTTCATTGTTCTGTAGCAGTGTGGGGGATAACGTCTTACAAAGCAATGGGCCAGTGAACTCAGAATGCTTTTCATTGTAACATACACATTATTTTTGCAATTCAAGTTAATTACTTATTTAGTTTTGAAATAAGCAATTACTTTAACCTATCTTCCTCGTGTCAGTGTCCATGTGTTTATACTGTGGTCTTCTGGGCATACTACTTTAGTTTGTGTAACCCTGTACCTCAAGACTCATTCTGGGTTTCATGCCCCCCCCCCCCCCCCCCCACAACACCACCATGTGTTATGTTCTATGTGATGTATGTATTGTTTTCACTTCTTGCCTTTAAAACCTGTAAAATCTAAATAAAACAAGCAGCTGCAGTTCAAATGTGACTTATATGCCTCTGCCCAATTCTCTATCACACTTATGCAGGGCTGGCCGTGCCTCAGTGGTAGAGTCAGTCTACTCCTGAGGATATATACTGTATATATCGAGTATCTATCCATTGGGGAGGCAGTAGCTCAGTCTACAGGGACCTGGGTTAGGAACAGGGGGGTCGCCGGTTCAAGTCCCGGTGCGGGCTGAATTACTGAAGTTGTTCTGGTAGCTGGAGAGGTGCCAGGGTACCTCCCAGGCACTGCTGAGGTGCCCTTGAGCAAGCCACCAAATCCCCAACCACTCTGCTTCCTGTGTAGCAGTGTGTAGGTCTGACATCTCTCCACTAATGCATGTCCCCAGGTCCTTCTTGTCCGTGTGTGTGTTTAGGATGTATATAGTGTAAAAGAGAATTTCCCTCAGGGATTAATAGTGTATTTCAAAATCCCCTCCCCCAAAAAATCTAATATATATACACTTTTCTTCAATGAATGGGAAACAGAAGCTGATTTGGTTTAACTTTGTCTGTAAGCAGTATATTATTCAGGCTCCACCTGTGATATTTGTTCCAGTTCTGATATTTACTTATCATATATCCCTCGTTCCGCATATATTTTGCAAACATGCACGGCAAGTCTCGTAAAATGTAAATATTAGTAAGCCTGTATATCTCTGGCTATTGTAATTTGCCTCAGCAGCACAATTAAATGTGTAATGTGAAAACTGACCTACAAAGATTGCTCATAATAGAACTTTGAAATGTTTAAGTTTTAAAAGTAAAGCAATAGTACAGTATAAAAGACAATATGGGCATGGGTTAAACTCTCCTCAAAATGAAAGGTAGCACATCAGAGAGAGTTGACTTTGAGTTCTTTCTCTCTAAAACTGCAATCTTGCATCATTGCCTTGAACTTGAAGTTAGCCTTTGTGGAGATTTAAGGAAAGCACACAAAATAAACTTTTATAAAAATGTCCCCTGGTCTCAATACAAGGAACTCTTCCACTTATCATTTTTCCCTACATGTTTAGGCTATTACCTTCTTGACAGATTTTAAAAAACGAGTGTAAAAATGCTCCATATAATACATTACATGCCAATCGAGCACTCTATGTTTGCTGCATGTGCTTTTGTTTCACATCCTCAGAAGCCTATCTTTCTTCTTCCTTTGTTGGATAATTAATTGCATCTCTCTCTCGCTCACGGTTGATAATGGCTTGATCAAGGTGTGCATCTCACTTCCCTGTTTGAAACCGATTAAATCTGCAACACAAATCTGCTGTCATTCTCAATATCCTGCTCAACAAGCAGGCGGGCTGATGGGTGAAAATGATTACAGGAGCCAAATAAAGTGGCAGAGAAGTTATCCTGGCTTGTTTTAATGGGCCGACTTTGATAGGAAGACAACAGGAAGTGCACTGCAATTACGTATCAAAATGAAAGTCTAATCGAGTCAGATAATGAGATGTTTAGGCAAATACAGGATAAGAGGTCAGGCTGAACAAATGCAGTTGGAGAGTGGGAGGACCAACTGCCCCTTTTGTTTTTTTTGCAAAACAGGTCCAGGCTTTGAGCTCAATAATAGTAATCGTTTTTTGAAACCACAGCTCTGTTATTCAAGGACCTTCACAGAAGTGATACATTTCAGCAGACAGTCATACAATGACATAACGGTAAAACCAAGGACCTGTCTAACAATCAGATTAAAAAGCCTCAGTCCGGGGGTGCCGGTTGCCTCGTGGTTAGTGTGCGTCACATGTACAGAGGCTATAGTTCTCCAAGCGGGCCTCTCGGGGTCGAGTCTGACCTGCGGCTCCTTTTCCCCTTGTCATTCCCCAATCTCTCTGTCCCTGATTTCCAACCCTAGCCACTGTTCTATCTCTCCAATAAAGGCTCACAAAACCCCAAAAAATGCATCTTAAAGAAACATCAGTCCAGGTAATCAGCCAAGGTGAAGCAGCTCCAAAATTGGCACCAAAAGATAAAAAATATGCGTCGCTACTCAGAGTCTAACTTGTGAAAATTAAAATAACATATGCTATATAAAGATATATGGTTAGTCAATCAGAACAGGAAAATATATCACAAGTGGAACAGTACCTGGTCTGTGTGTGTGTGTGTGTGTGTGTGTGTGTGTGTGTGTGTGTGTGTGTGTGTGTGTGTGTGTGTGTGTGTGTGTGTATATATATATATATATATATATATATATACAGTACATTGTACAGTACATTGGACTGGAGAATGTCACCAAGACAGATTTGTAATCTATCAATCTGCCTGAGTCTTAATTTTAAATGTTTCTGTTGTTAAATTTCCAAACCATTGTTTGGACTTTGAAGATGAACAAAAGACTTGTCTTGCTATTTGAGAAGGATCACATATTCAATATACATCTTTCCTCCAAGCAACTATTTAACATATTCTATTCTACTAATTAATTGAATTGAGCCACATGTTGCAACAAATAGTTCTGTATCTCTCAACATATCTCTTAAAAAACTTTTGTACTATATATCACCTTTCATTCAATGAAAACCAGTTTTATTTATTTGTATATGACTGAATCTGCCAACTTCAGTTTGGTCCACCAACAGTAGCAATAATGCAGGTATAAATTTAGCTAAATAAATGGATGGACCCTCTTCAGTATTCAGTCAGCAATGGTATAAACAAGTCTGCCGCTGTGCAAGGTCACAGCGAGGATTCCCTGTCTCTGCGTACGTCAATAGATTGAAGCTGATGCGATGGAGAGTGTTTCTCTCAGAAACACAGCAGTCTAACTGTAGGAATTTCCTTAATAAGCCAGTATGACCTTGAATCCTCTGATGTATCGCCAAGCATCTACAGCCCCCCAGAGGGAAACATGATTCTATTGAAGACCATGAGAATGGCTGATTATCATGTGACATATATTTATCATTTGTAGAAATTAGAACATACTGTATATGAACACATGCAACATGAACTCATTTGTTGGCCATTGATTGACTCACATATGAACTTTCAACCTCTCAAAAGTTAACATCAGGGAATATAATGTTGAATGTAAGGGGGCTTGTTTTGTTAGTGCAACAGAACAAAGGCTAACTTTGTGAAATTTCAAAATTGCACTCAACACCCGACACATCATTAGTTCTGGTGTCTGCGAGGCTGGACTGTCTCATTTAGAGAGAGATGCATAAGTTCACAAAATATCCCAAGGATCAGTGTAGCTCTGGAATAGCAACAGCTAGGAGAAACTTCTAAAAGAAATGGGTACAAATGCCAACCTTTAACCTAAGGCAACATTCAAGCACTAAAAGAATCAGAAATAAGTTACAGATATTCCAGACAACTCCCGAATCACCAAAAACAAAGCATTATTAGTCTGTACAACTTTCTATACACAGATGTTTGTTTGTTTTTTTTACTTAAAAATCCTGTCTTTCAAGTTGTTGTAGTGTATCTCTGCCTTGTAACATTTTAAATTGTGACTCTGTGTCTAACATAGATGTATATTGTATTGTATTTTATTCAAAATGTGTGTTTTTAATAACACACTCTTGAGACCATTGAAGTCAGTACAGTACAGTATAATGCTAAAATGTTGCTCTGTAATGGATGGATATCAGTCTAAGTATATCTGTGCATTTAGAAAATAACGGACAAATGTAGGGAGTGTCACTTTACTTTATATGTTTGAAAACACACACACACCAACCCAAACACATACACAAAGACACACACATACCCTGAAAGTGCAAGACAAACAGTCAGAGTCACTCTCCAACCAACACTGACAATAAATCCACTTTCAGCACAGCCCCACATGGAAATTTCAGAAGCGATCAACGTTTTGCTGCCTGGCTGAAATAAATGAGGAAGACCATAAATAGTAATGCAGTTCCATCTGAAAGGGTAATTGTTAAGTAATGGTATGCGTTGTGAGCACCACTGTGCTTCTTCACAGAAAAAGAGGGCTGAAGAGAGAGGGGGGGGTAAAGTACAGATGACAACATTTCTGATAACTATTGAAAAGAAAAGACTTGGGAGACATATTTAGTAGATTCATGGTTACATTAATAAATACTTATATACAGTTTGAAGGTGGAACAGAGGACTGAGATTCTTAACAGATATTTATATTCTATCCTGAGCAAGAGTTACACATGATTTGAGTGCAGGAATACAAAATATACAGTATATCAAGCGGTCTCAAAAGATTTGAGGGTAAACATAATTATTTTATAATTCTTGTATTTCAAGTGTCATAATCATGTCATTAAATCTGACTTTTTTCATTCTCCTGTTTAGCTCATTTTCAAATGGCTGCAGATTACATTTAAAGCCGAGTCACACAAGCAGAAAGTTAACGGCAAAATTGGTCCTCCTGTCTTACCTCTTAGCTGCATGCTTGGTAAACACTACCTACAGGGTTTGTTTGACAACTTTTAGAGAACAAATTGCCATGTTAGAGTTTTTCACAGCTAGGGTTCTTAGGATATTTTTGTAATGGATTTACTTGCTTCTTATACAAATTAAATGATTGCTATAATCCTGTGTTAATTAACTTATTTAGCCACAAAGGCTGCATTTTGTATGACAAAGTCTCCGGCTGGGAATAAAAATTAACTGACACAGAAGGGCAGGAACACGGCGGCCCTTTCCGAAAAGCCACAGTACAGTATGGAGTGCAGACTTTTCAGTAGGGGGTTTCAGTAGACTGAACCCCTCATGGTCATTCAGTGGGCATTTTTTGGGTCCACCTCAGTAGACTGAACATTTCAGCGTGGATGCTAACTTCCACGTTTTGTGCAGTATGGTTTGGTTGCATCTTTTCAGGAAATTAATCGAATTTTAACACCCACAATGCTGAGTGAAATGAAATCAAGCGCCTCCACATCAAAACAAACGACGGATGAATAAAAAATGGATGCGGCCAGTTCAGGTAACACGCCTTCCAAATGTCAAGTTGTCAAATTGTTTTCATGCAATGTGAAGCTTTGTATTATTTCCTGAGCCATCGTGCATATCACATCTGAGTTGGAGTGTCAATAACCACAATGGGAGGAAGTAATACTGGACATGATACACAGGGACAGAACTACAAAATAAAACAGGAAACACTTCAAACTAAACCCAGGAATATCAAGAGGAAAATGCACCCAGGAAACAGAAAGAAAACTGAGGAATAAAAACAAAGAATCACCAAAAACAAAAAAGATCACTGTGCTCCTAGTGGTCTTGGGATGCTTGAAAAGTTCAAATTTAACTTTGGCTAAAGTTTGGGCCACAGTCAATCAGTGTGCTTTTGCTGAAAGATAAAAGAGGCAATGGCGTTTGTATTATATGTAAACATCCACAACTGTTGTACTCAACAGGGACATATTATGAAAATCCACTTTGACAATGTTTTTGAACACATATTTTGGTAAGCTGAGTGGCTACTGACCCACAAAATGTGAAATAAATCCATCCACTCCTTTGTTTGTAGTATGCATACTGTAAGTCTTACGACACAGAGAAAAGTGCTCCGTTTTAAAATTGCTTAGCTTGTGATGTCACAAGTTGGATTCTGGTAAAAAAAAAAAATCCCCTCCCCTCCCCTGGTATCTCCATGGACTCCACCCCCAGCCTAGAACAAAACTTTTGCACAGGTCTGCCATTTTAAGCTACAGAGGAGTGATGTCTACCAGGAAAACTCGGGGGGGGGGGGGGGGGGGGGGGCTCATTGCATTTAAAGAGACACACACACCAAAACGCAAAACGGTTCTGGGAGAGCTGGTTCATACAGGGTCACAAACCTCCTCTGGTGCTTGATTTATGTTATATTTTGCCCAAAGCACAGCACAGATGTTTCATTTAGACCACAGGGGACTGTTTGAAAAGGTAGAAACGTGGGATAATTATGTCCTCTTTAAGCTGGTCTCACAATGAGACGAGAAATAAAATATACTCAATGACAGTTACAGACACTTGATATTATAATGTAACATGACTTTGCCTTAACTCTCTATAAAAATATCTTTCGTAGTCTTTGTTGTGTACGCCGTTATTTCCTGAACTCTTTTTTTTTTGGCTTTCAATTCATCACAAACACAAACATACTCTCAGGCTCACCAACAAGAACTGCTTACCTTTTTTTTTGTAAATATATTGCTGAAAAGGTTTTCATGGCAATATTTCCTCCAGCCTTTTCCCTCCAAATCCTTAGAACCTGGTTAAAAAGTCATCCAATGTTCTTATAGCTGACTTATCTGTCATTTCCTATGGCAGACTAACTCTGGTCCACACAGATGGCAATTGCTTCAGGCCATCCATCTACAGAAAACGAATGGTTGATGCTGGATGATAACGCTTAGCGGCAATCATGTCTGGAAGTTCAGACAGTGAAAATCATACATTTATGACCACTTCTATTACCACATTGTCTGTGTCAAATACCAGTAACAGTGATCTTGCCTGCAGAGGCTTCTTCCTATTTTGGGAATTTAATGCATTTTAAACTGAAACTGATAAGAGATGACATTAATTTGGGAAATTCTAGGATTTCAGTCTTTGAGATCCCTCTGGTTATTCCCACCAGAGTCACCTGATCACCATGTCCCCCCTCTCCCTCCATCCTGAACCCTTCTCTTGTTATATTCTATGTTTCCCTTAATCTCCCTTTCTCTTCTCCCCCCAATCTACTTCCCCCCCTTCACCTTGTTCCATTTCTTGGTTCCTTTTTCCTCTGGCACCTGTCATGTCCTTGCGTGTGACTCATGCAGGGCCACGCTCTTCCTTCCGTCAGCAGTTCTGGAGGTAAATAAAGAAACACACGTAGATACCAGAATGTATATTCCTGAGCAAGCACTGAAACCCACATGACGAGCTGTAACTCTAGCATATCCCATGAGCTTCCAAGCATTTCGCTTACTGTACATTCACACTGTACAATGGATCCAAATTAATGTGGGCGTGTGAGCCTGAAAAATAAGTTCAACCAATTTAAAATTCTTTACATGATACAGTTAATAAACAGAGATATAAAAAAGACTGTCAAGTTTTGCATTGTTAGATGCAGTTCTGCAGTAAGATCCTTTGTGCCATTACTTGCCAATAAGTGTTTTTCAATTTCCTTTTAGCAAAGCGCTCACCTTGCGAGGAAACCTAAAAGTGATCCCACCAACTTGAAATGCCACTAAAGAGGTCATTTGTAATTTGACACAGAGTGTACAACTTCAACTTGAATTAAATTACAACCTGGGGTCAACACTTCTTAAGATATAGTCCTTCTATTGTTCTACCCTAAAGGCTCCTCACTATCAGTGTCAGTCTGTCACGACTAATTATAGCCATCCTTGGAATTGTGGAAAAAAAGGAAAATAAGCTAGCAGCTGCACTCTGCGGAATTTTTTTTTTTTTTTAGCTGCAAATGTAATGATATGGAATCCGGACTGATAAATATGGAAAATTGCAGCGACAATAAATATCTAGACGTGACATAAAAAGCAGAACATCTTGGCAAACCGACAATCAGTTATGTCAGAGACAAAGTAGAACAGAGAGTTCAACTTAAGTCAAGGGAATGGAATAATACTTTGTTATAACTTAAATGACTGTGTGATCAACAGGAGGTAATGCAGAACTCAAGAATGTGTATTTTTTGTGAATAAATGAAGTTGAGCTTATACAGCGCTTTTTTTTACGCTGCAGGTCACACCTACCCATTCACACTACAGTACATTCACACACTGACTGCAGAGTAATGGGACCAACTTGGGGTTATGTGTCTTGCACAAGGACACGTGGCTGAAGGAGGTGGGGATGGAGTCCCCGACCTTTGAGTAAAGAGACAACCAACTCTATCAACTAAGTCACAGGGTTTAGGCTATTCAGAATCCAAAGAAATGTTGTTTTTTTGTTTGGTCTTCATCGTTCTTCATTAGCTACAAATGTGGCATAAATGTATTGAGATTAGCTTTTGCTTCGATGCTTAAAGGGGGAAGCTACAATTTATGTTTTCTGACTATTTGACTATTTTATTATATCATTCTTTTAATGGGGCATACAGAAGCTTTTGTAAATATATATTTTAAAATGTTGCACATAATATGATGATAGGCTTAATATTCTATGAACATGTAAATTGCACATTTTGCCCATTAAATCTCTGTGTTTTGGTTGGATGCTTCAGGCCTTGATCTGGTGATTAGGGTGCTATATCTCTGGTCTTTTGCAGGGCTCATTAATATGGTCATACAAACACAGAATACATATATGTTCATGAATGTAAATATACTGTATATATATATTCATATACAAATGCATGAACTGACCTGAATGCAAACATATTGGAAGTAGCATTCACATTGTTTCTTTTTATGGAATAAGGCTGATCCAGCTTGCAAAAAAAAAAATCACATGGAACGCATCTTATAACATCCTGAAATGTCCTTCAGAGCAGCTGGGGATAAATCACCAAAAAGGGATTACAGCCCATCAGTGACTCAAGCTTAGTGTCCATAGCAACAAGCCTCACATTTTAGCCGCCCAGGGGTTCTTAATGCATCATGAATTATTAAATGGATCAATGTGTTTTTTTAATATTTCTTTGAGAAGGATAATAGTCTGAAAAAGAAAAAAAAGGAAAAAAAGAAACAGTGCCAGAATTGCCAGAGTTTGAGGATAAAATCACGACAAACAAACAAAAGGTCAAAACCACTCAGGGACTGCAATTGTTACAGGGGACGTAGAGTAGCCTAAAAGTAAAGATAATTTTCATAACTTGACCATACAATAAATATTTCCCAGACTACATTGGAGGAACAAACTGTTTTCTCGCCTTCAACCCCACATTGCTTTGCGCAACTTTTGCAAGAGTATCTCACAAATTTGACCTCATATGTTTCATGCTCAATCTCCAGCATACACAATTCCTCAGCTCTGTAAAAATGGTTCTGTATATTGAGGTTTCTGTCATTTAAACATGTGACATCAACGCCAACAAGATTAAGGGATTGTGTTACTGAAGCCATAAAAAGGTGTCCTACATTGACTCTACACCTCTTCTACTCTTTGTGAATCCTTGATGCAAGGATGAATCGGATGATTCATTATTTATTTGGATGCAGTAAACACCTGTAATTTGAGATTTTAGCTAACATGGCTTCCTGTAAAGCATTATGAATATGCCCACACACTGATGTAGCTACGTGTTTTCTCATTGAATCATAAAAATAACTCTGAAGGCTGTAGGAGAGCGGTTAAGACCTTTTTCTTTTGTAATCAAATGTTTCAAAGTATTTGAGACAAACTTGCCTTTTGTAAAAGGAAAAAAAAAAAAACTCTTCCTCTTGTGTAATCATATGAAAAGACCATTAAATCAGTGATGTGTGACTGTAGCCCTTATCTTTGTTTACTTCACCCTGTGAGATTGATCCATATCAATCCCTCCCACACCCAGCAATCCCAGCATCATGTAGCAGATATTGACAAATGGATTGTGCGTGGTAGTTCTATTACAGGCAAATGTTGTTGAGCTTGTGCGGTGCCAAACACACAACTAAATCTGGGATTCTGAAGCGGGATTTACCCTTAAAATCTGATTTTAACCACATTTGACCTCAATTTTCATGGTCTTTTGCCATGTTGAGCTGATAATGTGAAAACCATGTCTGTGTCACAATGGGTGTTGGAATCTGATTTGTCTGGTTGCTCACGTCTAAATCCAGCCTGGAGCTGTTATGGGCTTCCTACTCTGGTCACCCCGGTGTCCAATTATACTCCTACCAGTGCTAATACTGCTACAGAGAAGAGAAGCGAGCAGGCAGAGAGTGGGTTAGTGGGATGAAAGTCAATATGGTCTGTAAACATTGTTTGGATGGGTAGGTGATGGACTGACGCTGTTGTGGTATTCGTGTGTGGAAAGGGTAGTGTCTGCTCCTGTATGTAAGTATTGTTATTATTTTGTTGGTTTCCAAATTCTTAAGGGCGACTGCCTAAAAGTAGTGCATTCTAATAAAAATATCTAGGTGATTTTCACACTAAGGCTCCTCTGTTGTCATGCTCAGGATGGGAGCTCAATTGTTGGTGTAATGTTGTTGAATTCAGCTGGAAAGACAATAGTGACAATCTGGAGAGACAGTCTTCCACATTTTAAAGTAAAACAACACATTTAATAACCCAGTTACTTGCATCAGTTACTTTGCTAATGATGGCATTCGATCTCATCCTAGCTAATATCACAATAGCTAGGAATTTGATTCCTGTTTAACTTAACTAGAGTTGTGCATTTACACGTTTAGTGTAACACAACCAAAAAGCTATTTTAGCATTCAGCTTCTTCTTCTAGCTGTGGTTAAAGAAGCCTACAGCAACTGCTAACGTTAGCTGTTTTCTACCAGTAGCTAATGGGTTATCTACTAAAGGTCATGTTTAAACTTGATGTATGCCAAATTTTCCCTTAGCTTTTCAGTTGCCAACCAATCAGAAATCACTGCAATGATAATGATTGGTCAGATCCTAAATTTGTATAAAATACAATCTGTAACTGCAGAAGGATTGAAACCACATCCAAGCCGCTCACCCTGAGCATGACTCTCTTTGAGTATGGATGAAGTGAGGACAACATTAAGTCACAAGGTATACAGTAAAAGTTTGAACTCGGTATTACACACAAATTGAGTTTTTGTATGTGCCTACTTGTATGTGTTTGCTTGTAGAGTTGCCTTTGCTTGCAGGGCTAAAAAGAGAATTGTTTTAGAACTGAATCTGCTAACATTTAGTGCCCTTCTTGACTGCCGGAGGGAGGCCAGTCTGTGCTGCATGGGAGGACCTCTGGATTTGCTGTGATCAGTCACTGTTAAGTGTTTTTGATGCAACATTGCTGCTAAAACAATCCTAAATCCTTTGGTACTTTATCAACAGTTTTACAACATATTTTGAATAGCTGTTGATTTTTCTATTCTTACCACACTGTAAGCTCAATTAGTTTGTATGGATTTTGCTCTTTTGTTCTACCGTTCTTCAATCTTGCATCCCTTCCTCTCTCTGTGACATTTGCTCAACCAAAGAAATTCTACTGTGTTCGTCAGTCTTCAACTGGACAAAGGCAAATTCTTTTACCAGAACCTTCTCCATCTCTCTCTGTCAAACACAAAGACACCCCTTCTTTAATCCCATCCGTTGGTCGCTGTCACTGCACTCATGCATATTTATTTAAATCCCTGCAGCTGATTAGCACTGTTTATTGCATTGCCAAAACGTCCTTCTTTCTCTGTCCAACTCAAAGTAAAACTTACAGATCTGAAAATCTCTCAAGGGAAAAGTGTTCTCCTTATTGATGAGGCCAAAATATGTCAGAATAGCCTCACTTAAAATTACTCAATGTGGGTCTTTATAACGTGGAAAAATGGGAGATAAGAATTTTTTTTTTTATATGCATACCAAAAAATAAGATCCCTTGAAAAGAAAACACATTAAGTTGTTTTGCCCCTAAATATGAAGAAGTTTCAACATGCACAAAGTACAGATGTTTCTTCACTCAACCAACCTAGATATCAAAATAATCCAATGTAGTGGCACAAAACTCCTTTACAAATTCAACAAATGTCCATTCAGTAGCCCTTTTTTTTATCTCAGTATTTAGAATATAAATGCACATTTTGAACATCTTGTGGTTGATGCTCAAAATATTAGTAGAAGTATTTAGTTTAGGTTTCATTTTGCAGGAAATGCGATGAAGTAGTACCGGTGAAAAACAATGTGTTCTTTAGATGTTCAAAACAGTTCTCCTTCAAATGTTAAAGACAAAAAAAAAAAAAAACCTTGTAGGCAGAGCTAGCAGCATGAGTCAGACTGTGGATTCCTTTGTACAACACCCATTTTTTTTTTTCAAGTCTTCAACAATAGCACCATTTCACAGTGACCCCGATTGTTCACTGATCTTCTCCCTCACCCTTGTCTCTCGCTCTCTCTTGTTCCTGACTGCTCACAGGAGGATCATAATGTAAATGATTCTTGCATTTCTTCCTGAGAGGGGATCACAGGAACAACCTTTATGACATGACTCACCTCTACACCCACTCATGTACAAGTCAGGCCATCCCCCTGTTGTTTGATGTTGAATTTATTCATGATGCTATAGCTAGCTTCCCAGTGGAAGTGCTTTGCTGTTGCATGTGGAAAAGTGCGTCACACATTGGTTTCTTTCTCAGCTAAAAACTGCTTTATCACTAACTTCCTGACTTACACTGGATGTGACCTGTTCGCAGTCTGGGCTACAAAGAATTGTGTTGTTAAATGAGATGTGACTGGTCTCGCTATCGCTTTCTTTGTCTCTCACTCTTTCTCTCATCGGCCTTCTCTGGCCTGGGCGGCTTGTTGTGACTCCATATGCTCAGGTTGGTCTGCCATGAAGACTTAATTTTCAGAAGGTTTGCCACTGTCATATATCTGTGAACACACACACACACACACACACGCACGCACACACGCACACACACACACACACACACACACACACACACACACACACTCCGGCAAACCATTTGTCCTGACAGAGATAATGAGATTGAATTGAAGCGTAAATGGGCACAGACAGTGGGATGTGGTAGGAAGTGAAGAAAAACCGGATAGAATTTTGGTTGATAGATAGTTCAACCTGCAAAAGAGAACTCACTCTTCTTTTACCTCCAATTTTCATCCAATCTCCCCAACACTACACATCCCTCATCTCCTCATTCCCTGTGTCTCTCCTCATTTTTCTGCCTTTCAAGTTAGCAGTTGGCATTTTAATCCAGAGGAATGATTTACATCAGTGTGAGCACAAACCAGGACAACAGGTTAAAGTCCCATCAACAAGAAGCTGACTTACAGCAGAAACACAAGTCTAACTTTATGTTAGTATTAAAGGACTGGGCTTATCTTAGACTCTCTCATTGACAAGACAACCCTTTTTGAACCTTGATTCCGACACAGAGAATGATTTGGTTCGCTCCTATTTGGTACAGTTTGATCTGATGCATATTGAATAAGGAATCCTGGTTTATTTTTTACTTTATGGAACTTAGGAAAAAGGGGAAAACAAATGTATCTTTTCAGAAAAAAAAAACAGGTCATTGTTTTTGCAATTTATACAAAAGACTGAACCTCCAACAAACAAATTTTTTGACATTATTGATTTAAATGAACTGATGTCTTTATTACACATCTGTGCCCAGATCTCTCATTTGACATTTTGTTTGGGGGAGAAATACAAAAATGTTTTATAACTGTTACAGAAATTTTAGCTCTTCTGTATGTCTCACTTCGTGGGCTTTGCAAAATACTGCTAACACTTAAAAACAGAATATTTAAATCTCCCCACATTTACCAATTAAAGCCAATTCAAGGAATTAGGAAATCTGCCATCTCAGATATTTTTATCCCTGCCTTTATACTAATCAGTCTTCCAAAGCATACAAGATTAGTCCCAAAGCATTATTCTCCACAATCAACAAACTCCTCAACCCTCCGGACAATGGTTCCCAATCCTTCACAGCAGACAAAGGCACCTCCTTCCTGTCATTCTTCCAAACAAAAATAGACACCATCTACAACAACCTAGCACCTCTTTTACCTGTCCCGCCTTCTTTCCCTTCCCCCCACATCCGTAACCTTGATGTCATCTTCGACCAAACCCTTTCTTTCGACAAACAAATCACCAAAACAGCCTTTGTCCACCTCAGAAACATCGCCTACCTCCGTCCATCACCCTCATTCTCAGCTGCTGAGACCCTCACCTACGCATTCATCACCTCCAGACTAGACTCCTGCAACAGTCTCCTCTACGGTTCACCATCCAAAACACTCAAGAAACTTCAATACATTCAGAACTCCTCTGCTTATCTTCTCACACACTCCCGCACCCGAGATCACATCACCCCCGTTCTTCATGACCTCCTCTGTCTTCCCATCCCCCAGCGTATCCAGTTCAAACTCCTCATCCTCACCTACAAAGCCCTCCACAACCTGGCTCCCCCCTACTTGTCTGAGCTCCTCCACCAGCACACTCCCACCCTCACTCTCAGGTCTGCGGAAGCGAACCTCCTCCCCCACACTCACTTCCTACAAGAAATCCCTAAAAACTCACCTTTCCATCACTGCCTACAACCACTGACTCTCATCCTCTTCCCTCAACATTACTTCTATGTTGTATTGTTCTCTTAGTTTTTGCTTTGTTTTTTGTTGTTTCCTGTCAAAGCGCCTTTGAATATTTAGAAAAGCGCTATATCAATCTAATTTATTATTATAAGATGGGCAGACATTTAGAAAGTTTATCTTCCTTCACATTAAGTCCACATGACTTGATCTCCGAGGTGGAGAGATTTCCGACACAACTAGCTAACTAGTCACCTACTGCTGATGTTATGTATGAAACGGTAAAGGATCAATGTAAGAGTCTTGTGAGATTGAAGATGAGAACTGAGAACAAAAACTTAGAACAGCTGTTCATAAATGGTTTAAATTGGGCCATCAAACAATTCCCTCTCACATATTTACCACATGATGTGGGCCCTGAAAAGAGGGTAAAAACATAATCATCATAAAAACATAATCATCATTGAATGGATTAAATGTAGTTTATAAGGATGGATAGATAAATGGAATTAATACATATATAAATGTTGCACCAGTATTTCAATGGACTGTTAATTATTAACCAGAATGAACTGTAGGTCTCTTTAAACTATGGAGAGCAACAGTAAGAGTAAAGAGTAGTGTCAAACTTGATCTAATTGTACAATTGTTTTCAACATATAAAATGGCATCCATCCCATTTTCCACAGAGACAATATAGGACATTGATGGATGAAAGGAAAAGAGAGACAGTGGTCAAGCAAGTAGCCGGACTTGAGTAAATATTGGACAGACTTTCACCCGTGGGTGAGAACTTTGCAAAACAGAAGGCGACAAGTCCGACACCATGCTGGCTATGCCAATACACTATGTGTGTTACACAACAGTGCAGTTGCTCTCAGAGACCTTATGTGGGGGCCACAGCAAACAAAGTTCCTCCATAATGTCTCTTTAAGAGTGACAGAGAAACTGGTTGTCTTTCTCAGAGGGAATTCTTCTCATTATATTGATGCAGGGATGATTTAGGAAACAGAAGTGGCAAACGTATTCAATCTTTAAAATGATACCTTGTGAAATGTGCCCAACGAAAAAAGTTAACATCTCAAAATAATAGCTTCAGATAATCAACTATACCAAGGTATAAATGACACTGATAAAAGACTTAACTTCTCCACATGGCACAATCATTTTGAGGACAAAGGCTACCCGACAAGCTGCAAACAGCAATAAATTCAAAGACCACATAATTAGTATGTAATACGTACTGTTTTCTGGTGTCAACACTAAACCTGGATAGTTATGTTCATTAGTGTGCGCCGGCAATTGTGTCTGGGGAGATTATGCTAGCTCTTATTGCTAATAAAAGATGACACCCACGCTCCAAGCATCTCATATTACTGTATGAGTCATATTGTCCTTGCTATTTCAGTCTCGGCAATCTGGCTTTTGCGTGTGTGTGTGTGTATGCAAGTATGTGTGTAAGCATTAAAGGTGGCACTTAAGAATATTAGGCTTTGATTCATTCATGTCTTTCTGGAAAGCATCCCAAATCCTAAAATGCAGAAATCCACAGAGTACATGCCATTAACACATTTAAAAAAAAAAAAAAAACAATATTAAGAGGCCTGGCTGTGTCTGTATGATGTCTTCAGATGCGTGTTTAATGCTGGCACTTAAATTTCAGCTTCACTAATCCATGATACAAACCTATGCAATTATGAACTGACTTGGACTTCTTGAACTCTTCTAGGGTGTACACTACACCACCAACTTTGTAAGAGTTTCATGGAAATTCTTCTGCCCTCAGTCTTCACTCGATTTGACTTGAAGGGGAAAACAAAGTACTGGAGGTATTAAGGAGACAGTATGATGTGCTGCTCTGAAACAAAGAGTAACAAAAGAGAGAAGTGGAGTCCCATTACTCGTGGATATGAGGATAGGAAAAGGGCGTCAAGAGATCAGCCGTGTATTCTCCTAATGTGTTTGCCTAGAGAAGGATAACTATGAGTACGTGAATGGGTAGTTTTATGCAAAGGAAAAAATAGCAGGAAAGGATAGATGAGGACCAGAGAAGTGGTTATGGCAAGGCGATGTATAGTTGGGTGGCTGAAATGGGTTTTAAAGTGTTTATGGGGGAGAAACAAGATTGACTCAATGGGGGCAATTATGCGAAGACAAAGTGCTGCTGTTCTCTGCTTTGCTTCCTAAAATATTCATCCTTAATTGTCATTGTCATCACTGAAAAAACTGTGTGTTTTGAGATATTTATAGGAGTACATACGTTGGTGTGGTAGATGACACTTTGAATTTAGGAGCCTGAAACTGCTAAGCCAATCAGAAGTGGAGACATTTAGATGTAGCATGAGTTGGGTAAGAGAAAACCTTTGCTTTCTGAAGTTGCATCAGGGTCATAAAAAGGTCGTATTGCACTTTACCGCAAACCAACTGCACTGTAGTAACACACAGTTCCATTTCCTCTTTCTCATAGACAACGAGTGACAAACAGAGGGTAATGACGTTTAGAGAAGCCGATGAACCATCTCGATTGACAAGGTACAGTAACACCGTATTTTGTGCAGATAGATGGATATATTTATTTATTGATGCAAGTCTGACATAACTTCAGTTAAATGACTTTCTGCACCCAGTGAAGATGCTAAACATTTGACAACAATGACACTGATAATGATAGAGCATTACAACGGCGGCTGTGACTCAGTTGGTAGAGTCAGTCGTCTCTTAACCGGAAAGTCAGGGGTTCAATCCCCAACTCCTTCAGCCACATGTTCAGTGTGTCCTTGGGCAAGACACATAACTCCAAGTTGCTCCTGCTGCTTCATCGGCGGCATATGCAAGTGTATGAATGGGGTCAGTCAATACTGATGGACACTTTACATAGCAAACTCTACCATCAGTTTTGAGTAGTCAGAAGACTAGAAAAGTGATATACAAGCCCAAGTCCATTTACCATTTACAGAGTTGCATCTAAATCTGTCATGAATAAGATCTACAGTGATTTACACTCTGCCGTTGGACTGTTGCTTTCCCATTAGCCTTTAAACAGATCATAATACCTACTTGCTGGATAGTAGTGCTACCCTTTTGCAACCATGCATTATGTATTATGCTACATTTTAACATTCTGTTTCTGCATTACTAACAGCTGTTTTGTGAAGCTCCCACCAACGTGTAAAAGCCTGTTCAATATTTACTCTACACCGACTGCTTGCTCGTGCTGTGTGAAGCCACGTTAAGCCGTACATACGACGGCCCACTGCTTAAGTTACATAGTGCTAATAACAGGCGACAGTACCACACTATGGACATGAGAGAGACAAGCATCCTGTCTGTTGAAAGTTGTTGTAATATTAGATCGACTTTGAAACTACTGTTTTAATGTGCAAAAGTTACATATTGTCGCTTTAACAGCTCTTGTAGAGTCATAAAAAGGAGGATGTGAAAACACCAAATATCCAGGATTACAATATTTATCACCAATTTGTTAAAGAAATTAACAGTCTTCAACTCTTAAGTAGACTCGTTATATTCTAAATTTAGTTTGATCACCTTTGGATTGAAGGTGGGGCCCCTTTTAACCAGAGGTTAGGTTCTCAATTACATCATGCTCTCTTATTTCTCAGCTTTGTCACTTTTTTCTCCTTGTCTGTCAGATGCTTTGTTACCAACATCAGCCAGATGACAGGCAAAATGACAGTCATTTAAGCTGCTATTGAGTGGAGTAGTCCCCCCCTCTCAATCCAGCAGTATCTCTGAAGTGCACAATCTTTATCTTATCAGTCGGGCTTCGTTGTTCAGCCATTCATTTACTCAACAAGCTAGCCAGAGTAACATCCACATCAATTCCAACCTGCCAGTAAGTCTGTCAGTCTGTCATAGTCTGTCAGTCAATTTGTCCATATTTCTGTCTGTTTGGCTCATAAAGAACTGCAACAAAGCAGAAAGAACACTATAATCCACACAATCTACTGGCAAAGTGCTGGGGCTCAAATTGCCATTTACTTTCGTAGTCCCAGGAGATTGGGTTTTTAGCCTTGTGTTCAAGAGTGCAAGAGCTGGAAGAGTGCTTAGAATGGAAAAGCAATTACTGGCTCTCATGACTGTAGTAAGTATAACACTGACAGGGAACCAAATGCTGCAGCAGATTCCTCTGGCCAAATACAAAATGGGTCCTAAAATATTGATTTATGGCGATGGTCAATGTAACATTGCCTTATAACTTTTGTTTTAATGTTTGAAACAAGTCTCAGGCAAACCTTACCATACTAAGTAAATATTACTGGTGCAGAGGTTCTCCCGCATCAATATCTGGGAAGAGCTTTCATGGAGAAATCTGATTTGATGCATACCCAGAAAGTTATGAAATCTCTCTACCATAAACTACAGGACTCTCAGTATCAGATTTCAGAAGTCATCATGTCTTAAGGTAACAGGGGGACTGACCTGATTACAAAGTGAATTTGGGAACAATCAAGCTTTTCCCAGATCTTCAGCAGCCAAAGTTCTTCTGGGCCAACACATATCATTACTCTTTTCTTATCTTCTACAGAAGGAATCTTGTGGTTTCAAATTGCAAATTGCTTTGAAACTGTACCTGGAAAAAAAATCACATAATAATGGAGGTCGTACCTTCAGTTATTTCACCTACCAATTCCAGGATCCATTATGTGGCACGTGTCCTCAAATCCTTAATTTAAATCGGAAGACTCCATGTTTACCTACTGAAGCAGGAATTACAAACAGGTGTGAAAACCCTATACATTCACTGAGGATTTCTATGTCTAAGGCTACAGAGTTTGACATCAAAAGGGGCTTACTACCCCTTAGTCAACCTCATGGAACTCAGTTCTTGAGCCAAGACAGGGTTTGAAGGCCATTAAACAAGATACACTTACACTTTTCCCACATTTTTACCTGCCAAATAAGTGATTACTACATTAGGTCAATTAAGCATAGATTTTGTTGCAGTTCAGCTAAATTTTTACTTTACAGGTGAAAATGAAGTGTCGCCACATAACAAACTTTTACAAAATTGTATCAAAAAATGCATCCACCATCCATTCATATTTTTGTAGAAATAAAGATTTTATGTGTATCAAAACAATTGAAGTTGTCCATGTCCGTACCAGAAATAAATACAGAGTCTTAACGTTTTAAGTCTTAACGTCAGCCAAAAAAACACAATGTGCTGAATTGGATACATTTATGGTATAAAATATAAGAACAACGTAAGATAGAAGGAGAGAGACGGAGAAAAAGCACACCTTAGTACTGTAAGAGAGAACTTGGCACCAGATAGTGTAAAGTAAGGTAACGTTGGGCATTCCCAGAACACTCTCCGTGTGTGGGAGTGGTAAGTAAGGGGTTAGCCCTAAGGGTGCCCCCAGGTGGGTTGAGGTCAGTACTCTCATATCCAATTGGAGGAGAAAATGCACTTCATGCCAGTACTCAGTGTTGCTCCGGGCAAAAACGTCATTCAGTGTGGGGAGCTACTTACGCTGCATAAGGCAGCAGATTTTATGTGTATGCGAGTGTGTGTGTGTGTTTTATGTGTGTATGCTTAGATAGAGGTAAAAGTAGAACTTAAACTTTGTACATTGTTTTGAATGAATCACAGTCTAATTCTTGACCAAATTATTTGTGTATCTATCTGATAAAGATGATAAAAGATTGGCAACAAGTATGATATAAAAAAGGGGAAGTTCTAAATCTCATTTAACCTTGGTTAAGTAAGACTAAGTAACAGGTAAGGCACCCACATCCTCAATTGATTACAGGTATGTAATGTCTTCTCCATGAGTCTTTCCTGTTTAAGCTATTGTTGTTTTCTGTGATTGTTTCCTCTTCCTTATGGATGCAGCACAGTTGATCGTCACACAGACCTTTGATTTGAAATGTTTAATACTGCTGCAAAGCACTTACTACATAGTCAGGTCTTTAATTAAAGCAATATTTTACAAGTAGGACACAAAACACTCCAGCTACATCAATAGTTCCCATAATGCATGGCTTTCCAACGACTATTGATTACATGGCCAACTTTTGACAAGGGACCTATTTAAAAATCTTTAACACCCCATAGCTCTAATTTGTTGAAAATAAGTATGCATATATTTGTACCAGCTGAATAAAAAATGTAATACATTGATTGAAACCCTGATTAAAGCAATGGATATAGTCCAAGGCGATAAGTTTAATATGTCTTATTCTAAACATAATTGTAATGCCTTTTAGGGTGGGGGTAAATTGTAAATTCTGATTGAAATGAACCAAATCACAGTAAATAATGTTGTTTTAATAATTGGCTTTTTTTTACATAGTAAACTTAAAAGTCACATAATGTGCAAAATACACTTACCATGTTTTTCTAACATAAATATGTGTCCCTAGCCTGTCTACAGAATAGAGGGGTTCTTGGCATGATAAAACCCAGGATTGGAGTGGCTTCTTGTCAAGAAACTCCACAGACATGTTTTAGGGAGCTCTAGGATACATTTGGATTTGTTGTAAATGAGTAGAATATGTGACCTTTAATATATTTAATCTATTTCCAGTGTACCTCTCCAGTTTAAGAACATCTCTATCCACTTTGTTATGTATTGGGTAATGCATACATATTGTATAAAAAACAGTATATGTAAAAAACAAATAATCTTTTTCAAGAACCCGGATAGCTGTTTGTAGATTCCATGGCACAAATATCCTTTTAAATAAAAAATACGTAAGCAGCTCCACACAGACTTACATTCCATTATAGTACAAGCACAGTCATGCCCTTGAATGTCACTTGAAGCGCTTAATCTCTTGAGTGTGTGAAAGCCAAACATCTTTGTAAATCAGTACGCTACAACTGAGTGACAACGCAAGCTGATATATTTAATTCTTCAAGTTGAACCTTATTACAACCAACCTATTGTTATTGCATCCTTCTTCGACCTTAAAGACCCAGTCTGTGACTCAGACACTAACTAATGCATTGACATTCAAAAATGTGACCTGGTTTCACTTTTTGATACAAAAAAAAAAAGTTGACTTTGATTCATTCAGTTTAAAGTAATCAAGCTTTTTATCAAAGTGAATGTGTGTGCTTGGCATTTTATAAGGTCAATAGGTGTTTGTTGCAGCTGGAGAAGATTGACTTAGCCAAGATAAAAACAGTTTTAAAGGAGGGTTGCTTCATGCAGAAATATTTTCATATGATGTTACACTATATCTCAACACTACATGATAGATTGTAAAGTTATTATGTAACACTTTGTTTGGGAGCAGCCTTTTTTTATGTTTATTTTGGGACTTTTTATGCCTTTATTTAGAGAAAGGACAGTGAACAGAGTCAGAAATTGGGTAGCGAGAGAGAGTGTTGAATGACATAGGCCACAGGTTGGATTCTGACCTGGGCTGCTCGCTTGGAGGACTATAGCCTCCGTACATGGGGCATGCACACCAACCACTAGGCTACAGGCACCCTTAAATGACCTTGTTTGTCCTCATGGAGAAGCAGGTGAAAAACTGTAAGGAATACTTGTATGTGTGTTCAACAACTTGCTGTATTCATGCTTAGCATAGAGAACAAATAATGAAAATAAACTTGTCTTGTGTATAATCTATACATTTCCCCACACTGGTCATAACTTTGTCTCCCCTGTCCAAAGACCAAAGGTTGTCCATTGGTTGCCAGCCCAAGGGAGCGAAAACAACCTCTGCCCCATATGGACATGAATCTTTTACTAGAATAAACTCAGCTGTCAGGTTATGAAGTTGCTCTTCGCTCAAACAAATTCTGTCTGAAGAAAACCGAGCAGTATAGAATCCTATTAAAACTGTTTTAGAAAGGTGTTCAAGAAATTAACATTTCTTTAAGTGGGAGAAGTAGTTTGTAAAAAAAATAGACTACGGAGGATGTTTATAAGATTTGATGTCCTGGGTTAAAAGGTTCAGTAACAGCGTTTCCAGTTAGCCAAATTTTCCTGGAAGCATACATAAATGTCCTAGATGAAGGATAGATTGCAGCCTATCACCTTCTCAGGGGAATGAATGATACATTGTGGCACTCCCTTGACCTTGGCAGAGGCAGCAGCGCACCAGATGGTAACAGAGGAGGTGAGGATAAACTCTATGATTGTTGAGAGAGGAGAATCACTATTGACTTCGGTTGGATCAAGAACATCTTGTGTTATGCCTCCTGGGTCCTGATATGCGGGAAGCACTGCCTTTAAAGCTCCATCCACATCTGTTTCTCAGCTTGCGTCACTTCTATTTTTCAGATTGGAAAACGCCCAGGCATGATGAAGAAGAACAGTTTTGATTACTTTTCACTGTCTATTCATTAGATTTCCTCCATACCATGGCTTGTCTTCTCTATTGACTCTGTGTCTTCCTTTGTGATACTAGTACATTCATATGTGAGAATATTCAGGTTTGCAAGAGGCAGGTTATCCTTAAAAGCAAGAAGAATACACAACTTCATTATCTCCTGAATTCAATCAAGAACAAAAGAAAACAAAGAGGCAACCACAATCTCAATGCCACTTCATTAGTTATTGAAGAAAAAAACATCAGGTCCATTGAACTGTGTGTTTAGGAATGATTGCGCAGGGTGTTTGCCCATTGGCTGCTTATGAACAGAATACCAGTGTTTATGGCTTCCTTCCTGTGCTGCTCCTCATTATCTCCGTCAAACAGTTGGCTGTCCTCCACAGCTACAGTTGCCACAGGTCAGAGAGTTGACCCAGATCTTCCTGTTTGTGGGTTCATTCCCAATGTCAAATATTGGGGGTGGAGGGGTCGTTGGGGGGCGGGTCCTCTGATACCAGGGATAAATGTGTCCTCAAAAATGTAACCTATAAATACAGTTAAGCCCACACCTTAAACAAAGAAACTTTGGGTACAGTATTCCACAAGTACTTATACAACATTATTATTATTTGATCAGTGGACATAAAGCTTGTTCTTTGCGATTAAAACATTTTATATATTTATATTTATAAGTTAATTGATTCATTGCATATGCATTATAGAAATGACAGTCGTCTGCATACAGTCGCACGTGTCATCTCTTTGCCTTCCTAGGACCCGATAAGAGCATTCCCAAGGCAAAATCACATAAATAATAATATGGAACATGTTTGAAATGGATTCTTAAGATTTGTTACTCAGATCTTTTACATATTGGTGCACAGATAGCCTAGTGGTTATGTACCGTGCCCCAATGTACAGCAGCTAATAGTCCTCGTTGTAGCAGCTGTTGGTTGGAATCCAACTCGGTGCTTTGCTGCATGTCATCCCTCTACTCTCTCCTCCAAACATTCCCTCTCTCTCTTTAGCTGTCCTATCCAATAAAGGCAAAAAGGCCCAAAAAAATGGTTACATATTATGACTACCTTTATGAAAACATTGGGTTTAATATAACAGATGAGTCACTTTATCACCCTGAAACTTAATAAAGGTGGGAAGACTTTATGCCTGCAGCACACTGACCAAGCAGAAAATTCTGGCAAATATTTGTGGGGTGACACATGCTGCTCTCATCTTCCGCTTCAGAATCAGAATTAATTGGCTTTATTGGCTATGTATGCTTGCACACACAAGGAATTTCAGTAACTTTGCTCTCAATGTAAAAAAGTATGACATGAAATATCAACATAATATAATCAAAAAGACTCAAATATACAAGGCTAAATAAGATAATAGTGCGTGAGTAGTGCAAAAATGCTAAGATGAACAAAAGAGATTAATACAAGAAAAGAGAAAGAAAGAAAAATGTGTGGAAATGTTAATGTATATATCTGCTTTTTGACTACAACACTGCAAGCTGCTGAGTTGTATTGATGTTTATAAAAAGACTTAAAAGACAGGTAACATTTGTTCTGATTAATAAAACCTTTAAAAGGGGGTTTCGTGAGTTTAAACTTGTAGCTGTCACAGATTAGGTTGTGCATCTCTATCTGTAGCCTCTCTCTTTTTCGGTCAGAGAGACAAAAAATGTCCCAAACCCAGAGCTAATCTTGTCACGGAGATGTCAAAGAGATGACCCAGTTCTTGCTTCTGAGTTCATTCCCTCTAAAAACAAAAACTGGGATGCAAGGGAAAATGTGTCCCAGAGGAGAGAGGAAAACAACACTGACACTGACTTATATTTTTCTTCTGATACTAACATCTTTATCATGATTTGTATATATGAAAAAAGGGACTAAAGAGAATTCCCATCTTGCTGTTTGATTTTATGGCACCATGATATGTCTGCTGTCGACCTGATACATCTGGATGTAGGCCGGTTTAATCCATATTTACAGAGAGATTTAGGGTACTTGCAATCCACAGCTTAAAGGTTGTCCCATTACCCATCCTGTCCCCCTTTAGCGTCACATGATGTTACATTTACACAATCTTACTTCATCACAGAGAGGGGAAATAAAATCTTTTCAATTTAATTTTTTGTTTGCCTAGGCAGGTTGAACACTTTTTTTTCCAGGGCTGTTTCATGACACTTTTCTAGAGAATCAAACTGAAGCAGCCAACATGGCCATCCACACAAGATGACTGTGACAATATGATCATGATATAAAAAGACACTTAGTTTGGAATCTTTGTGTCTTCAGCCTGTTAGCGCTTCTTGCTTCTACTTGCCTTCTTTCTACGACGCAGAACTCTGGGGAAAGACATTAAAGTCAAATAAAAATAATGAACAGAGACACAGAAGAGGAAGATAAAGTCAAAATAGAGGCTCTCGTGAATTCCAATGGCAGCTCCCATGAGGCTCCAACAACTTTTCACTCTCTACCCACATTTTCCACCTGATTCTCTCACTTCCCTTTGCTTTCCTTAACAGACGAAAGAACGCTGAGTTGGAATGCAACATTGATGAGGTTTATGGCATTTATCCTTTTAAGACTGCATATGAACATAAGTCTCCTCCTTACTTTTTATATTTTACTCCATCATCACCTCTATCATTTTTTTCTCCTTTGCCATTGTTATTTACACTAAAAAAACTTGTTGAGGCAGCAACTAATACCGCTCTCTCACTCTTTCTCTCACTCTCTCCCCCTCTCACCCTCTCTCTCTCTCTCTCTCTCTCCAGGGAGAGAGCAGTGTGTGAGAATTAGGTCTCTCAGCAGCCGTGTTGTATTTTTACTCCGACAGTTTGGGGCTACGGCGAGCAGAGAGAGAGAGATAGCGGATGGAAAGATACGCTTGTGGACTGTGTTTCTGTGTCTGTTAGAGGGAGAGAGAGAGAGAGAGAGAGAGAGAGAAAGAGAGAGAAATGAAATAAAGAGAGAGTGTGTCATGCCACACAGGCTTCTGGCGAGGACACCATCTGGCCACAGGCTCAAAAACTCATCCAGCATGAGTGCTAGAAGATAAACAAACATGCCTGCATGGAAGGTGCTTATCCAGACACACACACACACACACACACACACACACACACACACACACACACACACACACACACACACACACACACACACACACATACATGCATGCATGCAAACAGTCAAATGCAATAATCATTGGTAACTGTCTCAGGACATAAATTATTAAATTGGCTTACTAAAGGTTTAGGTGTAATGTTTGATGTGAGAGTCATATGAGATCTTCATACTAAAGGAGACTGACGGCATTTCAAAAATGTTGGTATGTAAGATATGTTTTTGGTGAGGTTATTGTGTTTAAGAGACTGCGTAACAAAATGAATATTGTGGAAAAAGTCCATCATCTTTAATTTGGGGCAGAGACCACCAACACAAAACATTCAGCACCTGATTCACTAAGAATGGATTGCTGCTGCTGTTCACATCAACTGTCCTTGCTATCTCAAGGTCCAACTCATAAAGCACATTGAGCTAATGATATTCAAGAGCAAAAAAAAACGTTCCTGAAGTTTTGCATCTGATTGCAGTTGAGCCGTCAGCTTGTCCCCAGAGCGGCCTGTTGTGCTTTCATACTGGCGGAGGTACATCTGTCCACCTGTAGATGATGAGATGGATGGTGAGGGGACAATATTTCCAGTTTATTGTGCAGACTTATCTTTACAGATTGTGATACCACTTTCTCTGTTTACAAAAAGCTTCCTCCCTGTAAATACCGATTGTGTATAAGGAGGGTCTCCACACATGTGGATAAATGTGTGTGTATGTGCTGGGGTGAGCCTCTGGCAGCCCCTGAGTGATTTAGCTCCTGATTCTAAAATTAAAATACTTACAAAGTCATATTTCCAGACCTTATATCCAGATGAATTATTTTTAGGTAATACAGAGGTGGATTTGGTGTCCTGATTACTTGAAGGTGACTATGGCAACTACTATAAATACTTTAGAGAATTTATCACCTTCTCAGCAGTTACTCAAACTAGCACCAGTGACTGTGAATTTGCATAGCTAGACACCAATTTTACCCAAATGAGTGCATAATGGAGCACTAAAATACGCACTAACATCACCAACGCAGAGCGATGCTGATAAATATGCAGCGCAGTCAGGGTGGCATTATTATTATAATTTTTTCTTTTGCGTGTGCTTTGTTATTAAACACTGATAATTTATCTTATTCGCTCTGGTTTCACAGGTGCAAAGGCAACACAACCCTTTTGTGAATAAGGACATCAGTGTAACTACAGGAAGTAGTGATCCCTTCATACCAGAGGAAGAAGTCAAGATGTGGAGATCAAAATGGCAAATACTGTAAATGTAATAACTATTGAAAGATGTAAACTTCAGCACTCTACTGCACAGATGAAATGAGAGAATCTTTTAAAATACACATGATTTTCTCATGCCGCATTAGCAAATAGAGCTCAAGGGCAGACTGTCAAATGACTTAAGGAAATATTTTATCACAGGATTAGTTTGTATCTGCTGTTTCTACCGGTTCATAGTTTATGTCTCCTGTCATTAACATGTTTGAAAGTTGGACAAAGAGGAATCATTTGTTGTCTAAAACAACATCAGATGAAGACAAGATGGCAAATGAATATTTAGAAAACATCCAGCCCTTTTCAAACTAATTGTGCTCTGTGCAGATTAGTCAATTTATTTGGTAACTGGACCAGAAGATATGCTTGGCATTAAATAAAAACCCAAATGCATAGTATAAGTGAAAACTCTGATCTGAAAATGACAGGGGTCTGCTGCCTCATGGCCAGACCAACTCAACAAAAACACAGATTCAACTTTGAATCAACCTGATGGTACTTTGAAAGAATGTAAGGCCAAGTGCAAAAGCAAATCAGAATCTTTAACCTAAAGCATACATGGTGATCAACCAAAAATAGCTTTAAGAGTCAAAGAGTAGGGTTATGGAACGGACCAGTCAAAGCCCAGATTTGACTATTAAAATGTTGTTAGTGTCAGATAATTGCTATAGCCTATTGTAAATCTGAAGGTGACCCAGGTTAGTGTAACAGGATCTAAATATAATTTTCTCTTCTGGCAGCAGGTTAAATGGTAAATGGACTTGAGCTTGTAAAGACATTTTCTAGGCTTTACACCGCATGTCACACCTACCAATTCACACACACACATTTACTCACTGATGGCAGAGGTTGTTATGTAGAGTGTCCATCAGAAGTAACTAATCCCATTCATAAACATTCATACAGTGCTGCAGGAGTTGGGGATCAAACCCCCAAACTTCCGGTTGAGAGACGACCAACTCTGCTAACTGAGCCACAGCCACAGTATGAAAACACTGTGAGAGAAATGCTAGTGTGGAACGTCAAACTGGCAATATACAAGTGCATGAGACAGAAATGGTAGCTATTTGATCATTGTATAAGGTTGTGTGGGTCATGTCCACATGCAGATCTGATCACAGGCACATCCAGTCACAAGACTGCTCTGATGGCTTAATTTCAAGGCTTACTGTAAATAGAAGAACCAGCTCCCACCAGAAGTGACTGTTTAATTTATGATTTACCTGCTGGTTAAAGAGAGCAGAAAGACACTGACAGTGCAGCTGTATGTATTTCAATTGGAGGATTTTGATAACAATGTTACAAGGCCACTTCTCAAGCTGGAGTGAGAGGTGAACATGTATCTTCTTTCACCATCAAAGGATCACCGGCAAGGCTCAACAATACTCACAGATCCTGGTAGAAAAAAACATCCTGGAGACTCTAGGATCCAACTGTTTAGCCAACAAGTGGTAGTGTTAGAGTTGGTTCCAAAAGTTCCACAGAGCCTCTGGTTCCAAATCCCTGAGACATGGCATCGTCCTGTTTATAAAGGGAAATGTGAGGAAGATGTTCTCTCCAAGCACTCTGAAGACAAAGCTGAAATCTTTGAATAGGAGATTCAAAGGTTTAGCTGTAGGCCACATCTGTATGCAGTTTGAGCCTCAGCCTCAAGGAGACATTCCAAATGATGAACATCTTACCATCACAGCCATCCTGAGATTATACTGAGTATAAATCAGGTTATAGCCGGAGCCTTCCGTAAACCCAGTTCCCTGCTCCATCCTCAACTTTATCCCTGCCAGCTGAAGCTACTCACCTTGCCTCTCGGTTTAGGTGTTGTAGTTATGACTGAGGAGCCCAGCAGAGAAACAGACTCTCCTGACATTTCCCCTAAATCTTCTCCTTGGACCCCTGTTGATGAACCTTCCAGCCTCATTGCTGTCCCAGACTTCAGTCCTGCATGACACAAACAACGGCTCCCTCTATTGCCTCAGGGTCAAGAGAAGGACTGAGGAACCCTGTAGTGAACCAGAACTTAGTTGTGAAGGTGAATCTTCCTCAAAAAATGTAATATGATTTGTGAGAAGCATTGCTTTACAGATAGACTTTTACAAGTATGATCCACTGTTATTCTTTACCCTAAGCAGGTGCAACTTTGTAACTACTTCTATTTGCTCACCTTGCTTATCTTTAGCTGTTTTTCACACGCACACACCTACATCTCTGCCTTATTCCGCACAAATACAATTCCACTAGTTCTACTCCAAACTGCAAAGAGGCCATACATTGCGTCAACATACATTTCAGCCCTTTCTTTTGTTCTCCACAGAAACTTCAGTAACAGTAATACTATTTTGTCGATGACGAGCTTTATGATGCTATCTGAGGTCAAAGCAGAGACTCTATGGCCTTACAATGCAATGTTCTCATGAGACACACCGACTTTGTCCCTCTCAATGTCAGACAGTGTGTTTGTGTGTGTTTGAGAGAGAGTGTGAGAGTGAGGGAGAGAGAAAGAGCACTTGTCTGCGTATTATATTTGGATGCTCTTTTGTCCTGAACTTCATTCACACTGTTGGGCCAATCACCCCGACGTGACCACATTAAAGTGCAGCTCAGCAGCCAACACACACACACACACACACACACACACACAAAATGAGTTCATAAACTGGGAAATGTTCACCAAAGCGAATCCCGGTGTGACATTTAACTTGTTCTCTGGCACAGAAGAGTATATTTGCGGTGACTAATCCTGTGAGTATTCACTTTTTTAGAAACTTAAAACAGTCTGGTTGATATTAAAAGGAGCACATGGGGGTTAGCTTAAGTTCCGCTAAGAATTATCTCCCCCATCTGTTGAAAAAAATGGGAACATTGTTCAAATTGATTATTAAACTTCTCAAAGAAACCCCTTCTTTTTTTCTTTTTTTTTTAGCTCTAGGGGTCCATTGCCACATTGTCACTCATTGGAACTTCAAGGCCAAGCTCTGAACTGCAAAGAAAACTTTTAAAACAAACACGGATGCAGATTCTTAATTCTGTGTCCACACAATGACCCAAACTCTCGCTCTTTTGCAGATGTCAGTCGGCACCCCTTTTGCATTCCTCTTAATTATTATTATTATTTTTTTAAGATTCATTTTTGGGTTTTTGTGCCTTTAATTGAGAGATAGGACAGTGGATAGAATCATAAATCAGGGAGAGAGAGTAGGGAATGACATGCGGGAAAGGAACCACAGGCTGAATTTGAACCTGGGCCGCCTGCTTGGAGGACTACAGCCTCCATACATGGGGGGCGCACACTAACAACTGCGCCACCAGCGCCCCATTCCTCTTAATTTAAATGGAATCCACAACCCCCTGAATATAGTCTACAAAAAAAAACAGAAGGTCTCACAGTTGTCTTTGCGATGTTGCAGATTTGCATCATTAAAATAAAGTCCATTTAAAAGATATGTCTTCAGCATTGATACACGGTTGAGTTTGTTATTATGTATGTGGTTTCACTGTCCAGTGGGTTCTGCCAACATTTGTTGGGCCTAAATCCCCTTGATCTTAAACATCGACAAAGTATGTACCCTGAACCAACATTCTGTTAACTATGAAATAAAAATGCATAAGTCATTATTTGCTCTGAAACAGTGGACAGATCTACTCCAAGAAATACAATATTTAGCTGTAACTCAAACGATGAAGAGTACTTGTTTGGGCCTTATCTGCAGCGGCTGAATATATTATTATAGTGACAAATATTCCATTCCATCAAGCAAAGTAAAGAATGATCCTAAGTTACCAACTGTGTTCTTGAGAAGACAAACAATTTATAAACATCCACTTTGGGCGGCTGGGACTCAGTTGGTATAGTCGGTTGTCTCCTATCTGGAAGGTCTGGGGTTCAATCCCCAGCTCCTACAGCTACATGTCCAATGTGTCATTGGGCAAGACACTTAAACCCCAATTTGTTCCCGCTGTTTCTTTGGCGGTGTGAATGTATATGAATGGGATTAGTTACTTCTGATGGTCACTTTACATAAAAACCTCTGCCCTCAGTGTGTGAATGGGTAGGTGTGACATGTGGTGCAAAAGCGCTCTGAGTAGTCAGAAGACTAGAAAAACACTATGGAAGCGCAAGAGTCCATTTAGCGTTACTATTTACTTTTGTTTTTCCAATATCATCATCCTTTAATAAGGTGAGTCCTTGCTGCCACATACAGGAACTTTGTTGGACAGGCAGTCCCATACACAGTCATACAGGCAGGTAGATACGCTTTGTAAGAGACCGACAGACAGACATGAAAGCAGGCAGCCAGTCAGTCGAACAGGCAAGGCCATCAGGTGCAGGGACTGGCAGGCAGGCGGTCCAGATGTCAGGCAGCCAGGTGGGGGTGTAAGTGGACAGCACGGAAGGCAGAGCAGCAATCAGACGAATTGACTCCTGAGCAGTCAGGCAGACTGACAGGAGGAGAGACGGATAGACAGACCGATAGATGGCGAATTATTTGACTGTCCTCCCACAATCCTTTTCATTCAACAAAGGACTTAGGCAGTTGACATGAGGCCTGTCACTGAAACTACTGATGAAAAGCAAAGACGGTTCAATGGAAAGTTTCAAAGGATGAAATCTCAGAAAAAGAGGGAGACCAAACTTATTTTTCCCATTATTTGCGAGAAGACAACAATTGAGAGAAAACAAGATAAATGTCATTCAGAAAATGTAATGTACAGCCTTTAAAGTAAGAGTTCCTCTTATTCGTCATTTCTATTATTGTTGCAACCAGATATTTTTTAACTTGAACCATTGCATGCCACCATATCAATGGATAAACAACATAGTGTTTAGTATTTTAAATGATAAATTGCTGGTAGCTTTACGTATGTGGTCCTTCTGCTGTATGGTTGTCTCTTTTCATTGTTGAGTGTTACTGTGGTTGAACAGCACGCGCAGCCACCTCTTTCTCTATTGCTCACAGTGCTGCTCGCTGTCCACTATGACAGAGTGTCACTGATGTCCCTCCATCATGCAACAATGACTTTCAAAGGTCAGCGATGTCTGAGTTGACTTTAATGCCTGTTACATTGTCTAGACGTATCAGTCAAACATTATGGCTGTGCTTGTATTTTGCTTTATGTTATCCACATGACAGATTATTTTTCTTTTTTGAACTCATTTCAAGCCTACTTGTGGGAAGGATCTTTCTACATCCTTCGCAGCTTTTCCTCAGGTTTAGCCCATTTGTATCCCTCTGAATCCTTTTGTTGGAGGTTTATCTTGTTCCCATTGAAGGTCTCATTAGGCAGGTGTTAAAGTTCTTAAAGCCAAATGACAAAATAGATGGTTTGTAAAGCAACTGGTCACCAAGTCAGCCCAAATGACTGTTCTTAATCTTGCACAAACATCTTTGTTTTTCCACACACAATGACAGACATGCCAGTTCCAAAACTCTCCACACTAAGTGTTTCCAGTAGACCATCACGTAGTCGGGGTTGAGAATAACTTGGTTGAGATAAAAACAAAAGAACCAGTGTTTTACTGGTGAAGAGAGTCCCTCTTTTATTTTTGTCAACAACAATCTTGAAATAAAGTCAGAGGCGCTGCTTGTCAACAGGCAAGGAAGGCACCTAATTGGGGCCCCAAGCCAGTATAGGGGGCCCCCAAGGGCTGATCAATTTTAAACCATGGCATTGGCTAAAAATGTGCAAGGTTTGCAATGACAGTTGGAAACCTGCCTAAGGGGGCCCCATCTCACATTACTCATCTTGTTGCACTGCTGAGCATCATCAGTCGGCAACCTCCGGTCTTGAAAAATGATGCAAATGCGGAAGTGCAGCATTTCCAGCACGGTGACTGTTGCCGATGAGCCTCGCGTGCCATAACAGCTGGCTGACATCACCCAGGCTTCGTCCATTCATATTTACAATATATATATATACAATATAATAATGCATGACATGCATTACTGCTGTGAAAACCAACATCTGTTTATGAAAGTCAGAGGAAAATTAAGATTTGTCATGATATTTATATCTACAGTATATTCTAAAAATAATAGTAACGTCAATTTTGGCAATCTTATGTTGTCATATTTTTTACGACATGATGTTGATAAAAGCTGGATGGAGGGGCCCCCCTGTGAATTTTTTCCCAGGGCCCCAACAGACTCTAGAATCGCAACTGAATATAGTAGCTGCCACTGTTACTTTGTCAGCTATGTAAATAAACTGCTCATGGACTTTAAAACATGTGTTGGTACACCCACATTGTTATTGTCACTCACTGCCAATATTTTCATTTTTAAAGCACAAGCTTTAGTTTTGGCATGACACTTTTCATACCCTGACCCAAACAGATCAATGTCCAATTTTTGCCATGTCACTCAGAGAGAAAAAGCCGAACTGATAATCTCATTAGCCCCGATCTATAATCTTAAGGTTTAGTACTGCTTCATGGTGACAAACTGGCCTGTCCATGTCATGTGAACTAAATGAAGGGCTAGTGGCCTTATGTCATTCTGTCTGACATCAGCTGACAGGCTGAAGGGGTGAATGATGGCTTTTTATGAAGAAGAATGGCAGCTTTACAGACCACCAGCTGCTCCCAAACATTCCTCTCTAATCTCACATCCACCATGTCTATGTATTGGGTTGTATACAATTCAATGTGTATATGCCCACATGTATGGGTCGTGTATTTTTTGACAAGTTTTGTATTAAGGTAGGTAGCAACTGATTCAATTAAGGTGCCACAGCAGCAATTTAGACTCTTTAGCAGACTCTTTGTCCAGAGCGGCATGCATGTGAGAGTAAGAACAACACAAGCAAGGATCCAGAGAGGAGGAAACAATGTCAGTAAGTGAAAATGAACTGCTTTAAGTCTGATCAGACACAGGT